>NW_024081805.1:141043-483630 GCF_003009895.1 Hyaena hyaena | reverse complement strand
CACAAAAATAAACTCAAAATGGATAAGGGACCTGAATGTGAGACAGGAAACCATCAAAATCCTAGAGGAGAAAGCAGGAAACAACCTCCTTGACCTCAACCGCAGCAATTTCTTACTTGACACATCCCCAAAGGCAAGGGCATCAAGAGCAAAAATGAACTATTGGGACGTCATCAAGATGAAAAGCTTCTGCACAGCAAAGGAAACAATCCATAAAACTAATAGGCAACTAATGGAATGGGAAAAGAGAGTTGCCAATGACATATCAGATAAAGGGCTAGTATCCAAAATCTATAAGGAACTCACCAAACTCCACACCTGAAAAACAAATAATCCAGTGAAGAAATGGGCAGAAGACATGAACAGACACTTCTCCAAAGGGGACATCCAGATGGCCAACAGACACATGAAACGATGCTCAGCATCCCTCATCATCAGGGAAATGCAGATAAAAACCACACTGAGATATCAACTCACGCCGGCCAGAGTGGCTAAAATGAGCAAATCAGGAGACTATAGATGCTGGCGAGGATATGGAGAAACGGGCGCCCTCCTACACTGTTGGTGGGAATGTAAACTGGTGCAGCCCCTCTGGAAAAGTGTGGAGTTTCCTCAAAAAATTCACAATAGAACTCCCCTATGACCCAGCAACCGCACTGCTAGGAATTTACCCAAGGGACACAGGAGTGCTGATGCATAGGGGCACATGGACCCCAATGTTCATAGCAGCTCTCAACAATAGCCAAATCATGGGAAGACCCTAAGTGTCCATCAACGGACGAATGGATCAAGAAGATGTGGTTCATCTATACAATGGAATACTACATGGCAATGAGAAAGAATGAAATCTGGCCACGTGTAGCAACATGGATGGAACTTGAGGGTGTTATGCTGAGCGAAATAAGTCAGGCAGAGAAGGACAGATACTCTATGCTTGCACGTATAGGTGGGTTAGGAGGAACTTAACATAGGACCATGGAGAAGGAGAAGGGGAAAAATAGTTGGGGAGAGGGAGGGAGGCAAATCGTGAGAGACTCTTGAATGCTGAGAACAAACTGAGGGCTGATGGGGGTGGGGGAGAGGGGTAGGGGGGTGATAGGCATGGAGGAGGGTACTTGCGGGGATGAGCACTGGGTGTTATATGGAAACCAACTTGACAATAAACTATTTAAGAAAAAAAAAGAGACAGAGATGTATATTCTTCATCTCCTTTCCGCTTATGGATTCTAAAAAAATCTTAGTACACGTACATATTGATATAAGCCAATGTGTTGCACTCAGGCCTACTAGGAACGTATCAGTACTGCATTTGCCTTGAGCACACCTGTATTATAGGGATAAATTTCTTTGGTCTATATGTTCCATAGTCCTATTGCACAATAAACTCCTTTAGAAAAATTTCTTAAGTATGTTGTCTGCCAATGATAGTCTATTGCTGGAGTATACAGAACAGTGCCCTGAACATCTTTGCTGTATATAAAATAGTCGTGGAAAGTTTTGTTTCATTATGTTTTTTCCAAATGAGCTAAGCAGTGTGTACTACTAGTGTCAGGCTTGAACCCTCCATATAGCCACACAGAAACAGGCAAGTATACTCTCCCTCTCTCAGCCGTACAAATAGTCTGATTAAGAGAGAGTAAGATCTCTGTTCAGAATGTTCTTGGTCACTGGACACCTCATAACCAAGGCCTTGTATTAACCACTATTGCTCCAGTTTCAAGGATTTCCCAAGTCAGAAAAACTTGTGATCAGTGTTAGTAAAATATTGGTAATCGTAAAGTGAAATGATGGGGTCTAGGGGCAGTGAATTATATTAATCTCTACTTTTGTGTAACTTCTAACAATTTTAAAATAAAAAGTAAAGAAACGTTATGACTTCTTTATTTTGCTATTGTGTTTTATGAGTTCCTTATAATTTGGAAATTAATCTTTCGTCAGATATGTGTTTTGCAGATGTCTTCTCCTATTCTGTAGGTTGCCTTTTCATTCTGTTGACTAAAGCTTTTTAGTTCAAAAAAAAAAAAAAAAAGGAAATTCCATACTAAACACGTAATGGTGCCAGGACGAAAAACTCCCTATCTTTAAAGAGGGACAGAACACTAAATATCTAGAGCCTGCTGTATGTCCTTCATACTTTGCTTCATCTCATGTTCTCAAAGTCCTGTATTAAAAATAAAAACCTAAAAAAAATTTTTAATAGAAGTAAAAACCTGTTGTTCTTATCATACGAAAACCTTTATTGGTAGGTAACAGATTTTGAGTTAAGATTCTAATATCCAAACTTACTTGAAGGAATAATTTAACTAAAAAGACAATAAGCAATTTTTTAAAGTTCATTCTTGGCAGAATTCAAAGAAAGCCCATTAACGGATGCCATTTTCCACCTATCGAAATGGCAAAGATGTTTAAAAAGAATAAAACTTGGCAAACTTCAGAGAAACTGATGAGTAAATGAAGGTATCCAACTGTTCTAGAAGGTTATGTGAAATGCATATTCAAAGCCTTCAATGTGTGCACACTATTCTGACCTAGATATCACGTCTCTGCAATTTTCCTAAGGAGATCATTTAAAGGTTAAATATTTTAGCTATTTAGGATATTTACTGGAACACTGCTTAGAATAGCAAGTTCTACAAAGAACCTCGTTGAATAAGCAATAAATGTTTAAATGTATAATGTATAATCTATACGAGAGCAGACAGTAGGTCTCTTAACTGAACTGCACTTAACACATTGACACAACTCCCAGGGTCCCCGCTGAGTCACAGGGAAATAGGCAAAATGCTGTACCGAAGGGCCCAGAGAAGCTCAGGATGGTGCAAGCGCAGTGTGGGAAACACCTTGCCAGAGAGGACTCTTTTCTTCTATACAGGCTTGTTTTTGTCTCTTCCAGACTCAACCAACCTCCCGTCCCATCAAGGAAGAAACTCTGACTCGGCCATTCTCAGAAGAATACCTCCCTTCGGGTTCCCAGGTGACAATGTGATACTGGACACGGAAAGCAGTACCATGTACTAGTCAAGTGTGCCCCGGCCCCACACTGCCTGCCTCCGAATGGCAGCACCACCACCTCCTATCTGTGAGACCATGAGCAGGTCACTTAACCTCTCTGCTGCAGTTTCCTGAGTAACCTAACCAGAGAGGGTCGGAGAACCTACCTCCAGTGGCGGTGGAAGAGCTTCACGAGCTCACACGCAGCAAGTGCTCAGGACAGTGCCTTAGCACATGGCAAGGGTCCAGGAAGCGTAAGCAGCCGTTATTGTGACTGTTCTGGTTGTGGACTCAGATACATCCTGGCCGGCCCCGAGCAGAGTGCCAAGAGCCATCTGGTGAATGAAAGGATGAACACACAGTCCTGTGTGTCCTCATCCAGATCATCTCCGAACACCTCCTCTCAGTATGGCTTTACGTCTAAAGCTTCCCACAAATCCTCCCAAATGCCTTACCTTTTGTTTGCTGCCCTCACCCCGACTTTTCATCTGCCACCTGCTAACAACAAAAGCTGGGAAGTGGAGGGAGGCACATCAGAGGAATCATGTAGGGTTGATGGGATTTACACACCCCACGGGAACTGTAGCAAAGGTCAGGCTTATGCAATGCCCTCCAAATACCTTGTCAGGAAACTGCACACATGGACAGCTTGTGATAAGTGTCAGAAATGAAATGTTTCCAAATGCATATAAAGGCATTCTGCCCTCATTTCTTTACCACACGGGAGGCAAAATGATAGGTTCCTAATTTAAATTGTCTTGAGAGTGTTTATTGTTTAGTAACTCCCTCTCCCTCTGCCCCATCAGCCACTCTCTTGTTCTGCTCTGCTGATCACCCTAAAGGTTGAATACATTCTTTTTCTCAACAGAGGATGAGAATAAAGACTGAAACCAACACTTGATCGGGCTTTCAGCGGGCACCATGCCACTGTGGAGTGCTGCTCTGGAACATGCATGGTTCTCCTAGGGCTCCACAACATAGTCTTTCCTCAAGGTCACTGGTACTCTCATGGAGTTGAAATGCCGCTGCCCATCTAAATACAACATGGACTCTGAAACACAAAAGAGAGAACCCTGGAGAAGCCCGCGGCACCTTACAAAACCATCGTACGAATGCTAGACTACTTGGGGACACGAGGGCAGCGAAGAGCGTGCAAGACCGGCCCTAGGCAGGCCCTATCAGGCCGGGGGTGTGCAAGGCTCCTGAGGGAGTGGGCCTCGACTCTTGCCCCTTTCTGTGGCCGGGCCAGTCTCTTACCACCAGTGGCCGCTTACAACCGGACCGACCCTGCAGACAGTAGCCAGGTCGCGCAGAGCAGCAACGGCCATCTGCAGACCATGAGGTACCCTGGCCGTCAGGGCTGCAGGCCCTCGAAAGCACTGTCTCCTAGAGATACACTCTGGAGCTAAGAGGCATCTGTATGCTTCCTACAACAATTTAAAAGAAGCAAAATTTCTTTATACTTTCTTCTGTTCATTAAGGACAGACAGACATTGCTGCTTACCTCCGTAGGTTCTGGGGAAAACCAAGGGCACTTCTTTTTCTGACATGAACGTGAAATGAAAGACATTGGTGGTCATGTGCTCTTTATTCTCAAGAGAGGCCACCTCACTGTGTACTCTGACTTGAATGTAATTGTCCTGAGTAAAGCAAACCTAAGAGATTTAGACATGATAGTTAGTCAAGTGCATTAGAAAGGAGAGAAAAGGCAGTCATAAGAGAAACAGTGGCTTTAGAATTTAAAAAAAAAACTTCTCTTGTAGGCCCGAATGATAAGAAAAATTGTATTTCATCTCTCACCACACACTTACCTGCGAAGAAAGAAACAGCAGTGATCCAACCTCAACAGGTTTCTGAAACATGATATCATCCACTGCCACTACGAACGGTCGGGAACCACTAACAGACAAAGGCAGAATTTGAGTCAACCACAAAATTCAGATGATGTCAATTTCTCCCCTAACAATTAGCTGAAGCAAAATGTAAATGATCAGAAAATAAACCCAGGGCAGGGGCAAATAATCACACCAGTGAGAAATGGTAAGGGATGCCACTGTGACACCACTCTATCTTTTCCTTTCTGCACTGTCATCACCTTTTCTCAGTAGGTCTTTAAAAAGGTACTAACTGACAAAATCAGAGCAACGGCCTTTGAAAATGAAGGCCAAGTGCAGGTGGTATCAGTGTGAAACTGATTTAAAAACAAAGCACACACCCCGACACATCCAGACTGACCTAAAATGGTTCATTTCAATGGGGTTCTGCAAACCTCCTCTCAGAAGTCAAAAGTACCTTCAGTCTAACTCACCCAAAGTTACAAGCAGTAGCCCATCCAAGTTCATATGCTTTCCTCATAAGGAAACCGCCAAAGATCCGATTGAAAATGTTCCGCTCCTATAGGACATAAAATAATTATTAACAGATAAAAGCTCATGACCACCCTCATATGCAGAACAAAGGAATTAACAATGCCACAGAACAGAGGTCACTTTAAAGGTGGGTCAAATGTTAGATGAGAATCACAAAAGCAAGTTATCCTACTTAGAAGATTTTTCATTAACTTACAATACCTGAGGGTGGCAAATTTCCAAGCTCTTCAGTTTTGAATCCTCCATCCACACCGCATTAGGGGGTAAAACTCGACTTTGAAAACTTATAGTCCTGTACAAAGGAGATTTAGTAAACCCTCTTAATGCCATGTTTTTACTGCTGAAAAGTAAATTATATGCAAACAACTCCCGAGATGTTGAGGCCCACATGGCTCTGGAGAAGGCCAAGGTTTCAATGCTCTCCCAAGCTGGAACCCCACCACCCTCACTCACTTTGGATCCAGCGTGCTAAGAAACATCTCATGTATGGTTGTCCTCTCCTCGGCACTGGGAGCCATTTTCAGTAATGACGTGGAGCTGAAGGCGACCCTTCTCCCCTTGTTCACTGGAACAAAGGACAGTAAGGCGCTACGATCATGAGGCTCCCACCGCAGTACTGTGGTTCCTGGGCTACTTCGGACCCTACAAAGGCAGGGTCTCTTGATTTCGAAAAGCCCACTGGAAATTGTACACATATCCCAAAGAAGGCTGTTGAGGCTACGTAAGGTGTCCAGCGACTCTCTGCTTGCACATGGACTATACCAGCTCAGCATGAGACCACTTAAAGACCACACTTAGACCATCCGGGGCACCTGGGTAGCTCGGCTGGTTAAGCGTCCAACTTTGGCTCAGGTCGTGATCTCACGATTCGTGAGTCTGAGTCCCATGTCGGGCTCTGCACCGTCAGTATGGGACCCACGTCAGATCCACTGTCTCCCTCTCCCTCCCTCTCTCTCAAAAATAAAACAAACATTTAAAAAAAGACCATCTTGACCTAGAGCCCTGACCAGGAGTTATTTGATTAAGATACATTTCCCATTTTATTAAAAATGAGAAAACAAATTACTGCATTTAACAAATATTGTCTAATCAAGAAAACTGTTCAAACTATGGAACCAAAAATAAGGTATTTTTAATTTCAATAACTTCTCAGCCTGAGTAAGACACTTGACTGGTATGAGCAGTCCACACATGCTCTTAAATAACCTCGTGTGCAGTACAGTTACTGTGCTTTACAGACTATATCATATTATAAACAAATTACTATACATTCTCCTTGTTTAAAGAGCTCTTCTTCCTCTGGGCTTTCAGGGATGAGTGGATTTACAAATGCCGGCCTAAAGAGAAGAAAAGAAAAGAATAGAGTTTAAGAGGTTTATAAATACAGTTTTCCCCAGTAAAATTGGAAGGTGAACAATTACCCAAGTCTTTGCTGTTTGTTTTAGGTAGTGCTTACTGACTGCTTCATATAATAACCCAGCAAGAACTGAAGAGCTCTCTAGTTACAGACTCATCTATACACGAGAAAGCTTCCATTATAAAAAGGATATTGCCTCTCGCCAAAAAGTTTCCCCTGATTATAATGAGGAAACAGTTAAAACTAGGCTGTAGAACATTCCACAGGACAACTGGCCTGGACTCTTCCAAAAATGTCAATGTCTTCAGAGACAGAAAATGGCAGGGGGACTCTTTTAAAAAAAAAAAAAAAAAAAAAACATGATAACTACATGCCATGCATGATCTTCAATCAGATCCTGACCCAGTGGGAAAGGGCTATAAAAGACATTTTAGGGACAAATGGCAAAGTTTGAATTTGGGTTGTATATTAGATGATATAATTTCTTGGATATAATAAAGGCATCAAGGTTGTATAGCAGAATAACCTTATCATTAGGAGATAGGGGCACCTGGGTGGCTTAGTCGGTTAAGCCTCCAACTTCGGCCCAGGTCATGATCTCACAGTTTGTGGGTTTGAGCCCCGTGTCGGGCTCTGTGCTGACAGCTCAGAGCCGGGAGCCTGCTTCTGATTCTGTGTCTCCTTCTCTCTCTGACCCTCCCCTGCTCATGCTGTCTCTCTCTCTCTCTCTCTCTCTCTCTCTCTCTCTCTCTCAGAAATAAATGAAAGATTAAAAAAACTTTTTTTAAAAAGGATATAGATGCTAACTATCCAGGGATGAAGTAGTCTCAAACTAACTATCAAATGATTCAGGGAAAGAGTGTGTCCTTGTGTGTATTTACAGAGAGAGGATGAGACAAAATGGCAATCGGTGGATTGTAGGTGAGGGCTCTCTGGGCGCTCACTGCATGATTCTACTTTTCTCAAGGGGGCAAATTTCTCAAAAGAGAAAATAGAGAGAAAACGGGGAGTGTTTCACCATGGTAGAATCCAAAGGTTTGAAGAAACAACAATGGAAACAACTGAGAGAGAAACCTTAAATACTGCCCCCCCAGGCCTGGAAAGGAGCCCCCACCCAGGGCTAGCCCCTAGGACCCGCGGGCCTGCCCAGCCAGGTGGGAGAAGTGAAGAGTTGGCAGCAGCATTCTATGCTCATATCTGTTTGACCCTAACGCACCCTTCCAAGGCAGTTTTCCAGGTGGCAGCAAAAATTTCTCAATGAGGACCCTTACCTCAAGTTTCTAATACAAATTAGATTCCCACAGGCCCCCAGACTCTGTCCTGTACCAAGAGCAGTCCTGTACTATTCCCTCCCAGCCAGCACCCACTCCCCACAGTTCGACAGCTTTCCTCCGCTCAAATACCTTTGGGGTGACTGCTGGTCGGAACCAGGAATTCAACTTAAGGGGAAAAAGTATAAAGCAAATTAAGTTAAAATCTGTAAAGTCCAATCTGACTTGGAATTGATAGTACATTAACTCATGAGGTCAGATATTTGTTGCTGTTTAACATACACCCTAGCTCTGTCCACCAAAAAGGCTTAGAAACAATGATAAATGACCAGAAAATACAGCTCTAATGCCCAGATCCTGGTCTCTAAATACCAGTTCTCGCTAAGAGGAATCCCAAGACTCCTCAGAGAAATAGCTGATTTCAGGCCTGAGGCAGAAAATGTGTAAAGTGAGCCCATGATATCCCACCGTACCAGAGAACAGGAAGACTAGCGGGGAAATGTGAAAAATGTTTACTCCAGGAGCCAGCATAAAGGGGCTCCCAACGCCCAACATGATACGCTCTGAGCATCAAGGATGATGGCTACAATTTACTGAAATACATTTACCATTAAAACCCATGAATTCATTGGGGCGCCTGGGTGGCTCAGTCGGTGAAGCATCCGACTTTGGCTCAGGTCATGATCTCATGGTTCTTGAGTCTGAGCCCCGCATCAGGCTCTGCGCTGGCAGTTTGGAGCCTGAAGCCTGCTTCAGATTCTGTGTCTCCCTCTCTCTCTGCCTCTCCCCTGCTCACTCCATATCTGTCTGTCTGTCTGTCTCTCTCTCTCAAAAAAAAAAATATATAAATATTTTTTAAAATAAAATAAAGAAAATAATATACTTTTTAAAAAGAGATGAAACAAATATAGCAAAAATGTTAAAACTTATTAAGTCTAGGTGATGAGTATATGGAAATTCATTAGTCTTTTCTCCAGTTTTATAGATCTTTGAAGTTTTCCAAAATAAAAAATTAGAATAAAAACAGCAATTACCCTTTATTTTCAGAATCACGAGCCACCATTACAAATGTTGCATCCAAAACAGGACAGAATTCATCACCATGTAACTAAAGAACAGTGGAAACAAAATATAGAGATAACAAATGCATTTAGTGAGAGGACCTACGACAATCTAACAGATGTCACAGGTGCTTTGGAAAAGGCTGCAATTAGAAAAAAGGGAAGTGCATCATTAACCATCATCTGCTGAGCTGTCAGACACAGAGCTCAGCTCTGGGTGGGAAAGGAGCATGACCAAAGAGACTGTGGTCTAGAGGAGGAGAAAGACACCCCAAAACTCAAAGAGTACACCATCTGAGAAGGGCTGGGATGGACATGACCTCCAGGCTTTGGAGGTGCACGTGACTGAGACTCAAGGGCCAGCGTCACAAAGAAACCCTCTGCATCGCCATCATTTAACTCTGCAGCATCATGCAGAGTTCTGGCTTTCGTCGGGCCTACCTGTCCTCACAGTGGCACACACAGCCAGGTGAACTGCCCACCGCTGTCACAGACATTAGTATTTTCAGGGAACCTCAGTGTGCCAGCTACCAGCACACGTGTGTGCTTCCTTGGCTGAGCGCAGGGACTCCCAAGAAGGGTTAAGGATCAGTGATCATTCCACAGAACGAGTGAAATACTTACAAATGTACAAGCCTTTGAGGTTTGAAGGTATTTCTTGATCCTCTAGGAATCTGTACTCCCAGGCAAGTTATGCCATAAAGTCCTATCATAAGCTGAGGGCATACTAGGCTCACTCTTGGACAAACCTCCTCACTAGTCCTCCTTGCTGCTGCCTGCTCAGGCCCATATCGCCTTCCCCCTCAACCATCTTCCCGCATCTGCTCTACGCCTGCTGGCACTATATATAAAGCTCTGCACAAGAGAGCCCAGATTCCTCTCTGCTTGTTCACCAAACATCCCCCTCACACCTGCACCTTTTCCCTAAGCACACCTGACAACTTGGAGGTCTAGAATGTATCGCGCTGATGAACTCCTCCCATCCATGCCTGAGCCTGGGGCCTTCCTCACAGCCACTTTCCTCAAGACACTTCTCACCACCCCTGCCTCCAGGGAGGCTCCAGGCAGAGGTCATCATTCCCTCGTTGGTTTGCCACCAGGATGGAAATGAAGTCCTCCCCTGAAAGTGGTTCTCAATTTATTTTTTTTTTATATTTTTTATTTATTTCTAGGAGAGAGAGAGACAGCGTGAGCAGGGGAGGGTCAGAGAGAGAGGGAGTCACAGACTGAAACAGGCTCCAGGCTCTGAGCCGGCAGTCAGCACAGAGCCCGACGCGGGGCTCGAACCCACGAACCGCGAGATCATGACCTAAGCGAAAGTCAGACGCTTAACCGACTAAGCCACCCAGGCGCCCCATCTCAATTTAACAGAGATGGATACTACTCCCATAGAGAACACCTGGAAATGTGAAGAAGTGGTTTGGGTTGTCACATGGCTTGAGGGACATCACCAGCCGGGCAGGGGTAACCAAGGAGGTAAACACCTCACAGTGCAGGGGACTGTCCTGCATAACTAAGAATTTTTCCTACATCCAATGCCAGTAGTGTCTCTGTTGAGAAATGCTGCCTAATACTTAATATACTGCAGATCCTCCTCGACTTACAGCGACGTCACATCCCAACAAACCCATCATAAATTGAAAACATCCTAAGTCAAAAATGTATTTAATACACATAATCTATAGAACATCACAGCTTAGCCTAGCCTACCTCAAACATGCCCAGAACATGTATATTAGCCTGCAGTTGGGCAAAATCATCTAACACAAAGCCTAGTTTATAACAACATGTTGAACATCTCAGGTAACTCACTGAATACTGTTTGGAGTATAATACAGAATGGCCGTATGGGGACAGGAGGGGTGCAAGTGCGTCTTTTACCCTCCTGATCACGTGGCTGACAGGAACCGCAGCTCACTGCGGCTGCCTAGCACCACATACCGCCAGCCCAGGAAAAGATCAAAATTCAAACTTCAATGTACACTTTCTACTGAACATTCTTTCACGCCATCATAAAGCCAAAAATTCGGAAGTCAAACCATTCTAGGTCAGGGACCGTCTGTATATCATAATCATTTATTTAACCGCGGCCTATTGCAGCACGCTCTCCTTGAGGACAAAGATGGTTTTTACTCACATTTGTATGCCTAGCACTTAGCACTAGGACTGGCAGATAGCAGATAATCAATGAGTGATGATGTATGAGTTGAGGCAGAAAATTATCGAGCACTACTGGAATGTAAACTGTAAGAGAATAAATCGTTGTTTAGCTCACTGCTATCCGCCGAGCACTGAACAGGCATTCGATAAACAACTGCTAAGTGAATGTTAGATGAATGGACACGAGGAAGTGGGCTAGGTGACTCACATCCAGACGCTGTTTAAGTTAAGGAGCATACAGTGTAGCAGAAGAGAAAAGATGTGTTCCTATGCAGCTCTGCGGAGGAGAATAGCAGGTGCCAGGAGACAGAGTCAGAAGGAGTCCTGGGAAGGAACAGGGGCTATGAAATGGAAGGACCAGGGAAGGATCAAGCATGAGATGCCCCGGAAGCACAGGTGGAATACGTACGTGGAGCCAGAGCATGAGGATTTCAGGCAAAGGAAAAAGAGTAAGCAATAATATTCATCCAACTCACTCATTGTTTAAATTATGGTTTATTATAATGAACACCTACTAGTGCCAAGCATTAGGAAGGCAAAAATGAGGGGCACCTGGGTGGCTCAGTCCGTTAAGTATCCAACTTCAGTGCAGGTCAAGATCTCACGGTTTGTGCTTTCGGGCCCCACGAAGGGCAGGCTCTGTGCTGAGAGCTCAGAGCCTGGAGCCTGCTTCACATTCTGGGTCTCCCTCTCTCTCTGCCTTCCCCCCCTCTCAAAAATAAACAAACATTAAAAAAGAATACAAAAATGAATAACCCCCTACTCCTTGAATGCTCAAAATGTCCAGCAGGCAGCTCTAGGAAGGTATAGGAATGATAAGTCAGAAGGAATACAGTTGAAAAGATAGGTGGGAGCTAGTTTATAGAGCACCTTGGATCCTAACTAGTCAAAAGAGTTTAGACTTTAATCCACAGATAAGGGTCACTGAAGGGTTTTGAGAAGGAAAGCAATGTGATTCAAGACTGCCTTTGGAAGATCTAACTCATAAAAATCTGTACAATTAACAGAGAGAACACAGACTAGAGGCAGGCAGACTATTAAAAGACAGTTAAGGTACTCACAAAGGAGGCAGTGAGGCCTTGAATGAAACACAGGGGCCAAGAGGAAGGAGAAGAAAGTACTCTGGTGGGTTGCTATGGGTGATGAATCTTTAAGACTTGGCAAAAGGCTGTCTAGGAAAGGGCAAAATTAAAACTAGCACAAAGGTCTGGACCCAGGGCGGCCAAGGGGAAAATGGAGGAGGATCAGGATTGGGAAAGAAGATGACGTACTCAGTTTGTCACATACCGGATTTAAGGTAGCAAGAGCACATGTAGGAGAAGAGATAAAACGGGAGCGCAGAAAGACGGGTCTGAAGGTCAAGCCCAGAAAAGGCCTGGGACCATCTCCATGCTAATGATAATAAATTAACATTACTGCCAACATCTGATTAGTGGTATGTGCCTGTGTGACAGGCAATGTGCCAAATAATTCCTATGGGTAGGCTGTTTTTCATTTCATCCTTACCACACAGTAAAACATGGTACTATTACTGTTTCCATGTTACACGTGAAAAAATGCAAGCTCAGAGAAGGTAAGAAATTTATCCACATTCACATGACTACTAAGCAGCAGAGTTAGGATTTGAACCTACGTGTAGCTAAAGCAAAAGCAAAGCACCTACCACTAAGTATCCTGTCTGGAATAGAAAGGATCACTCAAGCCTTGAGTTATTAGCCAAAATGGCCAAAGAGAAATACAAACTTAAAACAGAAGTTTGTACTTATCTGACATTGATTCTCATTAGCTCTCTCCTCACAGTAACTCCTGTATCTCTTTTCAACCTATTTGGCCCAGATTCAAATTACCTTGATTCCTATGGCAGGAATCTGAGAAGGCCAGGAATCAACCATGAAGATTTAAAAAAAACTGGGGCACCTGGGTGGCTCAGTCAGTTAAGCATCGACTTTGGCTCAGGTCATGATCTCATGATTCGGGGGTTCGAGTCCTGCATCGGGCTCTGTGCCCACAGCCAGCTCAGAGCCTGGAGCCTGTTTCAGATTCTCTATCTCCCCCTCTCTCTGACCCTCCCCTGCTCATGCTACCTCTCTCTGTCTCTCTCTCTCTCTCTCTCTCAGAAATAAATAAAGCATTTTTAAAAATTAAAAAAAAAAAAAACCTGCGGACGGCGGGGGGAGGGCGCGGAGGGGGCACCTGGGAGGCTCAGTCAGTTAAATGTCAGACTCTTGACTTGGGTTCGGGTCATGATCCCAGGGTGGTTGCATCAAGTCCCAACTTGTGCTCCTGGCAGGGCATGGAGCCTGCGTGAGATATTTATTCTCATTCTCTCTCTCCCTCCCTCCATCTCTCCTCCTCCTCCTCCTCCTCCTCCTCCTCTCTGCCCCTTCCCCACCTCTCAAAACAAATAAACTTTTTTTTTTAAAAAAAAGCATATGAACTAATCATAGCAGCAACCGCATCAAGCTTACTGTGTTTTGTTCTAACAACAGCGTTACTGTCAGTTATGACAATATGGAAGTTACAGAATCCAACTGCTTACAGAGAGCACCAAATAAAAAACCACTTAACTATCTTGACAAGGGTGATGGGCATGGAGGAGGGTACTTGTTGGGATGAGCACTGGGTGTTATACGTAAATCAACTTGAAAATAAACTATAAAAGAAAAAAAAGCATTAGAAAAAAAACTTTAGTTACTGCAGAACAAGCTTCAGGCCTTTTCCAAAAGGTGAAGTGCTTCATTATTCCAGAAGAGAAAAAATGTAACTGAATAATGGGCATTACTGAATACTAAGAATTCTGAGTACACTCATATTCAGCATACTGAACACTCTGGCATAACTGAAGAAGTCATTCCTTTTTTCCTTATTTTTTTATTTGAGCAGAGTTGACAATGTCACATTAGTTTCAGGTGTACAACACAGTGATTCGACAAGTTTATACGTTATGCTGTGTTCACCAGAATGAGTCATTTTTTTTTTTTGAGAGAGAGAGACAGAGAGAGCAAGCAGGGAAGCGGCAGAGAGAGAGAGAGAGAGAGAGAGAGGGAGAGAATTCCACACAGGCTCTGCACTGTCAGTGCAGAGCCCAAGGCAGGGCTCAAACTCAAGAACCACAAGATCATGACCTGAGCTAAAGCTGGAAGCTTAATCGAGCTACCCAGGCACCCCGCAGAAGGAGTCATTCTTAAATAAATTTTCACAATGAAACGTGAGACATACTCTGAATTATCTGACTTCTGTGCTATTATCCTCTTTGAGGTGCTTTTTCTTGTCAAATTTCTTTGTTTCTTTATAATAGCTACTTGGAGATCTGAGTGCTCATGGGGGGGAGGGGGGCTGTTCCTAACTGCTACACTTAGTCTAAATGACTGTTATGGGCTGACCTGTGTCCTCCAAAAATATATGAAGTCCTACCCTTTGGGACCTCTGAACATACCTTTACTTACAAATAGGGCCGTTGCAGATATAATCAGTTAAGATGAGGTCATACTGGGGTAGGGTGGGCCCTGAATACAGTATTATTGATGTCTTTATTAAAAAAAAAAAAAAAAAGAAGAAGAAGAAGAAGAGGGGCGCCTGGCTGGCTCAGTCGGAAGAGCATGCAACTCTCGGTCTTGAAGTCCTAAGTTTGAGCCCCACGCTGGGCAGAGTTTACTTAATGAAAAAAAAGAAAAGAAAAGGAGAGACCCAAAGACACAGACACACAAGGGCAAAAGAGCAATGGAGGCAGAGATGGAAGTGTTCGAGCTGCAAGCCAAGGAATGCCGAGGACTGTCAGCAAACCACGAGAAGATGGGAAGAAGCGAAGAAGGATTCTCCCCCTACACATTGTACAGGGAACATAGTCGTGCTGAAGCCTTGACTTTGCACTTCTGGCTGCCAAACTGTGAGATAATTAATTTGTTATTTTTAGCCACCCAGTCTGTGGTACTTGTTCCAGCAGCCCAAGGAAACTACCAGAGTGACCAGAACCATTCCTGCCTGACGTAACTCACACTTTTGTGAAATTCTCTGGGGCAAAACCAGACTCGAGCACCTGGACATGTAGCCATATATGATTTGAAAGTAATAAACAATGAACAATGAAACACCAAAGTATCAGTCTTTGTCCAGGAGGAGGACATTAATAACCTACCATCTACATGACATGAACGTTCAATTGCTTTTCTAGAAGTGGTGAGCTATATACCTGTCATAGGTATAGCATAGGTAAAAAGCATAGGTAAATATGCTTTTCTTTCACGGGGACTAGCTGGTCGTACTGGAGCCGGCAACCTTTAGAAGAAGACACACCTGAAACATCTGCATCTTCACTTCCATGGATGTCTTCCCAACCCAGCTAACATGGCCAGTGAACTTGATGTCCTGTTCTGGGCTTAAGCTCATCTTACACATATCTGCAAAACAGAAAGTTAATCTGAGTTCAAACCATACTCCAAATTTTCTGTATTACAAAGGGAAAGTTTCATTTTAAACTCTGGCAAATTCCACCATATTTTCTTTCTTCTTTTTTTAGTCTTCAAAACTAAAAACAATGTTTTTGACATACAAAAAAGATCTGTATGTCTTTTTGAAAAATGTAGACAATGCAAAGAATACACAAAATAAAGCTGGAGGGGCGCCTAGATGGCTCACTGGGTTAAGCGTCTGACTTTGGCTCAGATCATGGTCTTGCGGTTGGTGGGTTTGGGCCCCACACTGGGCTCTCTGCTGACAGTAGACAGCCTGCTTTGGATCCTCTGTCTCCCTCTCTCTCTGCCCTTTCCCCACTTGCACTCTCTCTCTCAAAAATAAATAAAAATTTTTAAAAATTAACAAAATTAGAACCATGCAAAACCCTTCCACTCAAATATAATTTTACTTTTTTTAATTTTTTTACTGCTCATTTATTTTTGAGAGACAGAGAGAGACAGAGCACAAGCAGGGGAGGGGCAAAGAGAGAGAGACACAGAATCCAAAGCAGGCTCCAGGCTGTGAGCTGTCAGCACAGAGCCCAACACAGAGATCGAACTCATGAACCATGAGATCATGACTTGAGCTGAAGTCAGATGCTCAACCAACTGAGCCACCCACGAGCCCCAAAGATAATTTTAATAAATATGTATTTTGGTATAGACCATTTGAGACATTTTCATATGCACATATACATAAAAATTCTCCCATAAAAGGAAAATATATCCTCTAATTTCAATAATCTCTTGTGATTACTAAGAATTCTAAGAATCCATAGAAAATAATATTGCTTACCAATCTTGTCCACCAGGGCTGTAACTATAGACAAAGGAGACATCTTAGCTGAATGAATCTTGGTGTGCATGTAGCAAATAAGAACTGTAAGAAAAAAGAAGAGATCCAAATAAAGGAAAAGTGAGATTATTTACTCAAATAATGTAATGTTGAAATTATTCAACATTTACAACTGAATCCCTGAAATCCATAAAAAGTCTTATCTGCTCTTGAAGATCCAATGCACCATATCCCACTAGAGGCCTTATCCCAGGTCCAAAGACTTCTACACATTGAAGACATGTGGGTATCCTCTAATCTGACTGCCCACTCACTTTGGATTTGGTAAAGAAGCCAAAGCCCAAAGCCCAAGCCCACCAGGTGGCCCGTCACCCAGACACAGTGCCTCAATTAGAAAAAGAACTCAGCACATGAGTCCGACAGCATCAAACATCTTCAGAAAAGAGAAACAAATCACAGTGACTCAGCTATCTATTTTCCCTCTGACTTTCCTAATCATGAAGCAACTGTTACACTTAAGAGTTATTCCTCCTTTCCTCATAACACCCTTGACTCCTGCACCACCTGTGGTTATCTGTATACTTGCCATGTTTTAATAAGCTAAGCGTGCTTCTGTGCACCTTACAAATGTCAACTCATTTAAAGACGTCCTAGACTCCTGCGTTTAGTGGCCTCCCTGCTTCCCCCATGAGTCATTCAAATTTGTATCTTCAGGCCTCAGGACCTGGGTCTGCATCCAATAAATATCTGTTAAGTGACCATAAATCCTTCCGTCCACGCACCTGCTAACAGATGCACTGGGGGAATGAGAGGCTAAAGGCAAGAAAGTTAATTTAAAAGCCTATGTGGTACCCATAGAATAAATCATATGTGGCTGACCTATGGCAGTATCAATGGAAACGAAGAGAATATTTTAATAATCTCTTCAATATTTTAATAATCTCAGGTTTCTAGCTTGCCTGACTGAAGACAGTACACCATTCACTGAAAAAGAGAATACAGGAAGAGCAGAATGGACTATTTTCAACATGTTAAATATGAGAAGCCTATGGCGTATCCACATGGAGATGTCCAGTAGGCAAGAGGGCAAGCTGATCTGGAACTCAGAAGAGCAGGGCAGGAAATGAAGATTCCTAACTATTCCACATACTGATGACAAGTGAAGCTCTGGGAGATTATTTACAGTGAGTGTACAGATAAGCAAAAAAGGGGAGAGGACAAAACCCTGGGGATAACTAACATTCAAAAGATCACTAGGAAAGAGGAAGCTACATAGGAGCCTGGGAAGAAACAGCCAGAGAGGCAGAAGGAAACATCACCAAAGCTCAAGGATGAGTTCAACATATTAGGAGCCACAAAGGGGTCAGATAAACCTTGAAAAACACCCATTAGATCATGAAATAAGGGGGCGAATGGAGAGCTCAACAAGAGCAGTTGAAGGGCACTGAGGAGCAGAAGCCAGAACATGTGAGAATGAGAAATAAACAGGAAGTCAACATGCAGAGGCGATAAGAGACTTTTTCCAACTCTTTCCATGAAGTTAGCTCTAAAGTAAGGGAGAAAGACAGTTTCACAGTGTTGTAAGGGAAGGGGATTTTACCTACTTTCCATTATAAGATGGAAGAGCCTTGAACATGTTTAGAAGTTGAGGGAAAGGTGAAGCTGACAAATGGCTTGCGATATGAGAGAGAATGGATAGGAGATAAGGCAAGTTCCTTAAAGAACTTGAAGGAACAGAATCAACTGAAGAGGTGAAAGGAATGGCCATCAACAGGAGGCAATGAGGAAAAAATAGGGAAAAAACAGCGGAGTTTGTGTATTTAGGAACACCTAAGTAAACCAAAGTCAAGAGTGTGTGTGTGTGTAGTTTTTTTTTTAATGCCAATAATAATGTTTAACTGAGTTTATTTAATCTGAAGAAACATGCGGCTAGGTATAAGCCTAACAATGGACTTATTTCTAAATTGTAGAAGTCATTAGACCCTTTCTTTAAACCCTTTCCCAACAGTTCCGTCCAAAAGTAACTAGTAAGGGTAAGCAGGGTAGCCCAGGGTAGGGTGCTAATGCCCAAATGGGGCCAGAAGACACAAAGGGAGGAGGCAACAAGAGCGAAGGCCAGGTATGTTAGAGCTGGAGCACAATGCAGAGGGTGACGCAGCAGAACGGGACCCGGTACGAATCCCGGTGAGGTGAGGGGGGCAGCCGTGAGAGGCTAGGGGTGGCAGAGATAGGAAAGGAGTTACAGACAGGGGAAACTTACCAAATAAGTAAATAAACAGATTTAGGATAATGGAGCTAGCTGGAAAAGGGAATTACAAATATGAAAAGGAGGAAATGAATGAAACTGTGGTGCTGAACCATAACTAGAACTGCCAGTGTGAACCCATGGTTTTCATAGATAAATAAACAGACAGACATAGATATAAAAGTATGTGCATGTGCATACATTCTCCAGCTGGTCTACTGAAAGGGCATGGGAGCAGTGACATCCCAGCAGCAGTGACCACTCCCAGTACCCACAGCCTGGTTTCTAATTATCACTCCCCATCAAAAAGAACCAGAGCTCCTTGGAGATTTGGCAGATTCCGGGATGGAGGCAGGAAAAAGTACAAATGACACTAGGAGGTCTTATTGTGCCAGAAAGTAAAGAAGTGCTCAAAGAATGATGGGGACACATCAGATAAACAGAGAAGTCAGCTGGAAGGGACTAGGACAGTCCCGGCACAATTTTAGCACCACAAGAGACGACAGCGACATATTACAATCCATTCAATAAAATAGGAAACCTTGAGTCCATACTGATTTTAATTTTTTTTAATGTTTTATTTATTTCTGAGAGAGAGAGAGAGAGAGAGAGAGAGAGAGAGCGCATGAGCAGGAGAGGGGCAGAGAGAGAGGGAGACACAGAATCTGAAACAGGCTCCAGGCTCTGAGCTGTCAGCACAGAGCCCGACGCAGGGCTCGAACCCACAAGCCATGAGATCATGACCTGAGCCGAAGTCAGACGCTTAACCGATTAAGCCACCCAGGCGCCCCTCCACACTGATTTTAAAATAATAAATTGAAAGTCTGAAGAGGGATGGAATGTTTATAAAATCTGAGATTAGCTGCCTAGAAGGCACTTATTAATTACAGACGGGCAAAGAGTAACTTTAGAGTGAAGAACTGTGACACACACTGCCTTCATCGGAGAATCAAAGTTAACATTCCAGTAATGGGACAAATGAGAATTATGCACCAGTTGATGAGATGCAATAAGAACACATCATCCCTTCTGTGATGTTCCTGCCAAAGGTGCATGTCTCAAATCTCATCTTGGGGAAGCACAAAATAAACCCAAATCGAAAGAAATTCTACAAAAGAACTGGCCTATAACCTTCAAAAGTATCAAGGTCACGAAAGTCAGAGAAATACTGAGGAGCTATTCCTGACACAACAATTAAATGCAACATGTGATTCAGAACTGGATCCCTTCTGCTACAAAGGACCACTGGTGACGGCTGAGTGGGGTCCAAGGATCAAGCAGTCTACTGTATCAGGGCTAACTTCCCCATGTTGACGGTTGTATTATGGTTACGTAGGACAATGTCCGGGTTTGTAGGAAATACTGTTCTCTCACATGATTCAGAGAAAAACAATTCTTTGTACTGTACCAGCAACTTTTCCCAAAACTTAAGACTTTTTTGAAAAGTTGTTAGAAAGAAGGATTAATCAGATTATAACTGTTCAGCAGGAATCTACAATTTCAGGAAAAAAATTATGACAATGCAGAGGTAATAACTGCCCTTCTTTTACTATTCTTTTAGAACTTCCCACCTGGACAAGTTAAAGAATTAAAAAGGCCCTTTCCAGCCAAAGAATTCAATGTATAGCTACAACTATTTAGAAATACTAAAAGAATACCAGTACCTCCTAGGCTGTCAAGATCCTCAAGAATCCTGCCAAATCTGTGAAACAAAGAAACTGGTTAAATGAAAATCATGATGATCACCCCTTTAAAAATGAGTAACAGTCTGGGTGGATGAAAGGTTCTAAAACTGATTGTGGTAATGGCCGCACAACTCTAAAAATATACTAAAATCATCACACAATTGCACACTTTACCTAGGTGGATAGTATGGTGTGTGAATTCCATCTCAAAGTTGTAGTAATGAAAGGAATCAAAATAAAAACAAATAAATGACATAAATAAAAAGAGTGCCGTGTTACCTGATGGTGTTTTGAACAGTCAAGTATTTCTCTCGTAATTCAGGCTGACTACCCAAAGGCAAGAGAACCTCAATATAACTGTCTTTCATTCTCCTGGGTGGCAGTCCTTTCTGTGAGTCAGCCAAGAAACTCTGAAGTAATTTTCTTTCCTCCATTGCTTTCACATGGTCTCTGAGAAGAAAGGAAGCAAACTTCATGAAATACAGGGGCAGTGCGACCCCACATGCCAGTGACGTTCGGCTGGTCAGACCCTATCAAAGGAGGAAAAGGAAGGTCTGGACCTGCTCACCTTCTCTTCCTTCCTTCCCTCCCTCCCCACCTAGAACTCAGTGAAATTAAAAACTTTGTTAAAACGTCTTGGGCTTATAGCTAAAAAAAAAAAAAAAAAAAAATACATACTGGTAAGTGATATAAATATACCCAAACAAACCACACCTTCACCCTCATTAAAAAGTGTATTCAAAAAATAGAATCTTTCAAATCAAATTAAAAATAGTGCTGGGCTCAAATACACATATGGGCTAAAGAACAAAGTGGCCACTGAACCGCATATTCCCATTTCTCACCTTGACAATTCTCAAATTCTCTGTGCCCCCAGCTCTCTCGCTCGCTCGCTCTCTCTCTTTCTCTCTCTCTCTCTCTCTGTCTCTCTGCCTTCAATTTCAGGAAAGAGAGACAGAGGAAGAAAAATGGAGTATATCTAAAAGAAGTAAGAAAGGCAGAGCAAAAGGTAAAGAGGAAAAGAACATGCAAAGGAGATGGAAAGGGAAGACAAAGAAATGATTAAAGCGGAAAAGAAGAGAGAGAGAAAGAGAAGGGGATAGGAAACTCAAATGCTGACAATATCATCAATTAAGATACCTTTCTAAGCTTCACTTAGGAAGTAGCACGGCCAGAAAGATTGAGCCTACCAAAAATGTAGGAGATAAAGAAACAAGTTAAATGGCACCAGGGAAATCCTGAGCATGGAACATTCTACACAACATGATCTCACAGCTTGAGGGTTTGAGGCCTGCAATGTGGTCTCTGTGTGGACAGCTCAGAGCCTAGAGCCTGCTTCAGATTTTATGTATCTTACTCTCTCTGCCCCTCCCCTGCTCACACTCCATCTCTCTCTCTCTCTCTCTCTCAAAAATAAACATTAAAAAAAACTTTAAAGTCAAGCTCATAGACAAAAAACAAAAGGGAGAATAACTGTCTACTATTCCAGACTAGGAGCGACCGAAGAGTCGTTACCCCCAACGCAATATACTATCCTTTATTGGATCTTGATATTTTTTAAAGCTATAAAAGACGTTTTTGGGAACAGTTGAGAAATTCTATATGGATAAGTAATACACTATTAGGGAATGACTGTAAATTTCATCAAGTAAGAGAATATCTTGTTTGTTGGAGATACACAATTGCTGACTTTGTTACACAAGAGAATATAGTTATTTGTTGGAGATGTATGCTGGAGTGTCATTATACCCTTAATTCGCTTATATGAATAAGTGAATTATAATTCAGCCAATATATGCATATTGGCAAATCTGGAAAATTTTAAGTAATCAAGAAAAGTAGGGACAGAGGTATTCATTTTTTCTGCTTTTCAATACATTGAAGTTTTTCATACAAATAGCTAAAAAACAAGTCATTAGATAATCTCTACACCAACAACAGATTATTGTATGTCTAGTGACTGCTTTTCTTTTTATTTCCTTTTAGTCTCAAAATTCTGTGCACCAAGAGGGATATTATACTATTTCTCAGGGAAATACTGAGCGATCAGGTTAATTGTGAACTGACAAGAAGCAATAAAGGAGTCACGTTGCATAAAAAAGAAAAACCAAGAAACTTGGTTTCTCAAACCCTGATGCTGCATTCATTCATTTTCTCTCTGAATTTCAGTTTCATTGGACATAAAAAAGGGATAGGAAGATAAGCTGTAAGCATGCCACAAGTTCTGTAGAGAATCACTGAGGTAATATACCTGAATGCACTTTGAAAAATGTAGAGTACAGGTAAATCACTTTATTTTATGAAAAGAATGCATCAAATGATGAGTATGTTGGAATGCCAATCTTCCCCGCAAGTGGAAAAAACCTCTCAACCCATCGCCGAACCCAGGGCCCCCTCCATCCCTACCATGAGACCATCAGCTGAGCCTAAATCGAGCCTAGCAGACCACTTTAGGGGTCAGGATGAAAGAGCACAAGCGTGCTTACCTCCAGTTTGTGGAGACTCCTACTATCTCCCGCAACTTATCACGAACTGAAACCAAAATAAAGAGGTCATTCCAGGAAACAAAGAAACAGTAGAACTGGATTATGGACATGAGTTCAAGAACTATGAAAAGCCATCCATGCAATTCAAAAGCTTTAAAGATCCATTAATTTCCATTTAATGCCACAACAGCTCAGGGAAGGGAGCAAGCCTGTGCTTCCTAAAAATTTGGAACAACTAGTCTCTCCTTAGTGCAAAAAGAATAGCCTGTGCCAATCACTGGGATTTACATACACAAACAAAACACAAAACGGGGTAACTACAATTATTCATGGGGTGGGACAGTATCAGTGTCCCTTTGTGATGGAGATATTATGGCCAAAATCCTCACCTAGCTTCTTATAGGCAGTAGTGGAGCAGATTGATTAGTGCAGGGAGTAACACCAATCCTCAAATCAGAGTCTCATTCTAATTGATCTTTAATATATTTACGCATCCTAATTGTTAAAGTTTCAGCCACAAAAATGAAGCAAAGATATAAATCAAGGAAAAGCAAAGAACATAATTTAATGTTAGTTAATGTCCAAAAAGTGCAAGAATGAATTAATGCAAAGAAACTTAAGCACTTAAAGAAAAAGTCGATACTAATTACCACACACACCGTGATTCACATGTATAGGTGAACATGCTATATGGATAAAAAGAAAATAAATTAGATAAGCAGTAGAAAATCAAGACTAAAAAATAAATGTATAGGATTTCACATGCTGACTTCATGTGTTTTTTTGCCTAGCATTTACATAGGACTTAAAAATATAAATTCCAGTTATGGGAAATGAACTGTAGCAATACTTGATCCTTCAAAGGCTAACTGATCAAAACCAAATAAGGTTAGATAACATGCACTTAAACGTTAGTGAAAAAATAGTTGATTTTTCTATCAAACAATTGTTATACACCATAAATTTGGTACAAACTCTAACTACAACTAAGTCAGAGAGAACTGCAGAATATGTGGGCATACCTCATTTTATTGTACTTCACTGTGCTTCAGGAATAGTATGTTTTGTACAACATGGAGGGTTGTGGCCACCCTGCGTCACTGCCATTTTTCCAACAGCATTTGCTCACTGCCTGTCTCTGTGCCACATGTTGGTAATTCTTGCAGTATTTCAAACTTTTTCATTTGTATTATATTTGTTATGGTGATCTGTGATCAGTGAGCTTTGGTGGTACTATTTTAACTGTTTTCGTATGGACACTGTGCTTTTAGACACAGTCCTGTTGCACACTTAATAGACTACAGTGTTGTGTAAGCCTAACTTTTAAATGCACAGGGAAACAAAAAAATTGATTTCACTCACTTTATCGTGATATTCACTTTATTGCAGGGGTCTGGAACCACACCTGCAATATCTCTAAGGTATGCCTGTAACCACAAGTAAATGTGTCTTATTTCTGACTTTTTTCCCTCCAGAGTTCCTTGAATAAAAGAATGGACAGGAAGTATGCCAAACAGTACACAGACTACTGATGCTCTCTGACATACAGTGATCATTACTAGTTTAGTCAGCATATGAAGAAAGGGGGTACTGAGGGCCAAGAAGTAGAAATTTTAATTAAATATATGGGGCACCTGGGTGGCTCAGTCGGTTGGGCATCCGACTTTGGCTCAGGTCATGATTTCATGGTTTGTGAATTGGAACCCCACATCAGGCTCGGTGCTGACAGCTCAGGGCCTGGAGCCTGCTTCAAATTCTGTGTCTCCCTCTCTCTCAGCCCCTCCCTGACACACGTTCTGTCTCCCTCTCCCTCTCAAAAATAAATAGATATAAAAAATTTGGGAGGTGCCTGGGTGGCTCAGTCGGTTAAGCATCCGACTTCAGCTCAGGTCATGATCTCACCGTTTGTGGGTTCAAGCCCCGCATCGGGCTCTGTGCTGACGGCTCGCTCAGAGTCTAGAGCCTGTTTCAGATTCTGTGCCTCCCTCTCCCGCTGACCCTCCTCCACTCACGCTGTCTGTCTGTCTGTCTCTCTCTCTCTCTCTCTCAGAAATAAAACATTAAAAAAAATTTTTTTTAATTAAAAAAATATTGAGGGGCGCCTGGGTGGCTTAGTCGGTTAAGCGTCCGACTTTCGCTTAGGTCATGATCTCACGGTTCGTGGGTTCGAGCCCCGCGTCGGGCTCTGTGCTGACTGCCAGCTCAGAGTCTGGAGCCTGTTTCAGTCTGTGACTCCCTCTCTCTCTGACCCTCCCCTGCTCACACTGTCTCTCTCTCTCTCTCTCTCCTAGAAATAAATAAAACATTAAAAAAATTTTAAAAAAATATTATGAAATTTTTATGTATATATGTGTATGTATATGCATGTATATGTATATATATATAATTTGTACCTTTGAAAGCAGCCACAATTTTGTTCATAATGAGTACTCCTAAACTGATAGAGCCATCCATAGTTAGCATATCAGACTAGTAATTGAAATTAACTTCAACCGAGCACAGATTAATTGTCTCTCTAACAAAACTATAGATCAGGAGCATTTAGTTGCTACAGCTGAAGGGCCCATCTCTTACTTATGCAGCAGGTCTCTTTTTTCTATGCCTTCCCCTTCAGTACCGACACACAGAATGTGGAAGCCATTTAATTAAAAGAGCTCTGTCTCCCAGGCTCCTAGGAACCAAAGCTCAAATTCCGAATGTGGTCTCTACCCAAAGCTATTCTGACCATTTTATAAATGAGAAGTTTACGGGGAAAAAATCTACGTTTAGTACATCTCATTCGCCCTAAACTATCGATCTGTGTGCCTCCCAAATAAGACAGGGCTTTTCACCATGTGCACCTAAAACATAAACACCCATGCTTGCCTTCATGCATGTGGAAGACATTCTGTTTCTCGGGATCCTGGGATCCTTGAGTGAGGCCTCTGCCAGGAGCACGCAGCCCCTTGCTGAAGGTACAAAGCCTACAAAACAAGATAAACAACACTAGAGTAGGTTTCATGGCATCTCGGCAAAACCAGCCCCTTCTCCCAGAACACTTGGCTATTCCATACCCTTAGTATACACTTTCTTGTAAGGATCTGTACTTGTTTCTCCAAGGTCTGTATACTGGCATATGAGGCTACCCCATAAATCATCTGACTAAACAGTTCATAGAGAAGAGACCAATTAGCTAACAATCTACAAAATAAATAAAAGATATCAACCAGGTTTAATGGATTTATTCTTGCTTTTTTATTAGCTTCAGAAGGCCCGAATCAATTTGGTAAATGGCTGAGTAAATTAATTATGAACATTTGTTTTGTTCTTTATTAACACACCATATTTCATCAATAAATAAGCTAAATTCAATTATAAGTTAATAAACTTTAAAAACAGAATTAACCCTTCCCAAACCCAAAGAGAGTATTAACTGTGGGCAGAAATTTCCTAATCCCCAAACAAAATAAAAACTATTTACCCAATTATGACTAGCCTAATCTGTCAAAACAAGTTAAGTTGGTTTTGGTTCACTGTTTCTTAAGTGTTGACTCCTAACCACTATCATATCATGGATAACACACATATAATACCAGAAACTGACAAAGTAATCTGACTGCACAGCTGAAGAAGGCAAGGCACTGACAAGGTCAAGAACTCCAGATACTGTTACTCATTCTAGTTCAAGTTATTAGTAAATTCTTACTATCTCAGGCCAGGACAAGTGAGGACGAACTCCGCTACCTCCCCCCAAAAAAAGTTTCTTCATCTGTAAAATGGGGTTATTATAGTACTTATCCTAAGGGGCTGTCGTAAGGATAAAGGAATTCACATCCACACACAAATGCATCTGCAGGCAAGCTGCTCTTTTCACAATCTCAGGCTACTTCCCTTTTACACACAAGGTGCTGAGGTGGAGGGAGAGGAAGAATGATTTAATCACCACCCAACACCTCAGAACCTCAGGGTTACTGGCTTATTCCCTGATAAGACCTAGGGTGTTTTACTGCAAAACCCCTAGGCCATCAGAAGAAACTGTCAAGAGGCTTAGGGACTCGGGCCCTAGGACTCCCTGATTGAACCTTTCCAATGAAAGAGACCAAGGAGCCCAATCTCTTCATGGCTTGTCTGAGAAGTCACAGAAGTCACCTAAGGTGTGGAAAAGAAGGCTCTTGGGTCTGTTCTGGGTCCCAAGCTTAGGGTGGGTATCTGGGAAGAGTTTTCAGTACAATAACAGGCAATGCCACTCACAGGCCCTCCTTTTCGGGGAAATGCCTCAATTTAGAAACTAAACGAATTCAGTGACTCTTTTGTGAGACTGCCCACTAGTCAAACAACCTAATCATCTTGAATAGTCTGTATTCATTTATGAACTCTTTCACGAAACAACTAACAGAGTACCTACTTAAGATTCAACAAGACTCAACAAGAAAGCAACGCAGGTTTACAGGAGTTACTAGTGCAAAGAAAGAGACTTCCAAATTGGGGGAGAGGAAATCAAGAAAGTTTTCCTGGGAAAAGGCACATGGCAAGATGATGGAACTTTGTAGACGGCCCTTCACACAAGCTCCTACGTAAGCTAAAGTCAACTGCGCCCCTTCCCATAATGACTTTCAATCTGTCTAAATAGTGTTAACAAAGCTTTTATTTTTTAAGTGCTATACACATTAGAGAGACAGACAACCTTTTTCAACTAATAGCAAAATCCACAGGGATAGTGAGAGAGATCCAGGACCCCCAAGACAAATGACGGAGATCACGGTCATTCAGAACCAGTATGGGCCACGCTAGGAGAGATGGTGCACCTGTAGCATGATGATTCCAGAAGCTGTAACAGGGGTGAGGCCCCTGGGGGCCCAGCCAGGCAGAAAGAAGCTGGAGACAGCTGGAGTGCTCCAGTGAAAAGGGTTGGGGGTGGGGGGCCAGACTTGTCCTAGAGTTTAACTTCTGAGGTCTTAACTGGGCAAGCTGGCAGGTGACACACAGAAAAAGGCACCTTCCTTGTCCAAGTAACCTAATCAACGCACCACCTCGCCCTACAGGGCCTTGCTGCTCATTAAACGTAAAGTTCAAATCAGCACCAAAGGTCCTAGGCACACAGTCCTGACTTAGGTCGTGGCAACCCAACAGGTGCCCCGCAGTCTCTCCCCATATTACAACACACGTAACCCGGAGTCCAAGTGGGTCAAGCACTTAACCCTAAAAGGGAGCTCCCAAGGAGGGCAAAGGCTGTAAGATGAAGTGCTAAACGCCAGCTGACAAGTGGCTACCCCCAAACCCCACCCCTGATGAGCAAAGAGAAAGGAATTTCAGGGAACACCCAACTTCCTCCCTTAAAGTGCCGCTTCGCTTTTAATATCAAACTCCACTCCAGAAGGTGGGGGTCGCGGGGCTTCATGCGGGGCCAGAGGGCGCCTGTCCAGATGCCGTAGCGGAACGCGGGCGCCCCTTCCCACCCGGCCCTGCTTTCTCCCCCCGAACCACTGCATCACTCTCGCGGTTCCTACCGCCCGGGCCCGCTAGCAGCGCGAAGGGCGGGCGTGGGCGACCCCCGGAAGGCGCCACGCCGGACCCCTGCCACTTACCGCAGCGCTGCCCGCCTCATCTCGCCCCGAGGCCGCGCGCGCAACCGGAGACCCGGGCCACGCGAGACAGCTGACGGAGGGAGTAAAGAGAGCGCGAGCGCGAGCACGAGCGCGAGACAGACCTCACTCCCCTAAGACCGCGCCCTCGCGGGGGCTGCCGCCCGGGGGCGGGACCCTGCAGCTCAGGGGCGGGACCTTGCTGCCCAGGGGCGGGAGCTTGCTGAGGAGCGGGGTGGGCTCCGGGCGCCTGCAGCCTCGCTCATTGGCGGAGCTTCCCACTCGATCAGCCGCGCAGGGAGCGTAGCTACCCACCAGACGGGCCTATCCCCGCCGTTGTTAATTAAAGACACCACACAGCACGGCCAGCGTGTGACGTGGAGGCGGGGAGTCCTTGGAGCTTGTCTCCGTTATCCCGCTTCGTCGAAGGCCGCCCAACCATGACCCCCACGCCTCCCCACTCCCAGTCCATGGTTCTTGCCCTTAGCTGCACGTTGGGAACTTCTGGGCAGCTTTCCGGAACACTGATCCCTGAGCCCCACCCTCTGGGTATTCCTATTTATTTAGGAGTCCGACAGGGTCTTTAGAACATCTAATGGCTCCCGGAGGTGATGCTTTACGTAAGCAAAGTTAGGAACCTCTGAGGTAAATGGGGGAAAAAATTCTATTCTAGTCTTAGCCTGCCCCCTAGTGTTTGAAGTTGGAGATTTTGGCTGGCCCGGAAATATTCAATGCCCGAGAGTGAATGATTTTACCCTATGACCTGATTCTCCGTTTCATTCAAGGAATTTTCATTAAACCGTTGGCAGTGCGCCAGACGCTGTTGTAGACGCTGAGCATGCAACAAAATAGACAAAAACCCCTGCCCTCAAGGAGTTTACCTTAGAAGGAAAATAAGTCAGCAAGTTAGCAAATAACATAATTTCAAATGTGGTAAAGCAGTCTAAAGAAACAAAACAAGGTAATGGGAGAGGATATTTCCAGAATATACACAAGTCTTGCTTTGCCCCTGAAGTTGTTTATTTCCTAGGAGGCAACGTCCATATTGTATGCTTTTATGGTACAACATGCTTAGTAAAAATGTGTCGATTTTAATTAAGCTGACTTTTTAAAAAATCACTTCATAAATTACAAATGGAAAATGGTCTTTGGTTTTGTCTTTCTCCTCTACCTACCTGTCCCTTTTATCAGCCCCACATCCAAAAGACTCTCCTTTCAGCCCGCAGGGATCTCCTTCTTTTTTGTTCACATTGTCTGTACCTTTTCAGTAATGGTTTTATTATGCTTTGTGTCACCTATGCTTTTTAATACTCTACCACACCTAACATAGTACAATAAATATTTTATTGAATTACACCATTTTGTCTACTTTTTACTTGAACTTTTCATTAATGCAATGTCAGGGTCAGAGAGGAAAATTAAATGCAAGAGAATTTTTCAGGTTATATCCATGGGATAATAACAGATAGGGACAGCTCATGATTTTTGTGCAATCACGTCACCTTCCAGCCAGACACATTCTCATCAGCGGATAAATGATGTTGACTTGGACCAGAACAGCTGAAACCAGGGACTCAATGCCATGAAGGTGCTTCTCTTGATCACTTAGCTTTCCTTTGCACACTGGCCTGATTCTTCTTTCTCTGTATAATGTCTTTCTCCACATAGCAAAAGAAGTTCCTGAACTTGACATCTTATAACCATAGCCACATGCATGGAGACTGTCCTAAATTTATGTCTCCCAAGTACAAAAATTCCTGAGAAGAAAGAGGATTGAAAGGTATAAATTTCCAGTTATAAAATAAATAAGTCATGGAGATGAAAAAGTCCAGCATAAGAAATATAGTCAATAATATTTTAATAACTTTGTATGGTGACAGATGGTGGATGACACTTATCATGCTGAGCATTTGAGTCATGTATAGGACTGCTGAATCAATATGCCATACATCTGAAACTAATACATTATTTTATGTCAATGATACATCAATTTAAAAAAAAAAAAAGTCCTGAAAAGAGATTCACTGGCCCAAGCGGGATCAGGTACACACCCCTGAATGGGTCAAATGTGACAGCAGGGCAAGGTCATATGATTGGCCCATGTGGCTTACCAGGAATCCCCTCACTCAGACCCATGGCCAAGTGCTAGATCACAGTCTACTTACGTGGCTATTTCCAACAGTAACCACATAATGGGGTAATGGCACACTTCTTAGGAAAGGAGGACTAAGCAACCAAGCCCACAGATGCCCACTACAGACAGAGTCTAAATGGGAAAAAATGATCCCATCACTTAACCCACTTACCTCAATTCTGACCTGACAGAACTCCTGCTACACACGGCCTACCCAGCAGCCATCCGCGTGTCTACAATGTTCTCTTAAAACAGCTCAGCAACCCTGATTTCTGTATGTGTATTGTTGTAAAGCATACATGTTATACCAAATTTTGGGGGGCAGGGATAGAAGGCAAGGTGGCCAACAATCAGACCAGGAAACATGCAACAGGTTGTATAGTGGTGAGATCACTGTCCTTAAGTAACAGATTCTCCACCCCACCTCTTTGTTTCCTGTTGTGTTCCATTGGTTCCATTTTGATTTGGTGTCAGGGTAACAGAGATAGTGTCAGATGTATCATTAAAATAAAAGGCACCTGATCCTGCATCGACAGATACGTAAGGTATTATTAAGGTCATTATTACAAGTAGAAGAATAAAATCAGGTTAAAAAAGAAAACAACAGGGGCGCCTGGGTGGCTTAGTCGGTTAAGCGTCCGACTTTCGCTTAGGTCATGATCTTGCAGTTTGTGGGTTCAAGCCCCGCGTCGGGCTCAGGGCTGACTGCCAGCTCAGAGCCTGGAGCCTGTTTCAGTCTGTGACTCCCTCTCTCTCTGACCCTCCCCTGCTCACGCTGTCTCTCTCTCTCTCTCCTAGACATAAATAAAACATTAAAAAAAATTAAAAAAAAAAAAAAAAAAACATTGTTTGTTCAGGGCACCTCCTGAGTGGCTCTGTTGGTTAAGGGGCCGACTCTTGATTTCAGCTCAGGTCATGATCTCAAGGTTTGTTGAGATCGAGCCCCATATCAGGCTCTGTGCTGGCAGTGCAGAGCCTGCTAGGGACTCTCTCCACCCTTGCCCCACTCATGCTCCCTCTGTGTGTGTGTGTGTGTGTGTGTGTCTGTCTGTCTCTCTCAAAAATAAAGAAAGAAACTTTTTTTAAAAATAGCAAATACTTAAAATATGTCATACTATTAGTGACATAGGATCAGAGGGCCTCCTTAGGATAGGACCACTTCATTTCAGGGTGTCATCTTGAAATAGAAGTGCCGCTTTCAATAAAAGAGGACTTAAACAGTGCAATTTCAGCAGTGTCTTCCCTACCAGTGCCTAACCTTCTGATCATTCTTCACCCTGTCATGCCCACTCTCTCTCCCATTTAACCCACTTGAGCCAACAAATTCAGTTCTCTTCCATTTATTCCTCACCCTGGGTCCTATTTCTCTCCATTCTCTTGCACCGTCCATATTTTTCCACACCACCTCGGGTGCTACCATCCCAGCTGGGAAATAGAGTCCTGTTAGTCCTCAGGGTAGCCCGTTTAGCTGGGCTAGCGTAGAAGCCAATTCTACTGCTCCTGGGGCAAGGAAAGGTAACAAGTACCTGTGACACAATTATAGCTGCACTGGGATGCGCAGCCACGAAGGGAACAAAGCCGTAAACCTATTTCACTCCCTTCGCAGAAGCTCGCGCTTCACAGTGACGTAAGCTTTCAAAACTCACTTTACAGTAAGGATGTGTATATTTCGTGTATGCTAAAATCATGCCGGCTATTTGAATTCATAAAACATGCTTTTGGGTATAAATTTGTATTTTGTGGGTTTTGGAGATGGGACCACACAAAAACCAGGTGGTGACAGTAGTACAAATTTATGTTATCTTTAGAAACACTTGGGGTGCCTGGCTGGCTTAGTCGGTTAAGCATCTGATTTTGGCTCCAGGTCACGATTTCATGGTTCCTGGGTTCGAGCCCCATGTCGGGCTCTGTGCTCTCAGCTAGCTCAGAGCCTGGAGGCTGCTTCCGATTCTGTGTCTCCCTCTCTCTCTGACCCTCCCCTGCTCACGCTGTCTCTCTCTCTCTCTCTCTCTCTCTCTCAAAAATAAATAAAACATTAAAAAAAAAGAAACACTGACATTACACTAGCTGGTTCATCTTTATGTGTGATATTTACAGGGTTGTTAGACTGCCTTGGTCTGTTTCTATAAGTAACTAGCACATTGCACAAGTCACCACATATGGCTTCTGTTTGGCCTCATCTGTGGAGGGAGGAGAGAATTCTTTTGCCCCTAAAAGTCTCTTCTTCAAAGCCGCCATTTCCTCTTCTAGGTCCTACTAATACCCACAATTCCTCACTCCTCATGTATTGCTCAGGCTCATCCATCTCCCTCACCCTGGCCGTGGCAGTACTCACAATACTTCCCTGAGGAGATAGTGACACACACACACACACACACTGAGAGCACTCTGCTCGAATGCTCTCTGCTCAAATGTACTAGAGTAAATGTCTCAGGCCACGGCTGCCAGAGCTTGAGTTTGCTATTAGCGGGCATAGTGAGGGCACCTGACAGTATCGAGACTTAGTGTCGGGACCCTACAGATACAGTGTCGCTCGCAGGAAGCTCAAATTAAATAGCTCAGCGATTGGAGCTGCTCCATCTCTAACTGAAGTCTGTGGCTTCCTGTCTGGGACTATAAAGGTTGAGAAACACTCTGGGTGGAAGGTGAAGGAGTGGATGAGAGGGAATTAGAGGGGCGTTCTCTGTTGATGGGGCATGTTCAGAAGGCTCGGAGTCCTGTCGAATCGTTCCTGGATCAAGAGCTCCACCAAGACCAAGCTGCTTCCACAAAACCAGCCCACGCTGCAGAGATCGAACATCAGATTGGTCCCCACCAAACTCCTGGGCTTCCTGCCCCGTCTCTAATACCGCCACCGCCACCATTTCGTCTCCTCCCCTCGTGCCACCCCACTTCCTCCTCCTGCACCACAGGCACCCACAGAGATTCACTGACATTTGAGACATTAACAATACAGACATGAATAAGGCACAGTCCCCGACCGGGATGCAAAGGACTCTTGATACAACAAGACTGAACTATTTCTGGACAGTACGATTCGGACAGTTTTTCCTCACCCATGATATTAGTTTCCTGTGGCTGCTATAACAAATTTACCATGAGCTTAGTGGCTTAAAACAACATAAACTTATTCTCTTACAGTTGTGAAACTCAGAAGTCTGATGCAGGTTTCACTGGGCTAAAATGAACATATTGGCAGGGCTGTGCTTTTTCCTGGAGGCTCTAAGAATCCATTTTCCTGTTCTTTCCAGCTTCTGGAGGCTACTTATACCGCTTGGCCCATGGCCCCTTTGCACCCTGTTTGAAGCCAGCAACATCGCATCTCTCTGTGCCTTTCTTCCATAATCACATCGCCTTCTGACACTCTCTCCTCTTTTAAGGACCGGTATGATTACATTGGGCCCAGCAGGATAATCCAAGATAATCTTCCTATCTTTTTTAAAAATTTTTTAATGTTTATTTATTTTTGAGAGAGAGAGAGTGACAGGGGGGAGCAGAACAAGAGGGGAACATGGAATTTGATGCAGGCTCCAGGCTCCTCACTGTGCACAGAGCCCGACTCGGGGCTCAAATCCACACACCGTGAGATCATGACCTGAGCCAAAACTGGATGCTTTACTCACTGAGGCACTCAGGTGCCCTAGATAATCCCCATAGCTTCATGTCAGCTGATTAGCAACCTTACTTCCATCTGCAACCTTAATTCCCCTTTGCCATGTAACCTAAACTATTGACACATTCTGGGAATTAGGACGGGACGTTTTGGGGAGGCCTTGATTCTGCCTTGTGCACCCACCCAAAAAAAAACCTATATAAAATAAATATAAATAATATAAATACAAATATAAATATAAATACACACACACACACACACCCCAACCTGAGCTCCACATACTTCCCCCCCCCCCCCGCCCCATGTGTACCAGCAGCCTTACTTCCTCCTGCTAATTGAGAGCTATTACCCCTGCCAAGATGGTGACTCCTTGGCCCCAGAAATCCAAAGCCCTGGCAGCAGCCATACTTGTAATTCAATGGGCCCCTTGCTGTGCCCATTGGCAAGAGTGTGACCCTATGTGGAACAGGAGCTCAAGCTCCACAAAGCCCAGAGTTGCAGACTCAGGAAGCATAAAGTCCCCCAGTAGGTCATTAGAGGTGACAGTAATTGAGGTCACTCCTGCTTCTACCCTCTGGCTCCCAGACTTCTCTATTTCCCCTAATAGAGGTACAGTGCCATTCAGAGGCCTCTCATTCAGGGCTTGTGGTAAGCGAAATCCTGAGATTCCCACTCCCTGATATCTAGGTCTTGTATCCATGTCCCTTTTCTTCAGTGTGGGTGGGGCCTGTGAGTAGGATGAATGTCATATTGGGTTATGGGGTGTCCCATGATTGGATTACAGTATAAAGTAAACATAAAGACTTTTTGCCGATGTAATTATGGTCTCAATCAATGTGACTCTCAGTTAATCAAAAAGGAGAGTATCCTGAGTGGGCTTGACCTAATCAAGTTAGTCCTTAAAAGAGGGACCCAGCCTTCTTTGGTGATAGAGAGTCTCCCGCTGGCCTTGAAGAAGCAAGATACCATGAGTTCTACATCTGCAAGAAAATGAATTCTACCAACAGCCACTTGCACTTAGAAGAGGACCCACGACCTCAGATGAGACCCCAGCCCTGGCTGACACCTTGAGTGCAGCCTTGTAAGACCCTGAACAGAGAGCCCAGCTAAGCCATGACCAGACTCTTCACCACAGAAACTTTGAGATATAATAAATGTCTGTTGTGTAGGCTGCTACGTGTATATAATCTGTTGCTCAGCAATAGAATATTTGTTTTAGTGTGATCTTTTTTTCTTTAATTTTTTCTTTAAGTTCTAGCTAATTAACATATGGTACTATATGGATTTCAATAGCATTCAGTGGTTTAGCACTTACATACAACACCCAGAGCTCACCATAACAAGTGCCCTCCTTAATACTCATCACCCACATAACCCATCCCTCACCCACCTCCCTCCATCAACCCTCAGTTTGGGCTCTGCATTGGGCTCTGTGCTGACAGCTCAGAGCCTAGAGCCTGTTTCAGACTCTGTGTCTCCCTCTCTTTCTCTGCCCCTCCCCCCCAAAAATAAACAAACATTTAAAAATTAATAAAAATAATCAATCGAGTGAATATATTAATCTAATCCATTTATTGAGCAACTACTATATGTCAGGTGCTGTGCTGGGTGCTACGGCTACATAGATCAAACAGGTAGGGCTCCTGACCTCCAGGAATTCACTGCCCAGAGAGAAAAACTTAAGTGGATTCAAATGCACTGTGATAATTGCTCCAATGAATAATGCCCCGTAAGGTCTCAGCAGAAGCAGTAAATAATGCATTCTGCTGAAATGGAACACTGAAGGAGTTTTGGTAAGGTGACATTTGAGAGAGTTATTCCTTTAGAGAAAAGGACACTAAATCATTCGAACTGAATTTTCCAGTTTGGTAACTAAACCCTTTAGAAAAAGGCTAAGAAAGTTTTCCAAGAAATTAAAGGGGGTGATGTTTATTGGTCCTTCTGAGTCACATTATCACACATACCTGGCTAATTAACATATCATTTTAATTACAGGCGCCCATGGAAGATGGCCAGGTCCCACCGTATCCACGGTCCTGTTGCTCATTTCCAGGCAGGAGAGTTCCGACCCAAATCCATCTTGTGCTGGAGGCCACCAGGGCCATGTGTCCTCAGCAGAAGGGAGCCACGTAACCAAGCCGTCCCTTTCTTGCTGCATCCTCAGAGGGCTGAGGTCCACGCCCTGGGAGAAACATGTGCCTCTCTCAGGACATTTTCGAGCTCAGCCCCAGCTTCCTGAAGGAGGGTCACTGCTCGCTAACTTCGACTTTCTCTCTGGGTAGACAAACCTCCAAACCGTCTCCTCCACATGTCATGTCTGTTCAAGACCCACACACGTATCAAGTGCCTTTTCTATGAGAGAAACTCTGCTAAATGCTGGACCCACAAAACTGAAAACGGCAGTCGCTGCCACAGAGGGGCTCATGTCTGGCTTCCCGATTCATTTCACAGATGAGGAAACGAATGCTCTGAACTTTCTGGCTTCTTCCTCTGGTCTGTTCATGCTATGATCCATTTACTAAGTACTTTCCTCTCTTTACGGATTGGCGGAACCTAACTGAAGTCCTACTTCTTCCAAGAGGATTTCCTGAGTCCTGGAGTCATCATTAATTGTTAACTGTTCTAAACTTCTATTTCACTAAGTCTGTATCTGACAATTTATCACTTAATTGTACTTTGCTTTGTATTCTTTCTTCAATGATTTAAAGTGTCCATCACGGCACTCCAATGACAGAGTAAGCTTTGTAAAGGCAGGAGTCATCTTTTAAACTTTGAGTCTGGGCACAGAGTTAATTCTCACGATCTAGCTAAGCTTTCATTAATTGGCAGATGGAAACCAGCTCCTGAAAAGGCTAGTAATGGAGGGAGGGGAACTCTAAGCAATGTTCACACCTTCAAAGGCTAGGTTAGTCCTAATCCAGGCTTTAAAAAACCAGCTAGACTGAGCTTTCAGAATCTTCCATAAGAGCATAACATAAAAACAAAAAGATGTACATTATAGATCATATTCAGAGTTCAAATTAAAGCTTGGTTCCATCACACTGAAGAAAAGGATGATTTATTGTAGGAGAGAACAATGTCAGCCTCAAGATAAATGTCAACCTCAAGAGCTACGCTCCCCAGGATCAGACATTTAATGGATTATCTATGCATAATCTAAACCCTTCAAGATGCTTTTCAAATTAAAAATAACTTTTTTTTTCTTATCACTGTAAAGGGTTATTTTCTACTCCCCCGCCCCCATCCCCACCCCCGTTCCTGGAGTCTGGCGCCTCCTATGACAGCTTGATGAACAGAAGAGGACACTGAGTAGAGAAAAAGATAGCAACTTTTTGTGGCACTATAATGCCTGAGAGCACAAGAACGTTGGCATTGAGAAAGGTTTGATTTTTTTTTTACAGCTTATCCTCTCTTAGCGAGGACCCTGATAAGGCTTTCTTGCTTTTCTTCCCTCTTCTCCTGACTCACAGGATTCAAGCCCCAGGAAATCCTCAGTCCTTTCCTACCCTCCTAGCCTGTCTCATCCAGAAGGAATTGGATGACTGACACTTGCTAAGGAGAGGAGGAGGTCCAGAGGGCTGGGTTTTCCCTGAGGACTGGGAAGATAGAGCTCCCCTACGTTCTTGTCCTTTCTTGTGCGAAGGCCAGAGTGAACATTTTGGTCTGTGTTGCTCTGTGTCTATATTCTTTTCTCCTGTGACAGCAGAACATCCCCCCTGGTTCACTAGGTTCTTCTAGAAAGGGAAGGCAGAGCAAAGACGAAGTCTTGAAGGTTCGGTCATATTGACTGCTGCGGCTCCCGTACTTAGCACAGCGCCAGAAACACTGTAATTTAATTATATAATAATATGGATTAGCAGTATGATAGTCACAATGCATTGACTACTTATCTCGGTGCCTAACATATAGAAAATACATAATAAATATTTGTTCAACTACGAGGGAATACAAGCATGGACGGTATTATTTATCGAGTGCTTATCACTCAGCTATCTTATTTAATCCTCACAAGAACTACAGGAGATCAGTATTTCCATTAGATAAAGACATTGAGGTCGAGAGATACTAAATATCTTTCCCCCAAAATCCAAATAGCTAGCAAGTGATGACTCGCAAGCATTTCCCAAATAGCAGTGAGTGGTATCTTTCTCCACCAGAGGGCATGGTCTTGCACTCCTGACTTGTGCAGAAAAACATGATATGGGTAGATCTGGGGAAGTAGTCTCATGATGCCTGCCATGTATATCAGCAATCACTGCTAGAATCAGGCCATTCTGCAGAGTCAGGGGCACCAAACTGGGAAATGAGAAATCATCTAGAAACCTAGATCACGGGGCCTCAAATCATAATCCTCAAGTTCCCCTCTCATGTACATATTCAGCATTTTCCAGGCCTTCAGCCAATATTTCTCCCTTTGTGATTAGTTTCCCTATGTGGAAAAAGGTACTCCACAGTTATTTTTACTTTGGTAAATTATAAGGTAATGACATATGGTTCTAGCTTAATTGCTAGGTTCTCATCAAATGGCTCGCCAACATATGGCAAGCAAAACGTCCTGAGATTTGTCATTTCAGAATCCTGTCTCTGAATGTTAATTTTCCTAAACTAGGACCCTTTTCTGTCTCAAGCCAGAAATAAGGAAACTCTATTTCTGCTTCTTTCCACTGTGTTTGGCAAATATAGATTCAGAACGTATTACTATTTCATTGGATCTGAATATGTCTCATTTATCGGCTAGATCCTTACATACATACCATCCTCATCCACCCCCTCGTCCTGTCCACCATGAAAGCAGTAAGTGATGAATGGACAGAAGCAAGCATGAAATTCAAAACCTGAATAATAAGCATATAAGCGGGTAGTGGCCACAGGGCCCTTATTTTCTGCAAGTAGAGTGGACCATTCCCACTGGCCTGTTCTCAGTATGACACTAACATAAAGATACAGTAAGGTCAAAGTCAAGATTAGGAGAAAAGACATATTAGGCAAATACAAAAATAAAGTTGTATTTGCTGTATTTATTTCATAAAAATGGCCTTTAATTTCTTTAACGTTTATCTATTTTTGAGAGAGAAAGAGAGAGACCGCAAGTGGAGGAGGAGCAGAGAGCAAGGGAGACACAGAATCCGAAGCAGGCTCCAGGCTCCGAGCTGTCAGCGCAGAACCCAATGCGGGGCTCAAACCCACAAAGCATGAGATCATGACCTGAGCCCAAGTCAGATGCTTAGACAACTGAGCCACCCAAGAGCCCTGGACTTTACATTTTAAAACCACTAAATATAAAGAGCCACAAACATGAGACTAGGGAACATTCACAGTGATAACGTAAAAATTCGGAACTTGCTTGTACCAAATAATATAGTCTTAGTTCAAAATGGATTCATAAATTTAACTATTTTAAAATGAAACGCTTCAGGGGCGCCTGGGTGGCTCAGTTGGTTAAGCTTCTGACTTTGGCTCAGGTCATGATCTCGCAGTTCGTAAGCTCAAGCCCAGCGTCGGGCTCTGCTGACAGCTCAGAGCCCGGAGGCTGCTTCAGATTCTGTGTCTCCCTCTCTTTCTGTTCCTCCCCTGCTCGTACTCTGTCTCTCTGTCTTTCTCTCTCTCTCAAAAGTAAAATAAAGAATTAAAAAAAATTTTTTTAAACAGGCACTCCTTTAATAAATAAATAAATAAATAACATAAAATGAAACGCTTCCATATAACCAAAGACACTATTTTTTTTTTTAACCAAAGACACTATCAACAAAGAAAAATATCCTAGCCACAGATGTGGTATATGTCTGGAACAAAAATAACAAAAAGGAGGGGTGAGGAATTAGAATAATAAATTATATAAAAGGGTCACTACAAATGAATAAGAAAACAATAAGGATGACAATGAAAAATGGACACAGTCATGAATTGGCAATTCAAGTAGAAGAAAGAATATATGGCATCAATACCACATGAATCAAATTCAAACCATAATAAGATACCATTTCGTACCTATCAGCTAAGCAAAAAGCAAAGAGTCTGAAAATACTAACTGTTGGTGGGGACAGAGAATGGCAGGCAAGAATTCTCATTCGCTGCTTTGTAGAAGGTATGAATTGGCACGATCACTCTGGAGATCAATTTGGCTGTATTCCATAAAGGTGAACATGCATAAACTCTTGGACCCAGCATTCCAGTCCAGTCCTCGGCAAATACTCTACAAATCATTGCCCTTGTACTCAAGGATATATACAGGAATGTGCATAAGAGCACAGTTTGAAATGGCAGGAAAAAGGGAGCCAAGGCAGAGAAGGACAAATACCATATGTTTGCACATATAGGAGGATTAGGAGGAACTTGACGGAGGAACAAGGGGGAGAAGAAGGGCGGAAATGGTGGGGGAAAGGGAGAGAGGCAAACCATGAGAGACTCTTGAATGCTGACAAAAACTGAGGACTGATGGATGTGGGGGGGGGGGGGGGGGGGGCGTGGAGGAGGACACTTGTGGGGATGAGCACTGAGTGTTATGTGGAAACTAATTTGACAATAAACTATTTGTAAAAAAAAAAAAAAAAAAGAAATGGCAGGAAAAAAAGAGCCAATCTAAATGAACATCAACAGGAAATTTTTTTAAAGCTTGAATCCTGTCAGGAGGAAATTCTTAATACTTAGTTCTTAATACATCACACAAACCACAGTTTCAAAGTCAGTACTCCTCCTTTTCAGAGATATTTAGATCCTTACAATTTAATATTTCCTGCTGGTATCCCTTTCACACAAAATAAATTTAAGCATTCCAAACGGGAGAAAGATGCACTATTGAAGTATTAACTAGAGAAAGCTGTGTGGCTTTCTGTCTCCCGCAGTGGCTCACAGGGTTGAAATGCCTTGTCGAATTTACCATGGTGCAAGTATTGGCCCTCAGATAAGCAGGTCAAAAACATGATTTGTCATTTCACTGAAGTGAAATATATGTCCCTAATAAGACTCACATCAACCAAGTGACTGGTCGATGAAATAAAAATACGAATTTCTTCATTCATCATGAAATGTGGGACTGCTTGGGGGCCATAAGAAATTCAATTCTAGTCAGAAAACTGATGAACGTGGAACCCGCTGCACTCAGCTAAGATACCTTCACTAGAATGTAAGCACCATGAGGGAGAGATCTTTGTCTGATTTTTCTACTGCTATACTTCCAGAGAAAAGAACCCCTGATACGATAAAAATCTGTTACATAAATGAACAAGGAGAGACTGAGGTATCCATGTCCACAATACTCAAAGGCCCACCTCAAGATTCAGCTGCTGGAGTTCTTGCTTTGGGGTATTCCTGCTCTAGTACAGCGCCACATGGAGTAGTGCTGATTTTGGCCTCTGAGCTTCCTTCTCTGTGCTCCCGGGACTAATCCTAGTAGACACCTTTAGGTGCCTGCCCTACAGCCATTCCCTTCTCATTCCTCACTAATAGAATCCCAGTATCATTCTGGGACTGCAATGTGCCCAACTTCAAAGAATCACAATTCATGTTGGCCAAACATAGCGCCTGTTTTGAGAGGTAGATACAGATTTTTTAGGCTTTTCCTTTGGTAGTTTCTTACCTGACAGAGGAACGACACTAGTCCCATATTTCCATTTGTCCTTTGTGTTCTTTGTTCCTTTTTCCCTCTTTTCCTCTCTTCCCTTGGGTTATTTTTTTATGAATCCATTTTATCTCCTTCTATTGACAAATGGGCTATATCCTCTTAATTTTTTTTCGTCGTTGCTCTTAGCTTTACAATATGCATTTTTAACTTATCACAGTCTACCTTCGAATATTACAGCATTTAACATAGAATGGAAGAATCTTTTAACAATATACTTGCATCCTATCTGCCCCATTCTTTCTGCTGTTGTATTCATAAATTCTACCCCTATAATTATTATAAGTCCCCTAATATACTGTTATTATTCTCACTTCAAGCAGTTAAGTCTCTTTTAAAGATATTAAAAACAAGAAAAATATCTTTCATATGACCCACAAATTTACTGTATTTACTCTTCATTCCTTTGTGTAAATGCAGGTGTCCATCTGGTATCCTTTTCCTTTGGCCTAAAGAACTTCCTTTAGCATATTCCTTGTAGTACAAGTTCACTAGCAATGAATTCTCTTGGCTTTGGCTTAACTGAAATGTCTTTATTTTGCCCTCAACTTTGAAGAACATCTTCACTGGATATAAAATTCAAGGTTAACAGTGTTTTTCTTTTAATGCTTTAAAGATGTTGTTGCAGGGGCATCCAGGTGGCTCAGTTGGTTAAGCGTCCAACTCTTGCTTTCAGCTCAGATCATGATTTCACGGTTCATGAGTTTGAGCCCCATGTTGGGCTCTACACTGACAATGCAGACCCTGCTTGTGATTCTCTTGCTCTCGCTCACTCTTTCCTCCTCCTCCTCCTCCTCCCACGCCATCTCTCTCCCGAAACAAATAAATAAACTTAAAAAAAAAAGATGTTCGACCATCTTCTGGTTTGCATTGTTTTTGATGACAAACCAGTGATTAGTCTCATCTTTAAGATTTTGTCTTTATCACTGGTTTTCAGAAATTTGATTCTGCAGTGGCTTGGTACGCTTTGTGTTTATGCTGCTTGGGGTTCACTGGATTCTTGGATATGTTGAAGAGAATTTTCAATGAATTTGGACTAATCTGAAAGTTGAACAAGAGAATTATAGACCTGTACGTTGTGTTTCATTGCTACCTGTTGCTGAAGGTAAAGGAAGAGGACTTAACCACTATTCACAGCTCTTTTACAGCTTTTTCTTCTTAACCATGGTTTCAGCGACTAGGCACCAAAAAGAAAGTTTGGGAAACTGTTCTGTCTGCCATCTTGCCCAGATTCTAAGCACCATAGCTGCATAACTTCCCTCTATCTGGCATAAGTGTAAAATACCTGTAAAAAGAAGAAGGGAAAAAACTTATGTGAATGAATATGCTTTGTATAATGGTCTTTTCAACATTTTCTCCTATTTTCACTAAGCTGCTTCTTTTTTAAAAAATCTCCAGGTGTGGTTTATAGTTAAATATTAATCAGTCATGGATGAGGTCCACTTCTAAAGCGAGACAGACTTGTAAATAATTTATCTTAGGCGATGTGTTCTTAGACCTTGTCTACATGATGTCTGGCCAGGTAGATAAAACACTCCGGGCAGAGTATGATAGGGATGACAATACTGATTGCCCAGCCTCTGTGATGCCTCCCAAGTCTACAAGCACTGGGCAGGCCTCACTGGTTGGCAAATGTTAACTGAATCACTGCACATTGATTATTCATGAGGAAGGTCAAAGCTTCAGGACAAAGATCAATGAATAAGAGAATGATCCTGTGTAAGGGTGGGATAAAAATAGACTTAGAGATAAATCCTTCCCTCTCCTTATTGGACCATTCACAATTATTCTTCCTAATCCAAAAATTGTTATACTCCTTTTATCACCAGCCAGACAGAAAGGAAGAAGCATTTAGTGGGTGCCTACTATATCCTAAGCACTCTCTAAAGGGTTTTACAACAGCATTTAATACTTACAATCCTAGGAGGACAAAACGATCTAACCCCATTTTACAGATAAGCACACTGAGATTCAAAAATCTTGTCCAAAATCACACAGCTGGTAACTGGCAGCACTAGGATTCGCACCTAGGTCTGCCTGGCCTCAAAACTTCCTGCTTTTGCTGCCACACAATACATTCAGCCCCATCTCCCAAAAAGTACTTACTGAGCCAAGTGCCCTTCAGCTGTATGTCAACAGGTTGGCATTCTCTATGTCACCTGCTGGGATAGGAAAACCCACTCCTCCTGGCAGACGAGGAGTGTGTGCTCGTCTGTAAGGGAGTAACAGGAATGCAGAGCTACGGACCATTCTCAAAGCACTGGGGCGGCGCCTGGGTGGCTCAGTCGGTTAAGCATCCAACTTCGGCTCAGGTCACGATCTCACGGTTTGTGAGTTTGAGCCCTGCGTGGCGCTCTGTACCGACAGCTCAGAGCCTGGAGCCTGCTTCGGATTCTGTGTCTCCCTCTCTCTCTGCCCCTCCCCTGCTCATGCTCTGTCTCTCTCTATATCAAAAATAAATTTTAAAAATATATACTGGGATACGCCGATCTCGGAAAGCACGGTGATATCACGATGCCCCAGATTCACTGACAAGATGTTCAGAGGGGAATCCTCCATGAACGTGAAGTCCTGTGGCCTCTGGAATTCTCCCGAGAAGTCTGGATAGGGGCAGATACTTGCAGCCTCTTCGGGTGGCAGGCATCTCCTAGCAAGTGGGTTGTGTACTTGTCTCAGGTTGTAGGTGTTTCTGATCCATATTGCAGAGTCCTACTTATCAGTCCTTGGGAGGGGCTGGTGGGGGTGGGGGGCACAAGGCAGAGACCAGAGACAGGAGGCTTAGGAAGAGGAAGAAACTGAGGAGACTTGAACTGTCAAGACCAAGCATTCTTTGCTGTAATTAAGATAAGCCTTGCGGTAGTGAAACTTAATTTGTGAGAAGTGGACCAAATGTGTGGAATGTTTACAGTTTTCTACCTGAGCTCTAGCCTTAGCACAGTATTTAATACACTATCTGTTTTTAAGTTTTCCATTTTCGCTGGAAAACCTATGAGGTATAGTAAAAGATCTCTTGACTTAGAATCAGGAGACCTCAGTTTTATTTCTGACTTTGCCACCTTCTAGCTGTGTGACCTTGGACAAGTACTTCACCCTCTCTGGTCTTCAGTTTTCTTAGCATTGAGACAAGAAATTTGTACTAGTGAATCACTACCATTCTATATTTCTATTATGGCAGAAATCTCAACAATAGAGGTTGAGGGTCTTTGGAGAAAAAAAAAAAACCTTAACTTTTACTTTTTTTTTTTTTTTTTTTTTAAAGACTTTTGGACACCCGGGTAGCTCTGTAGGTTGAGCGTCCGACTTTGGCTCAGGTCATGATCTCACAGTTTGTGGGTTCAAGCCCTTCATCGGGCTCTGTGCCGACAGCTCAGAGCCTGGAACCTGCTTTGGATTGTGGGTCTCCCTTTCTCTCTGCCTCTCCCTTGCTTGTGCTCTGTCTCTCTCTCTTTCTCTTTCTCTCTCTCTCTCTCAAAATAAATAAGCATTAAACAAAATTTTTTAATTTAAAAAAAAGGGACTAAATGAAACCAGTGATACCTGAGTGGCTCAGTTGGTTCAACATCCAATTACTGATTTCGGCTCAGGTCATGATCTCACTGTTTATGAGTTCAAGACCCACGTAGGGCTCTGCACTGTCAGTGCAGAGCCTGCATGGGATTCTCTCCCTGTCTCTCTGCTCCTTCCCTGCTCATGCTCTCTCTCTCAAAATAAATAAACATTACAAAAAAACACAGACTAAATGAAATCACATCTGTAAAATGCCAAGCCACTCATAAGAGGCACTAAGAAATGCTAGTTGTAGATCTCGTTCCTCCTTCTCGTGTAGCTCCCTTCTATAATTAATCTTTTAAAGGAGACCTTAAAATGTATTACAGTTCTCTCAGTCCTGTGGTCCTGGGTCCCCTTTGATCTTCTTGCACCCCTTCTCCTACCTCCATCATCTCTTCAAAAGGAATGACTCACTCCCTTCTCTTCCACCTTCGGAGTAAGTCCTAAGGTAATAACCTTTGCTGTCCCCAGCAGAATATGCCCAACATCCACTCAGATCAGGGCCAGAACGTGGGTCTGCTCCTTGCTCCTCAGGTCACACAGAGGCTGCTTGGGTGGAGTTCATTCCCTTGCTTTTCCTTCTTTGAAGTAGCCTCTATTTTCTGGATTCACAGTTAACATTTAATTGCCAGTTTATGAACGGTACAAAGATTGGTAAGCTGGATGTTGAACTTTAAAATCTATTACATGTACCCAGGGGCCATAGGGAAAAGAGGGGGTGTCTTAAGCTTTGTGCACTAACAGGCAATTATTTCCTATGATCTTCTTATTGAGTAATCTCCATACCTAGATTCAAAGAGCTGGTACTTGGGGAGGCCTAAGGATGGCTGATGGCACTTCGCAGGTTTCCTCAGTATGTATGAGGGGTTAGAGCCTTGACCCCTGAGCTGAGTGGTGGGCAGCCTTCTTCCCTTTGGACAGGACTCCAGAAGGGGAGAGAGGGAGCGCTGCCTAGAGGAGACAGGTGACAATGGATGGACGACAGACCGTATCACTGCCCCCTCAGTTCTGATTGTTCCTGTCCCTTTTCTCTAGGAGGCTGGATCCCTTCCACCCATAACTAGAACCTGTAATGTTTAACTGTAAGTCCGTGGACAGCAGGGGCTATGCCACATTTCTTTCATAATCCCCAGACACAATGCTTGGCAGGAAACAGACATTAAGAAATGTTTGTTAAATGTTAAAGAAAAAGTAGGCTTTTACTGACCTTTGCACGCAGACAGACCTTAAGGCGGCCTCCATGATCCCGCCTCCTGGTGTTTATGCCTTCTTGTGATCGTCTCCACTTGGGTATGGCTAGGACCTGTGGCTTGCTTTTAATAAACAGAATCTGGTTAGGGCGATAAGATGTCACTCCCGTGATTATGTTACATTACATAAAACCTTCTCTTGCCTGGCAACAAAAGGAAAAATAGACAAATGGGACTGCAGCAATCTTAAAAATATCTGTACATCAAAGGAAACAGTCAACAGAGTGAAAAGGCAACCTAAGGAATGGGAGAAAATGTCTGCAAATCATATATTTGATAAAACGTTAATATCCAGAATACAGAAAGAACTCCTACAGCTCAACAATTAAAAACAAATAACCTGGGGCACCTGGGTGGCTCAGTCAGTTAACCATGTGACTCTCGGTTTCTGCCGGGGGCATCATCTCACGGTTCGTGAGATCGAGCCCTGTGCTGTCAGTGCAGGGCCCGCCTGGGATTCTCTCATGCTCTCTCTCTCTCCCTCTCAAAACAAACAAAATAAACATTCTTTGAAAATTTAAACATTAAAAAAATAACAACCTGGTTTTAAAATGGCCAAAGAACTTAAATGGACATTCCTCCAATGAAGATATACAAATGGCCCACAAGCATATAAAAAGATGCTCAACATCACTAATCATCAGAGAACTGCAAATCAAAACCACAGGGAGCTATCACCTCACACCTGTCAGGATGACCACTATCCAAAACAAATAATCAAACACAAAGCCTGGAAGAGAACAGCGCAGGCGCAGATGTGGAGAAAAGAGAACGTTGTGCACTGTTGGTGGGAATGTAAAATGGTATAGCCTCTATGGAAAATGTGTACAGGTTCCTCAAATGCTAAAAATAGAAATACCATGTAATCTAGCAATCCCACTTCTGGGTATAGATCCTAAAGAACTGAAGACAGGGTCTTGAAAAGATATTTGCACACATATGCTCAGTGTACCATTATTCAGAAGAACCAAAAAGTGGAAGCAACCTAAGTGTCAAGAAATGTGGTATATAATACGATTTCACTCATATGTGGACTTTAAGAAACAGAAGAAACGAGCAAAGGGGAAAAAGAGAGACAGAGGCAAACCAAGAAACAGACTCTAACAGACTAAAGAGGGCACTTGTTTTTTACATACTTTATTAACTTTATTAATAATATCGAAATAAATAAAAAAAATTTAAATAATATCGAATATAATCAAAAATAGCAAGCATCCCTATTTTCATATTTTAAATAGAATGCTTCCAATATTTTTTCCATTAATTATAACTTATTTCATAAATGTTCAGTAGTTAGCCTTCAACTGGCTTAATAATCTTCAGTATGTTGAAGGTGTTTCTTTTGCTTTTATTTTTTTATTTTTTTAAATAGTTTATTGTCAAGTTGGTTTCCATATAACACCCAGTGCTCATCCCCACAAATGCCCTTCTCCATGCCCATCACCTCCCTTCCCTGTACCCCTGAAACTAACAGAACACTGTATGTTAACTGGAATTTAAATAAAAACCTAAAAAAATAAAATTTGTGAAATTTTGCATACAAAAAAAGAAATGTGGCATACACATTCAATGGAATATTATTCAACTTTTAAAAAATTTTTTTAACATTATTCATTTTTGAGAGACAGAGCGTGAGTGGGGGAGGGGCAGAGAGAGAGGGAGACACAGAATCCAAAGCAGGCTTCAGGCTCTGAGCTGTCAGCACAGAGTCCAACGCGGGACTCGAACCCACAAACCGCGAGACCATGCCCCAAGCTGAAGTCCGATGCTTTACCGACTGAGCCACCCAGGCGCCCCTCAACTTTTTAAAAGAAGAAAGTTTTATCATTGGCTACAACATGGATAAACCTTGAGGACATTATGCTAAGTGAAATAAGCCAGTCGCAAAAAGACAGTGTATGATTCACTTACATGAGGTATCTAAAGTAGTTAAACTCAGAGAGTCAGAAAGCAGAATGGTGGTTACCAAGCGCTAGGAAGAGGGGAAGATGAGGAGGTGTTCAACTGGTGTAGAGTTTCAGTTTTGCAAGAGGAAGAATTTCTAGAGATTTGTCACACAACAATATGCACATAGTTAACACTACTGTACTGTACAAATGGTTAAAAATGGTTATGATGGTAAAATTTACGTTATGTGGGGTTTTTTTCACAATTAAAAAAAAAGACTACCTTGCTAGCAGACTATTCTATAGACTGTCTTTGCTGGCATGGTGAAGTAAACAGCCATAGTGGATAAGCCCACGTGATAAGGAACTGCAGGCAGCTTCTAGAAACCACAGGGGGCCTCAACTGACAGCCAGGAAGAAGTCAAAGTCCCGAGTTAAGGAAATGAATTCTACCGGTGCCTACAACCTGAGCTCACAAGTGGATTCTTCTTTGGCCATACTCCCCCAGGAGAATGCAGCCTGGCTGATGCCTTAATCAGAAGAAACAGCCAAGCCACGCCGGGACTCCCAACATACAGAAACTGCAGTAATAAGGGGCACCTGGGTGGCTCAGTCAGTTAAGCATCTGACCAGCTCAGGTCATGATCTCGCGGTTCATGGGTATGAGCCCCGCGTCAGGCTCTGTGCTGACAGCTAGCTCAAAGCCTGGAGCCTGTTTCAGATTCTTTATCTCCCTCTCTCTCTGACCCTCCCCTGCTCATGCTGTCTGTCTCTGAAATAAATAAAACATTAAAAAATTTTTTAAAAAAAAAAGAAGAAACTGCAGTAATAAATGTATATAACATAAGCCAGTATGTCTGTGGCCATTCGTTACGGCAGTAGATAACAAATACAAAAGGGATGGTATAGAACAGCTGGCTTCCAAATATCTGTCTTGCTATTGTGGAACCTTGAAATATAAAGTGTTCATGGTGGACAGCAATGGCTCTTGGGCCAAAAAAAAACCAGTCTTAGGTCATAAACATTCAGAGACTTGGAATGTGTCCATGTCTTTGCCTAAAGGTTACTCAGCCTCTACATCTGGTTTCCAGGAGGCAATTTCTGCAGGTTTCACATAATTGCCAGTGTGCTGGCCTCCTCACAAAGACCACCAGACAAAAACAGAAACAAACACAAAGACGACCAGACAGGGAAAAAAAAAAAAAAAAAAGGAAAGAAAAGGAGTCATATCACATCTTAAAGTTCAACCCCAGGGATTTCAAGTATGATCATCCCTATCTCTGCATGTTACCAAACAGTATCTACCTCTCCCAATCGCCTTGGCCAAGCAAGGAGCTTCTTACCCCCACTTCTTTCTGAAGTGAAGTGAATGGAAACTTTCTGACCATTTGACCCCTTTTTCCTTACAAGCGTGCAAAGTAGTAGTACCTGGGGTGGGGTGCCTGTGTGAGGTGGTCAAAAGTAGGCAACACAGGTGATTGGGAGCCTACAGGCCATCCCATCTGTGGCTATGCAAAGCCAGAAATTCAAATGTGGTCAGTCTTCCCAGGCAGGTCAAAGTCATTGCCGCACCCCTCCACATTTCCTCAGATGTGCCCACAGAAAGGGGAGGACTTTCTTGGCACCACTGAGAAAAGACACTGATTGGCATGGCTTGGATCACAATACTGACAAAGCAGGCGGCATGCTGTGACTGGAAACCTCCTCCCCTCACCAAGAAGAACCACCTATTTGGGTTTAGGGGGTAAATAATTATTCAAAAGCAGACAATGATTTTCTGGGAAACAAATAGCTGTCCATTACAAGCCCTGATCTTTCCTCTTTTTCAGTATATTTCAGACTATACCACAAAGGCCTAGTTCCTGTCAGCCCTGTGCTCCTTACTAATTACTGACCAGCCTCTTAACTGCAGCTGAAAGTAACAGAAAACTTCACGTTTTCAAAGAGAAGTCTTACACTTTTGATGGTCCACCCCTAAAGATGAAACAGCTTTTCATGCCCTAATGTATAATTTCACAAAATTAAAAGAAAATGTTGGACCAAAACAAAACAAGGTGTTTTCCTGGGGCTAGTTGTTTTTATTAATCACTCCCATAGAGTTTCACCCACATGTAGCAAGAAAGCCCCTCTGGAGAAGACCCAAACTCTAGTCTAGCCCAAGTGTTATAACCTGTGGAATAAAGATGTAAGGTGTCATCAAAAGTTAGATGATTTGAGCTAGAGCAAGCACATCCGAAGAGTCATCTCAAGTTAGACTTTCATGTGATGAGGACCTGAATTTGGAGTGTTTGTTTGGCTTCAGATCAGCAAAACAACATCTCTGCCTAGCTGGTAATTTCACTTCTAGCAATCTTCCTAAGGAAACAGTCAGAAACCTGGGCCGAACTTGGATGGAAAGATGTTGGAAAGATGTTCATCAATGCATTATTTATGAGTGAAAAAAATCTAACTCTTCAACAAGACAAATGGTAAAATAAATTGCACAGAAGAGAATTCTAAAAAGTCATTATATTTTAAAAAATTAAATATACTTAATGATATGGAAAAATATACTACAAATGTTAACAGTAATAAAGCTAAGAGGTCAGGTGCTATGCTGAGCACTTTTTATGTATTACCTCATTTAGTCCTTACAAAACTACCCATAATAAGGCTATTCTTATTATTTACTCATTACAGACCAAAAAAAATGGTGAGTAAATCAGGTTAAGTAAATGACACAACCACACAGATGGGGAATCTAATTCCAGAGCTGTAGTAGTTAAGAAGACACTATACTAGGGGTGCCTGGGTGGCTTAGTCGGTTTAAGCGTCCGACTTTCGCTTAGGTCATGATCTCGCGGTTCGTGGGTTCGAGCCCCGCGTCAGGCTCTGTGCTGACTGCCAGCTCGGAGCCTGGAGCCTGTTTCAGTCTGTGACTCCCTCTCTCTCTGACCCTCCCCTGCTCACGCTGTCTCTCTCTCTCTCCTAGAAATAAATAAAATATTAAAAAAAAAAGACACTATACTACTCTGAAGGATAGGAATTATAGATATATAGGATACCAATCTGTTATTATTACACACACACACAAACACAGAGGTAATTTTTAAAATATTATTGAATTTTTAACATTTTTTTGAATTTTTAAAATTTTTTGAAATTATTAAAAAAATTTTTTTTTGCTAAAAAGCACAGACCAGTCAGAACAGACACTACAACCAATCAGAACGGAAGCCAGATGTAAAGAATCAAAGGGACCATCTAGTTTCAGTTAGCCTTTGCTGTGTAACAAAGCACCTCAAGATTTAGTGGCTTAAAACAACCATCTTATTGGCTCATGATTCTGCGGGTTGATAATGTGGCCTGGGATCAGCTAAGCTCTTCTTCTGTTAGTCTCGCCTAGGGTCATTGGTATGACCACAATCACCTGACAGCTCAAGTGGGACTGAATGACCCAAGATGGCCTCACTTATGTATCTTGCAGTTGGTGCTGGCTACCAGCTGGACCCTTGTCTGCATGAGGTCTTTCCTCCTCAAGGAGCCTAGCTAGCTCAAGCTTCCTCATAGGGCAGAAGCAGTGTCCCAAGAAGGCCTGAGCAGAAATTTTAGGACCTTTTGAGGTCTTGCTTAGAAGTTGTATATCACTACTTCTACTGCATTCTATTGGTTAAGGCAAGTCACAAAGCCAATCTAGATTCAAGGAGTGGGGAAACAAACTCTATCTCTTGATTGGAGGCGCTGAAATGAATTTGTGGCCATTTTAAATCTACTAACTGTATATACCAACTAAGTATCAGTCCTGCATGTATATGTACGCAGAAAAAAAGACTGTAAGGAAATCAACCTACAAGCAGGATTTTTATCAACTTTTTGTAATTCTGCCATTCTCCAATTTTCTTAATCAGTATGTATTACTTCTATAAACAGAAAAAGAAAACCATGACACCTTCCATAATAGTTTTTAACAGGGAAAGTTGGACAGCTTCACTTTGGCATGGAAATCAAGAGAAGTCCTTCATTCCTAGCTCTATCACTTCCTAATTGTGGCATTTGCGTAACCCTTCTGAGCCTCCAATTTTCTCAGTTGTAAAGATGCAGCTAACATTACCTATTTCACAAGACACTATAAAGATCAAATGAGACAATGAATGTAAAACACCCACAATGAGCCTTGGTGGTTTCCCTTCCTCCTACTCTACCCATACTAAGACCTCCTTAGTTTTATAGGAATTCTCTTTCTCACAAAGCTTAAATTCTGCTGTAGTAAACTACACACATACAACTCTAAAAGTAAACTGTATGCCCTGAGGGCTGGTTTCAAAACTGAATCCTCCTTTATAACTCCCAAGTACCTAGCACAAGACTCAGTAGGTCTTGTTGATTTGTTGAGTCATTAACCAAATCAAAATTCTCCAGGTAATCCCTTTTTATGCAGTTTTAAATACAAATTCCAGGGGTGCCTGGATGGCTCAGTTGGTTAGGTGGCCGACTTCAGCTCAGGTTATGACCCCACGGTTCGTGGGTTCAAGCCCCTCATAAAGATAAATAAACATTGATGGGCATGGGGGAGGGCAGTTGTTGGGATGAGCACTGGGTGTTATATGTAAACCAACTTGACAATAAACTATTTTTTAAAAAAAGATAAATTAACATTGAAAATAAATAAAAAACTAAATAAATATAAATTCCAGTATTAGGAGTAACGTTGGCCATCCATTGTATCTATTCCTGACAATGAAAAAGCCTAACTTGGTTCACCGTCAAGAGAAAATTGAAATTTCTTAGGGTTCTAAGCTTCTACATTTGCACAAACACAATCACAATGAGGATAGAGAGAAAGAGAGAGATCACCATCTGCTTTTCAGAATAGGCTCTTCTTGGCGGCGCCTGGCTCACTCAGTTGGTAGAGATGGCAACTCTTGATCTCGGGGTTGTAAGGTCAAGCCCCATGTTGGGTGGAGAGACTACTTAAAAAAATAAAATCTTAAAAAAAAAAAAAAAAAAAAAGAACCGGCTCTTCTTGCCATAATGGCAAAGTGAAGCATAAAAGCATGAAATTTCAACTGGAAAAATAGAATACATAGAAAATGAAACCAATGTTAATGAAATAATCATTATTCTGATAAACTAAGCAACCCAAACTGAAAATAGCCTTACTATTTGCTTCAACAGGACAGCTATCATTAGTGCTTAGTCATGGAGGTCTAAGTTTCCGTTATCAGTAAACACACGCCTACGCAATTGGCTCTCCTAGCTCCTCCCACAAGTTAGACCGGGAGTCGGGAAGGGCCTCTGAATGATCATGCATGTGTCACGGTGTCAGGAAAGACATTACCTTAAGTAGCTTAGGCGGATGAGAATCAAGGCTATTTTTAAAGATCTTTGAGAAAGACATTTCATAAACTCCCAGGTGACTCGCTATGCATCAGATTCCCAGAGGGTGGGAAGGGTAACAAAGAACCTACTTTTGCTTTCTTTTTTACATACAGGATATTGCTAGCAAAGGCAGAGAATCACCTGTTGAATGTTTGAGGGGTCATTTGGTGACAGTCCAACCTCTCATTCTACCGACGGAGAACACTGTGGGACCCTTTTATGCTTTCTCTTTGATTCATCCTGGAACCCAAGTAGGGCGGCCAAAGCAAGCCCTCAGAGGCTCCGTCTAGGAAGGTGGGTTGTCAAAGAAAAACTATCTGCAGGAGGCTGAATATTTGTTCCTGTGGGTGCGGTCAACAACACCTATACTCTCATTCAACCATTCTCAAACATTTTGCTCTCAGGACATTTAAAAATTACTGAAGAATTCAAAAAGTTTACCTTTGAAAATTCTACTAAACATAAGAACACACAAACACACATTCCTTTAGGCACAAGAGCACTGTCATCACACATTCTGTACATTTGTAATTATTTCAGGGCGCCTGGGTGGCTCAGTTGGTTGAGCGACCAACTTCGGCTCAGGTCATGATCTCCCAGTTCGCGGGTTCAAGCCCCACATCAGGTTTTGTGCTGACAGCTCAGAGCCTGGAGCCTGCTTCAGATTCTGTGCCTCCCTCTCTCTCTCTCTCTGCCCCTCCCCTGCACATGCTCTCTGTCTCTCAGAAATAAACATTAAACATTTTTTTTAAAAAATAAATTCGTAAATTATTTCAAAATAAAAAGTTAAAGAAAAGGGGAGAAAAGCACAGAGGATGGAGCAAGTAAGGATTACAACAACATTCAACAGCAATGGAAGCCAGAAGATAGTCTGATATCATCACCATGCTGAGAGAAAATAACTTCCAACCTCGAGTTCTATAAGCAGTGAAATAAACCCTTCAAGAATTTTAAGATGAATTAAAGACATGTAGAAAGCACAACAGAAAATTTTTCACAAGCAGATCTTTACTAAAGGAAATTGTGATGAGCGTACCTCACGCAGATGAACTGTGTGTCCACAAGGAAGGTCAGAGATTTAAGAAAGAATAGGGGCGCCTGGGTGGCTCAGTCGGTTAAGCATCCGACTTCCGCTCAGGTCATGATCTCACAGTTCATGGGTTCGAGCCCCGTGTTGGGCTCTGTGCTGACAGCTAGCTCAGAGCCTGGAGCCTGTTTTGGATTCTGTGTCTCCCTTTCTCTGACCCTCCCCTGCTCACGCTGTCTCTCTCTCTCTCTCTCTCAGAAATAAATAAAACATTTAAATTTAAAAAAAAGAAAGAATAAGAAAAGAAAGAAAACTGTTAATTCTAAAAATTACAAATATAAACGGAAAAATTATTGAGGGATCCAAATAGTTTACCTTGGGAAATTATAGGAAACATAAGAATATACAAGCATGTGGGGGCCTAGGTGGCTCAGTCTGACTCTTGATTTCAGCTCAGGTCAAGATCTCCTGGTTTCACGAGTTCGAGCCCCGCATGGGGCTCTGCACTGACAGCGCTGAACCTGCTTGGTATTTTCAGCCTCCCTCTCTCTCTGCCCCTCCCCTACTTGTGTTCTCCCTCTCTCTCTCTCTCAAAAAATAAGCAAATAAACATTTTAAAAAAGAATATACAAGCACACATTCCATTAGTCATCAGAGCAGTGACTTCATCACACACACATCACGTCGCCTCTGGAAATTTTCAACAATAATGAAAAAGACCAATGACGTCTTACTATTATTGTGAAACTAATTTTGACACATTCTCTGACGGGAACCTGGAACCCGCCGGGTCCCCAGGACCACACTTTGAGAACTGCTGTTCTAATCCTCAAGTTGCCCAAGGCTGGGTCTCCTGAGTTTCCTTTCCTTACTGGGGAAGGAAGAAAGGGGAAAGTCACTAGCCAGGCGCCACAAAAGGATCTCCTTTTTACCTTTTGCGAAGGTGCCAGGGGGACGCGCAAGTTCCCGGCTCGCGTTTCCGGGAAGGTTTCGAGAGACGTCGGTAGAGGGCGCCCCTAGAGAACTCCGCGGGTCGCCTAGCCCCGCCCGCGCCCGCGCACGCGAGGTTCACACGGACGCCCGGAAGAGAGGGCGGGGTCCGGAAGGGCCGGCGGGGTCCGGAAGAGGGGGGCGGTCGCGGCCTCATTGGGCAAGAGGTCTCCGCCTCACGGCCGGAGGCGGGGCTTCTTCGTGCTAAAAAGCGGGGCCCGGCGGCCACTCGGGCGAGTTGCGCTAGTCGCAGTCTGCTGAAGCTTTTCCGTCACTTGCAGAGGTTCGCCGGGTCATGGTGCCAGCCTGACTGAGAAAAGGACGCTCCCGGGAGACGAATGAGGAACCACCTCCTCCTGCTGTTCAAGTACAGGGGCCTGGTCCGCAAAGGGAAGAAAAGCAAAAGACGAAAATGGCTAAATTCGTGATCCGCCCGGCCACCGCCGCCGACTGCAGTGACATCTTGCGGCTGATCAAGGTAGCGGGAGGCCTGGGCTCTTCCTGGGGCGAGGGGTGGGAGGTGGGGAGCGGCTACCGGCAGGTTTCCCCTTTCTCCGCCCCCCATCTTCAGCCTTGGCCCGGCCGCTCGGGGCAGGGTTCTGGGAATGAATCGCCACCCCGGCCCGCCCACCCTGCTCCCTCTGAGCTGGTTAGGCCGGGGGCCTCACTTAAGTTTTCTTCTTCTCTTGTCTCCTTTTCCCATGTGCATCGCCCCAGGAACTGGCCAAATACGAATATATGGAAGAGCAAGTAATATTAACTGAAAAAGGTAACACAACTGTGGCAGGGCGGGGGGAGGGCGTCCGGTGCTTGTCATCTTCACCGAGGCCATCACTGTCTGTCCCTGCTGCTCCTTCTTGCAGATCTACTAGAGGATGGTTTCGGAGAGCACCCTTTCTACCACTGCCTGGTTGCAGAAGTGCCCAAGGAGCACCGGTCTCCGGAAGGTATCCACCCTCCCCTTCCAGAAGCCAAACACCGAGTGTTGTATAAAGGCATACTGTCTGTTGTGTAGAACCACTGACAACACAGGCCAATGATACTTACCGAGAAATTGGCCAGAAATAATAGCGAGTGTTCAAACTACTGAGGAAAAAAAATAGATGTGCTGCACATAATAGGGCAGGTTGAAAGAGCTGTTTAAGTAAGTATCAGAGTGCTGTGGAGACCCGGAAGAGTTAGGTATAATGTCATTTGTTGTAATTCAGTTTCATAAATGGTTCTTGTTTGACCCTAACGTAACCTTTTTTGTAATTGTGTTAAATCACATTTTTTTCTTTAATTTGTCCCAATCTTCAGGTTACAGTCTCTAGCTTCGCCATGTACATGGCCCTTCCGTGTACATGGATGGGCGGGGAGGTAACTAAAAGATCCTTTACACAATAAAGTAGATGATCATGATAAATGAGGTAAGGTCCTATTATCACACACTTAAAACACGGTAGATCAGAAACTCCAGTGTACTCGCTTCCTGTGTTTCCAAAGGACGATAAAATGGCTAGAAAGTTTAATTTGAAACCTTTGCCTCCATTTGAAATTACAGACACCCTATACGAGGGAGTCAGATTGTTATTTTTTGCTGGTCCCTGGTGACTGGTCAGAAGACAGCTAAAAAGGGAAGTTGTTTGGGTGGGTGCTTCGTTTTTTTCTGAAGTCTCTTCCCCAAGCTAGAAGAAACGAATGGAAAACATGGGATTAGGTACTTTTCAGAGGTATGTGGATGTTACATAATACCTGTTTCTGGGTACCTCTGCTGCTTCTGGCTTAAAACTGGGGAGAGCAAACTGAAAATGTGTGAATTGGAAGGCAAGTTCTGAAATTAAACGTTGCCCTTTTGGCCTGATGTCCTGACCTTAAGGAAGCAGAGTTTCTAAACCACGAATATTTATTATTCTGAACTGCCGTGTAAACCTGACTTATTCCCAAGTCAACATACCAATATATCAGTAGGATGTGAATAATGTGTGTGTTTAGTTTAAGACTATAGCAGTGCTGTGCTGGCAAGTAATGAAAGCGTTCTCACTTCCTGAGTGTGAGATCCAGCCGGTTGCAGAGTGGCCAGTCCACAATTTTAGCCTCGCTTCAGCTAGCTCTAATGTGTGCTTTTTGCAAATACATGTTCTGAGAACAGCGAGATCATCCAACCATGGCCTGGACTGCACTAGCATAAAAATCGGGAAACAGTCCAGTGGCTACTTATTTCTATGATACATGCATGTATATTTTTTTAAAACCTATGATAGGCTTCTGATTTTGCAGCTACAGCTTTTATGGGTTGCTTTTGGTCCACATCTCAGGTGATACTCTTATTACAGGACACAGCGTTGTTGGTTTCGCTATGTACTACTTTACCTATGACCCATGGATTGGCAAACTGTTGTATCTTGAGGACTTCTTCGTAATGAGTGACTATAGAGGTATGGCTGAGTTTAGGAGGTGGGGCGCTCTAATGAGAAATCAGGGCTTCAAGTCCTAAAGATGATTTTGTTAAACGGTACTTCTCTTTCTTTCAGGCTTTGGCATAGGATCAGAAATTCTGAAGAACCTAAGCCAGGTATGTCTTGGTTTTGGTTTCTGAATCCCTAAGGGTTAACTGAACTCTTTGAACGACTGAATCCGATTTGTGTCTGGGCAAGCAGGTGAAATGTCACCGACTTTGTTTGGCCGTCTCTTACAACAGGTTGCCATGAAATGCCGCTGCAGCAGCATGCACTTCTTGGTAGCCGAATGGAACGAACCATCGATCAACTTCTACAAAAGAAGAGGTGCTTCTGATCTGTCCAGCGAAGAGGGATGGAGACTCTTCAAGATCGACAAGGAGTATTTGCTAAAGATGGCAGCAGAGGAGTGAGGAGTGCTGGTGCAGAAAATTGACAGCTTCCGTTCTATTTTAGATAAAATTCTCGACTGATCTTGCTTTCTATCCTGTTTGTAGTCAAATAATAGAATGAACACCCATTCCAAAGCTTTATTACCAGTGGCGTTGTTGCATGTTTGAAATGCGGTCTGTTTAAGATGGCAGTCTTGTATGCAGTTCGGAGTCAGATTTCTCCTTGAACATCTTTTGATAAACAGCAAGGTGGTATGATCTTAATGTATATGAAAAAAAACTTCATTCTTGTGAGTCATTTAAATGTGTACAATGTACACACTGGTACTTAGAGTTTCTGTTTTGATTCTTTTATAATAAACTACCCTTTGATTTAATCAGTATAAGCATTTTTACTGATCTTTGTCTCTCCGACCGACGTTTTTCTTGCTGTTGAATGCAAAATAAAAATGGCCAAGAAACCTAACTTGATAACTTTACAGTTGTGTAAAAACCGTTTTTACCCCAATTGAAAATGGTCGCAAGCTGTTCTCAAAGTCTGGAAGGGAGCCAGTTGAATCCCATGGTTTTACAGGCAGCGGGGCATGTAAAATGACTTTACACTGGTGACACTACACTTCATCTGACAGATTTTTTCACGAGCTGAGAAACCAGGTTAGGAAGTGAGCCCACAACAAACAAGCCCACTTGTTACCCACGTAAAAGGTGGAGACGGGACCTCCCAAACACTGGGAATGTAGGGGGGCTCACATCTTGCCCACAACAACCTCCTCCCACACAAAATGCTATTCAGAGGGGAAAATGGACCACTTTGGTAATCAGGCAGGGGATGGAAACCAACAATTTCACAGGAAATGTGCAAACAACAAGGCTGGAGATCGATGCGGGTACCAATCAGGGAAATTCGTTTATCTGGAGGGCCAGTCTTAGGGTACTGTGGGATCAATGGGCTTCTTTGTGGACAGATTATTTGCTTAAAAACAGGTGGGGGGTGGTGGTAAACAAAAGCTTTCTCCAGGAATGAAAATGAAACTACCAAGAGAGGCATGTGGGAAAAACAAATACTACCTCCTTTTATCACTCATTACATTTGAGCTAAATTCCTAAACCCAGCAATTCCCATAATAATGGAGATGGTAGTTGATAAGAACCACCGTGCTGATTTCCAAGATGAATGTTTTCCAAGTCCTCAGATAACCTGAAAAACAATACTCCATATCTTTTTGTGCTCCAGGAAGGAAACAGTCCTCCTCAGTCAAAGGGGGGTTTTGCCCTGCACCCCCTGTTTCAAGTCTTCTGACTTCTAAATTAGAAGGCAATGGGATCCTGCACTATACCGAATCCAGGAGAGCTCTGCGATTTATTGGTGGCTCAGAGAGCCTGCTATGAGAACAGGTTTACAGGGTCCGCTATTAGCCAGGGTCCTGCTAGGGTGCTAAGTAAGCAAGAGAGAGAAGCTCACAAACATAAAAAGGGCTAACTAAACACAAAAAGCCTTGTGGGGAAAGAAGACATTTTGAAAACTGTTTTGGAAACTGGGCCTCTGAGGAAAACAACTACATGCTGACTGTGGTTAAATATGTGAATAAATTAGATTAACCAAGCAAGTTACAATGTAACTCTTTGTTTTCTCATTCTTCTTAGAGTTGAGCCCTAAAAATACAGTGTTGTCACACGAAAGCTTTTATGAAGGCTGTGTCCCCTGAAGAAGTCCCTTAAGCTTAGAGTTTAGAAGCAGAGGGGTGCCTGCGTGGGTCAGTTGGCTGAACGTCTTACTCTTGATTCCGGCTCAGGTCATGGCATCATGGTTCCTGGGCTCGAGCCCCGTGCCGGGCTCTGCATGGACAGCACGAAGCTTGCTCGGGATTCTCCCTCTCTTTGTCTCCCTCTACCCCTCTGCCCCGCTCCCGCTCTCTCTCTAAAATAAAATTTAAAAAAAAAAATTAAAGTTGGAACACCAAAGCATCAGCCCACTGAATGTTTAACTCAATTACAAAGGCACCTCTTCAAAAACTAAACTTTAGGGGCGCCTAGGTGGCTCAGTCGGTTAAGCGTCTGACCGGCTCAGGTCAGGTCATGATCTCACGTTGTGGGTTCGAGCGCCCCCCCACCCCCCCGCCCCCGGCGTTGGGCTCTGTGCGACAGTCAGCTCAGAGCCTGGAACCTGCTTCGGATTCTGTGTCTCCCTCTCTCTCTGACCCTCCCCTGCTCATACTGTCTCTCTCTCTCTCCCTCAGAAGTAAATAAAACATTAAAAAAAATTAAAAACTAAACTTTCAAGCAAACAAATTGTTAAAATCTGAAATCACCAGGCAAGTAAGAAAACATGTTCTGGGAAATTTCATAAAAGGAAATAAAAAACAATGAAAAACCTGGAAAATGGGGAGAAAGATAGCTTTCTGTAAAGATAACTTTAAAGTTGTTATTTTACTAAAATATTCTGCCTGACATAACCCCTTGAAAAGAATAGTATTTCAGACTAAGGACTTGCCAATTATTATATTACATAGGACATTTCAAGGTTTTTCTGTGTGGCAGAGGTTGGTTTTTTTTTGTTGTTTTTTTGGGTTTTTTTGGTAAACAACTGCTATGTGCTAAGTGTATTACACTCCTTAAAAACGTGTAAAATCAAATTTTGTGATACGATTAAAAGCGGAAGTAGCTGGGTTTGTCCGTGTATAGACTTACGACATCCTCCTACTGACCTAACTATAGTAGAGCCATGGTCTGTCACCGTCCAAACCAGAGCCCAGATCATCAGCAGCCGAGCTTCCAGGCGCTACCCTTCCTAGGGAAAGGAAGTAGTCCTTTCCCCCCAAAAGGCAGAAGCAACACTTCAGAAGAGGCCGAATGACTTATTGATGCCTTATACCCACTCTACCCCGTCCTGTGAGTCTCCCTTCCACTGGGTGTCCAGCAAGGCCTAGAATGGATGACGTCACTGTTCTCCAAGGCAAGCGGCTGCTCAGCAACAGCTGATGGGGCTGGCCCCGCTCTGACAAAGCGGCCACCATCTCCCGGACTGGGGCAGGCTTGGCCTCCCATTCAGAGTCTGCAGGTGGCCGTGTCGGCTCCTGGAGGGTTGTGTTTGCTCGACTGGCTACATCTTTGTTTTCTTGTTTTATCATCTCTTCCTGTGGACTGTCACCTCTGGGTGACCCTGTGCGTTATTCTCATTCCTTTTCTTTGTGATGCCTGTCTCGGCTTCAAGCCAGTCAGCTGTTACCCACAGCTCGCACTGACAGTCCCACACCCTTACTGAACTTCGCCTCTGTCCTCACTGTGTTTGTTGCCCCACCTAAGGCCACCAAATGCCCTTCCTCATAATGTTGGTCCAGCATCCCATTCTTCCATCACCTCTTTCTTGTGGCTCGCATCTGCCCAAGAAATGTTTTAGTAGTTTCCGGAGGGTTATCAGCATCACAGTTCATGAAGAGGTTTTTAGTGTGGTCGTGGAGTTCGTTGGTTCGGGAGCCAACGGCCAAGAAAGAATTATTGAAGACGTCTTTGGTGCAAAAAGGTGATTTTATTAAAGCACAGGGACAGGCCCTGTGGGCAGCAAAAGCCACTGGTTATATGCGATGGAGTTGGGGGAGGTAAAGTCCAGGGGAAGTTTCCACTGAGATTTTCATATGCTAAAGACTCACGTGATATTGGAGGCCTAGCTATTGTCAAGCGAAGGTTGTTTTTCTCTCCAGCAAAGCGTCAGCATTAAGACCGTAGGGGTTCCTGGAGAAAGGTTTTCCTCTGCCTGCCTCAAGTATTTGTCAGTGGGCCACAGGTTATAAGGAAATTCAGTTCTATCTGCCATTTCCTTCTGCCTTTGTTCCGCACATCACAGTGGAGGGCGATGGAGACCCAGGCCTGCAGGACCGTCATCTCCAGCTGGTAACCACTTGTTTTTTCCCTTTCCTTTGTTCTTAGGAGGCCAGCAGTGGCCAAGGACTATCTCACACGTCCCACCTGGGGGTAGGGGGTGGGGTGGGGTTGCGGCCAGTCAGCTTGCCTTCTGCTCCCCCCTCCCCCCGTCAGTTAATAATAAGAGCTAACCTTCAGTAAGTACTCACCGGGAACCAGGCATTACATGCAGCACTCTGTGTGCGTTTTTAGCTAATCCTCACACACTACAGAGGGAAGTACTACTATGTTTCTTCTTCTAATGAGAAGCTTAACCTCGGAGAGGCTAAGTTGCCTAAAGCCACATAATGAGGCCTGGGAATCAAACTCCAAAACCAAATTTCTCAAGCCCCTGGGGGTTCACCACCATACTTTCAAAGCACCTCATATTCTCTCTAAGAATGATTGAATTTGGTGTTTCTTTTGGATTGTAAAGATTAATCAGTATAAGCATTTTCTAGAGCATCAAAATCAGTCGTTCTCAGTATTGGCTGTGCGTTAGAATTGCCTAGAAAGCTTTTAAGAAATACTAATGCCCCACCCTGAAAAACTCCTAATTCAGTGGTACTTGCATGTGCATTTCAAAGGGAAGCCGGGGCTGAGAGCCACTGACTAGATAATCAATCACCTTGTAACTGAATCCTATTGTGGTGTGAGAGGTTTGTGTTTATGCTGCTCACTGTCACGCCATGTCGTTAGCAAAGACCAAGTCTCAGCACACAGGCATAAAGGAAAGCCTTCTAGAGAGTTTATAGAGAGAAATCACCACAAAATTGTGTCACCCAAGTGCTGAAACCGAAAGCATCCGCCCCAGCCATCAGTACCGTGTTCCTTTGCAAGCAACAACTCAATTTGAGCAAAATATCTTCCCTCATATTAACAGTGTCATTCATTTGAATTTTGTTTGGTCATTTTGTTTAGATTTGTAAACGTATATTGGTTTTACTTTGTATACTGTTGTATATTGATGAAATATTCACATCTAGTTACACGTCTATAGTAAGTAATACAAGAAAAGTAATTTCAGTCACCACTGGGGGTGAGAATTCTTTCCCTTAAAAGGGGTCTGTATGAAGTTTGAGAGACACTGACATAACCTTAATGCAAAACTGCTTGCTTCTGTGCAGCTGAAAAAAAGAGAGCCAAAGGTGTCAGAAGTAAAACTTTACCAATTGGGCCCCAACTTGAGTAGATTCGGGTTTGAGTTTTTGTCAAGAAAATTTCAGGGATGATTTTTTTCCCCCATCAAGACACAAAGAATGTCTAGCCGTTGCTTTCTGTCATGCCTGCTGCCATTAATATCAACACTTGCTAGGCCCATTGATTCGTTAGGAGTTGCAAAATGGTGATATTCTATTTCTTCAATTATTAGCTAAAACATTTCCTTAAAAAGGACGCTCTCCCATCTTGTAGTTCATTACCATGGAATACAGTTCGCCCAACAGAGGCAGGATAAATATTTGATTCTTCCCTTTTATTTGCTAGTTCTCAAAAGAATGAACTGGCTTCCCCAGCCACTTCCACTTAGGCCCTCCTCCACCCTGGCCAAGTATCATTATTTTTTTTAAATATTTTATTTATTTCTGAGAGAGAGCGAGCAAGCGTGAGCGTGGGAGGATCAGAGAGAGAAGGAGACACAGAATCTGAAACAGGCTCCAGGCTCTGAGCTATCAGCACAGAGCCCGATGTGGGGCTCGAACCCACGAACCGTGAGATCATGACCTGAGCCGAAGTCGGACGCTCAACCGACTGAGCCACCCAGGTGCCCCTGGCCAAGTATCATTATTAACTCGTGGGCTTTAAACCTTTCCTGTATTTTAAGTCATTGTTCTTATTTTTCATATGGAAGCTCACATTGCCCTGATTGTCCAGTGAGAGCTTCTTCAAATGGGCTTCGTGGTCCTTTGGACATAACCTCAGGTTTTGTTAGTGTCCCCATTTTTGAGATCTCCCAGGTGCGTCTTGTACATTTTCCATCCCACACGTGACACATCGATGGCTAGGTAGTTTTGAGCTTCAGGGGTTCCCAGAGAAGCAACATTTATTGGGAGCAAGTGTGTTCTCTGCTGTGTTGGTAGTGACAGGGGCACAGCAGGGAAAGCCTTTTAAAGGGGGGCCGAGGATGGTGGCATTCACTTCTGCCTTAGCGCAGAGAGACTTTGGCCAGCTGCGGACAGGCCTGTCTTCTTCCACCTCGTTGCTTACACGGCTTTCTTTCACACAGTCAGTCCGTAACAACAACAAAGGTGGTGACTTCAGAGGCAGTTTGGGTCTGGTGGAAAGAACACTCCTTTGGAAACTGAATTAGAGCCTGGCTCTTCTTTGCGACGATTGCTATTCATAAAAGAGATTATGAATATGGACTGCAGGATGTGTATTATTAATATGTCCTATGTGATCGACTTATCGTAACCTAAGTGGAGCATTAACTAGGGGCCAGATGCTGTGATTCTGTTGCTTCATTAATCTTCATGACAACAGTGCAGCATATTTGAAGGGTGGCAGGATACGCCACCCCAAAATATGCCGCTTTGGCATAAGGATTATTTTGAGCCAAAGGCACTTGAAAAACAGCAGATGCAAGAAATGCGTTCTTATCTCCCCTTTTCTTTCTGAAAACAGAAGATAAAACTCCCATGCGCAAAGATGCCCACCCTGGACCAGGAGAAAAGAAACACGCTTCCTCAAGGAGTCAAAGCCAGAATTCTGTACCAACAGAGTTTGTTAAAACAATCCTTCTCTCCCTTTAGCCTCCCCGGATATTTTAGTTTCTTTTCCACAATCGGAACTCTCTTTGTTCAACCTACCGTTTCTTTGGATCTTCATTTCCTAACGAGGGCTCCCCTGTCACATAAAATTTATATTAAATATATGGATATGCTTTTCTCTTGATAATCTCTTTTACGGTAATGAAATTCTCAAACCCAGCCAAAGACCCTGAGAGGATAAATAAACTTTTGCCTCCCGCACATATTCAGAGGTGAGCTAGTCACCCAGCTGGAGGTGGGGGTGGGGGCCCCTATATGTCGAAGTTGCCGATTAGCTTGGTGTAAACAGTCCCGCCGAGGTTGATTTGAAGCTACCGATGGTTTTAACAACTGGCTTGCAAAATTCCTGAATCTTTAACAAGACGCTCTCCCAAGCCAGTAGGAGCCTGCTTCAGCACACACTGGACCGGGCCACTTTAAAGATGAGGAAACAGAGGCTGAGGGAGGTTGAGCAACTTGGATTCACTCTGGGCCTGCAGGTCGGGGCTGTCCACCAGGTTTGTGCCTCCACACTCCGCACGCACGTGTTTTCTCTACCACACGCTTGCCCCTTCTCTGAGCAGTGGATCCACACTCTTTGGCCTCTCAGATTTACTTATTTATTCATGCTTTTGATCTAACAGTGTGAACAAAAACGTTTACCTCCTTGCCTGGGAGCAGAGACCATATCCCATAATCTTTATATCCTCGGGGCCTCATTCCGTGCATGGCACACAGTAGGCACTTAACAAAAGAATTTATTTCATTAAATAAGTGAAATAAAACAGCCCCGGTCTTTTTTTTTTTTTTTTAATTTTTTAAGTTATTTTTGAGAAGGAAAGAGCCTGCACAAGCGGGGAGGGCCAGAGAGAGAGAGAATCCTGAGCAGGCTCCACAGTGTCCGTGCAGAGCCCACTTTGGGGCTCAATCTCAGAGATGAGGAGATAATGACCTGAGCCAAAATCAAGAGACGCGTTAATGGACTGAGCCACCCAGGAGCCCCCAGCTCCAGTTTTAGAAGGAAAGGGAGAGAGAATCAATCCTAATGTATTCTTGTAACAGGCACCCATTCTGAAAGTCACAATTTAATTGGGGAAAAAAAAAAGAAAGCTCATAATTATAGAGCACTTTTAATCCTTAAAACAAAGCCATCCTTTTGTGCATGAAGAAGGCAGGGTGTAGGGGCGAAGCAATTTATTCAGTTATACAACCAAAGGGCAGTGGGGTTGAGATCTGAACCGGGTAGCCAGGCTCCAGCACATCTCACAAACCACACCTCACTGCCTAGCGTAACCATACACGGTGGCCTTTGGTCATCATCACTGCTGGTGCTTTGGGGCTAAGACTGTTTCTTTGCCACCTGGAAAGTGTCTGGCCTGTGGCCAGATTCGGTGTGGAGGGACGGGATTGGGGGGGGGGGGGGCTTCCTATCAATAGCTCCCTGCCTCCACACTTCTCAGACGGCCCTGCAAGAAAATTCAGCTTTTCCACAGAAGGCCAGCTCTAAGACAAGGCAAGTGGTTCAGGAACCATTCTATTTCACTTGTTATTCCTCAAATTATATGTGAGTTCTGTTACTAGAAACAAAAATGTGTTCTCCTAAATTTTCCACACAGGCCTCCAAGGAGTTGAAAAACAAAAATCATTTTCCAGTTTCTCTGGCTTCAAGCCTGATTCCAGGACGTGATCCAACACTAATCACCATCCAAATGCCTGTCAGCAAGACAGTCGCTATGTACTCTGGCATATAGTACTGAGGCAGTCTTGTGCAATGTTGTTAAAGCATTATGTTATAATTATACCCCGGCCTTGTTTCCTGCACATCTCGCAGATGCTTATCCACCAACGGGGTGTTAGCTGACAACCACTCTAAACAAGCCTGGACAAAAGAAATAATAGCGGTAACCCTGAGGAACTTCTGAAAGAATATGTAAGTAATGTTCCAGAATGTTCGGTCAGTTCAATATTCTCTTGCAGGCAAGTCAAATGTCAGACAGCATTTCCACCTTCTCCTAGTCTGCCCTTGACTTCTCTGTGCCCTCTCTCGTCTTGACCAGAACAATGTCACTTAACTACTCTGCATCTTAAAACATGTCAACTTAAAACAGGAAACACTAGGGGACATTCTTAACAACCCCTCAGCCTCCGAACCCAACACGACTTGGCCTCCCAGAGAAGCTAAAATGCTAGAAGGAGTGGCATACGTATGCTGTTTGTTAGAACTGCTAAAGGGGGGGGTTACCTACCTGCTGTCTGGCTGCTCCTCCCCTGGGCTGGCAGGCAAAGGGCTATGCCAGCGCCATAACACCCATGGTCGCCAACACTATGGTGTTGGTCCAGACCCGATGGAACTCTGGGGAAATGTGCCCACTGATATCCAGGGAAGTGGTGAAGAGAAAGATCCTGAGGGAAGAATCTAGGTGGTGGTGGTGGTGGTGTGTGGCTTGCATTCCTGTCCATGTTTTAAGAGGTTTCCAAGCAGGTTTTAATTAACCTTCAGCTGAAACTCGCTAAACAGGTTTTGCAGTCCAGGTTATTGTGTTGAGTATTTTTCCGGGTGTATTGTCAGAGGTTTGAATTTTGTGAAGTTTATTATTCTAGCTACAACTGAATGGGAAAAAGCACAGGGTACATTTCAAAACCTAGGTATTTCCTGGTAATGACTTGTAGGAAAGGATATCTTCATGGGATTTGGACCCAAAAAGGAAGTGAAAATTTTAAAGTTGACATTTACAAGTGATAAGAAAAACCCAAAAGTGTTTAAGAATATGCCTTTCTTCAAATGGAATATATACAATCTTTTGGTTCAAATCATAATTATTTGAGATTTAGCTTTTAAAACAAACCCTTGGCAGCCTCCCATCCCTCCTGCCTCATTTTGGGGCAACAAGTTGACCAAAGTAGGGCCGTTTTGGTTTTAGGCTGATGCTTAACCTAAAAGTCAGCAGGTCGTGAAAAGACTCACAAGATCCAACTCATGGAAGACCACAAGACCCCACTCCCTGTGGCAGTAAAAGCCACATAGGCTGGACATTCTTTTTTTTTTTTTTTTTTAAGCCCAACATGGCGCTTGAATTCACACCCTGAATCAAGAGTCACATGCTCTACAGACTGAGCCAGCCAGGTGCCGTAGGCTGGACATTCTTAAAATTGCTCCCTATAGTAATTCCACAACCCGAAGACAATGGAAGAACTAAACACCCAGTTGTAAGTGATAAACCCAAAGTGAACAGTAAACCCCTCTCTCTGCGGTTAGCTAACTTAAAAAAAAAAAAAAACTTAAAACCCCTTGGTAGAGGCAAAGGAGAGTCCTTTTCCCATCTGGGAGGAGAGACTGCTACTTGGTCTGTGAGGCAACTCCTTACTTCTATAGTTGATAATTTGTCCCTTTCTCTAAATGGCTCCCTCTTGAATTCTTTCTCGGGCAAAGCCAAGAACCCTCTTGGCGAAGGGCCTGAAGTCTTCGGCATCACAACCCCTAAGAGACAAATTCAGAATAGTTTCTGTTTCTTTCTGTTCTGCATTTCAGAGACTAAAGTACCACGTGATCTTTCTGCAACAATAACCACTGAATAATAATCACTCTGTCCTCAAAGAGCCACTGAGAAGAGTGGGCTTTGAGGAAACTTAGAAATCTTCAAAAGATGTAGGATGCTGCCCCAAGGGCCTCCTTCCCACAGCCCTTAGACTAATCTCTTGACATGATCTCTGATAAGTCACTCCCTATAGTCGTTTATATAAGCCTCTGCCTTAAGCACGGAGGAGTCATCTAGCTCAGGGCCTTCAAATTGAGAAACATTTGCTCCTTGAGGTGAGGTTTATGAGAATTTTTCAGGGGACTGAGTTTTAGGAACGTGGCTTCCAAACCTCAAATTCCATATACTCTTTCTGGAAATAATCTTCCTGACGATGCCCCCGAGTCTAGGTTCCCCTTGCCCATCTCCAGTTTCATAATTGCCCTCCGAGCATTTGACCCAAGAAAAAGGTGTATCCCTCATCCACCCTGTATCCTAGCACAGTGCGCTGCCTTAAAGGATAAAAACCTCTGGGCACCAAACCAGAGACTAAATCAGCAATCTGCAGCTGCAAAGGGAAGAGTTCCTTAAGAGGAAAGCCAGTGTGGAGGGGAAAAATAATTTTCACTCGATCCTTCCAGGTTCTTGGCTGAGACTCCCTGGAACAAAAGATTGACAGGAGAAAAACAAACACGTTTAATAACACGTATACCTCCTGTGTACATGGGAGAGCCCACGATAACTGACTATCTCCGCCCCCCCCCCCCCAATGACCCAAACCTCCACCTTAAATACCATCTCCCGCTAAAGACAAAAGAAGCAGCTGGGAGAGGGCAGTTGTGGAAGGCTAGAGGCCAAGCTGGGAAACAAAGGCATAGTTGTTATGCAGGTTTGTCCTTGCCTTTCCCACTGATTAGAATTTCTAGAGATTTCTAGTCATCTTTCTCTTCGGGGGGGGGGGGAGGGGGGGGGGGGGGGGAGTTGAGGAGAGGGAGAGAAAGAAAGAGATGCTCTTACAGATAGAGATTTTCCTTATATATATAAATGTCTCCTACAAAAGGTTAATTTCTAGTCGGTTTTCAGAGCTTCCCCTGTGTCTGCTGTTTCTTAAAAAATAACCAGCTCGAGATAATCTTTATGCCAAAGAGACATATTTTGGAGTGACATATTCTGCTCCCCTTCACCAGATTCTCAGATTGCACAGGGGCACAAAACAAGTTTCATTTCAAATTCCACAAAGAAAGAGGCCCCTAAGAAGCCAATTCGAAGATTCTCTCTCGGTAGAGATGTCACTAGTACAGTACAGAAACTACTGGTTAAAGAGCATCAGCAGCCTCTCAGCTGGTGGGTAACCATACATCCCATGAAGAGATTGCTCAAGGATTATATCAGGATTGTTAATTACCTCCCAGAAGAGGCTGCAGATTACATCAGACATAAGAGTTCTATCCCAGACTAGACTGAGGACAATTTTCTCTCTCAAGACCCCCCAAAACGTGATAGGAATTGCAACTTATTTTATCGAGGTGACATGATGCTACACGATGCTTTATTTAAGCATTAGAAGTGAGGTAATATTTCATGTTTATTTCAAGTGAAAAAAATGAAGTGAGATTTTCTTTGAAGATTTCCATTCCCCTTCACCTAATTAACTCCTATTCCTCCTCAGCTCTCAGCTTAAAATGTCACTGCCTCAGGGAAGCCCTCCCAGACCACACACCCACCTCTTATTACACATTCCTCTAACAACTCCTTACTCGCACTCTTCCCAGGTGTGCTTTGCTGTCTGTGCAATCCTTTAAGATCTGTCTCCTCCTACTGGAGCACAAGCTGCACAAAGGCAAGAATCGTGTCAGTTACAGGGCCACCGTTGTTTGGTGAGCAGGGAGAGGGCTAACATTCTGCACAATTCCTTAAAAGTTAGTTTGCCTAACTGGTTTGACAGTGAGGAATGGCTTTGCCATTCGGTTAACAGAGCAGTCACTTTCCATCAACTGAATGAGCTAAATAAACTGTGCCAAGATTTTGAAACAACAAAAATAGATTTAAAGTACGTGCGTGATGTATACTATATCAGAAATCATATTCTTTGCAATTATTTATGCGCTTACAAACCTAAGATGTCACTTTGAAATCTGCAAGGGGAAATTAAAAATTAGATGTTTAAAAGACCAAATATGCGAGGGGGTACATAGTTGTTCAAAAACTATTTAGGCCACGCGTGGGCAGAAATGCTTGAACACTGAAATCGTACAGTGACCACATTAATGCAGGACTACCATTTCTACCGTTCCTGGGTGGGTATCAGTCAGCATCTGCTTGAATGCATTTGGTAGTAGGGAAATGAGCTGCATGGTAGCTCAAAGGGTTGCTGGAACGCTCCATTTGTGAAAGACTTCAGCTAGTCTGGGGTCGAAAGCTGTCTCTTTGTTACCTTAATCCTACCCGCTGGAGCCCGACTAGCACTTCACCCACCGAGCAGGCTTTTGATGATTCCAAGACAGATGCATCAGATATCCAGGCCTTCAATCATTCTTTATTAAACATAATTTCTAGGCAGGTCACCATGTGTCTTTGAAGATCTCGGTTTCCCTTTGCCTAATGAACCCTTCCTCTTCCTCGGCAGTCAGCTCAGACATCACTTCCAGCCCCTCCAAGCAATGCGTCCACTTTCTACATAGGGAAAGGGAGAAGCCAGAGGGTAAAATACCCATCCTGTCCCCCTATATCTTGGCCTTCTTTTTTGTTTGTTTGTTTAATGCTGAGAAAACCATCTCCAACACTTCCAGCTACACTTCATTTGCCAGGATATGTCACATGGTGCAGTTCAACCGCCAGGGAGGCTAGAAATTCTAGTATTTTCCTCTCCAGTTACTCTGATAGAGAAAGTTGTAAGATGAGAAAGGTGATAAGGCATATATTGCAAGAATTGTACGCTATCATTTTTAAAGTAGTTTGGAAGACTGTAAGGTAAACTAAAAAAAATCAGCTAATAAAATAGTTATTTAAATGAAGCAAAACAAACCTTTCTCACTGGGTAAAGCTGTGCAACTTTCTTTTTATTTTTTGAAAGTTCATTCATTTTGAGAGAGAGAGAGAGAGAACAAGTGGGTTAGGGGCAGAGAGAGAAAGGGAGAGACCAAGAATCCCAAGCAGACTCCTCACTGTCGACGCAGAGCCAGACGTGGGACTCGGACTCGTGAACCATGAGATCACGCCCTGCGTGAGCCAGAATCAAATTAGAGGGTTAACGGACTGAGCCACCAGGTGCCCCTGAGCAACTTCCTAACTGGGTTAAAGCAAAAATATAAACAGGTCACCAAAAAACCCAAGTTCTCAAAAATCAAAAGCAGTATGTATGGCCTGATCCTGCTCTGTTCTTACACTTTTCCAATGGCTTCTCTTTCCACTTCCAACACCATTCACCTTATCCCCAAATGTTAAATGGTTGCCACTCTTGTGTTTTCTAATCAGCATGTAAGTCAGAAGTTCTTCAAATACAATTTAAGCTGTGGATGATACTAATACGTGACTTTGTTTATAAAGCAATGTGATTTTTTTAAAAAGGCAACTTAATTTTAGAAACACACACAAATGTTCAGTTGATTATGCTTAAGACTATTTTCTTCTGGTGCGTCAGCATGGTTTCTCCATCAAATTAGGTACTTTGTCTGCTTTGTAAAACACTGGCAGTTTCATTTCCTGTTAAGGAAACAGTATCTTCAGAACTCAGATAAATCTTGGACTTTACAACTTGAGTACTGAAAATAAACAAAGAAAAATATAAAACACATTTATGTACATTTGGGGATGATAGTATATAGCAAGAATGTTCTCAGATTTATTTAAAGGCTTAGAAGGGGATTATTGTGATTTTTTTAAAATATTTTTATTTATTTCTAGGAGAGAGAGAGACAGCGTGAGCAAGGGAGGGTCAGAGAGAGAGGGAGATACAGACTCTGAAACAGGCTCCAGGCTCTGAGCTGGCAGTCAGCACAGAGCCCGACGCGGGGCTCGAACCCGCGAACCGCGAGATATGACCTAAGCGGAAGTCAGACGCTTAACCAACTAAGCCACCCAGGCGCCCCGGGATTATTGTGATTTTTAAAAATTACCTTTCATTATGAGTATTTATAATATGAAAAATCTATTTTTGAAGCTATTCTGGCTGATGCTGTTGGGTTTGTGCCTAACTTCTTTCTTTTTGTAGAAAATTCAGAATCACATCATCATCATAATCTATACTCCCACCTGGACTCTACGAGCGAAGTCTGGGGTGGCTCTGGGGCCGGTTTATGTTGCATACAACATCCTAAAAGCTTTTAAGATGGGGCACCTGGGGTTAAGCGTCCGACTTCGGCTCAGGTCATGATCTCGCGGTTCGTGGGTTCGAGCCCCGCGTCGGGCTCTGTGCTGACTGCCAGCTCAGAGCCTGGAGCCTGTTTCAGTCTGTGACTCCCTCTCTCGCTGACCCTCCCCTGCTCATGCTGTCTCTCTCTCTCTCTCTCTCTCAGAAATAAATAAAACATTAAAAAAAAATTTTTAATCTTTTTAAAAAATAAAAATAAAAATAAAAACTTTTAAGAAAGGTTTTCATGATTAGTGTTTTGTTTTAGAAAGAGACCAGAAGAGGACATGGTGAAAATCGACAGGATAAAACAATGAGGAAGAGAAAACATTTCAAAATAGCATCACATGGGGCGCCTGGGTGGCTCAGTTGGTTAAGTGTCAGACTCTTGATTTCGTCTCAGGACATGATCTCACGGCTTGTGAGTTTGAGCCGTGTCTGCTTTGCGCTGACAGCTGGAGCCTGCTTGGGCTTCTATCTCTCTGCCCTTCCCCTGCTCTATCTCCCTCTCAAAAGAAATAAATTAACATTTTATTTTTAAAAAGCATCGCATGGGTTTGCAAGCTGGGAAAGAGCAAGAAAAAAGGGACTTGCAAGAAACTGTAGAGAAAATGTGCAGAGTGCCAGGAAGGAGAGGCGAGTAATATGGCAACCATTTCCTCAGATGTCTGTATAGAGCTCAGTATGGCAATGACCTTAATGTAGCACCTTGTAGACAATGGAGGGGGACTACCTACAGAGTTGTTTGGTTTCTGGTGTTTTTATGGAACAGTTCCGATTTTTGGTTTTCTGTCTAGAAGGCAAAATATCAGAATTCCAGATATCATGGCCTGTGATGGCTTCAGTCTTCACCCAGCGCACTCTCCATTTCCCTTTCTGGTTCCTTTGCAGAACTCCCCATGCCATCTTCTTGGCCCTGGTGTTCCAGTAAGGTTTTCGGTCATGGTACCCAGGCCCCTCCGGAACCTCCTGCCAGGAACTGGCTCAGGGGTTGGTATACTCAGGCTTCAAAGCTCCCACTCTTTCCAAGTAGTTCCCAAGTGGGAGGCTGGAGCCTAGGGCTGTTAGATGCCATCTTCCTTGCCTTGAGGGAGCCCCCGCTGCAAATGCAGCCAAGGCCCGTGGGAATCAGAGCCAACTGCGGAGCTAATAGCTGTTTGAGCTGTCCCTCCTTCCTGGAATTCCTCCTCAGTCTCTGTCCTTGAACTCCCAGCTCAAGCTCCACCTCAGCCCAGGGGAATGAACCACAGCTGGTGCTTACAGACTGCCTCATATTATTTTTTTTAAGTTTATTTATTTATTTTGAGAGAGAGAAAGCATGAGCAGGAGAGGGGCAGAGCAAAGGACAGAGAGAGAGAATCGCAAGCAGGCTCCATGCTGTCAGCCCAGAGCCCGAAGCAGGGCTCGATCTCATGAACTGTGAGATCATGACTTGAGTGACAATCAAGAGTTCGACGCTCAACCGACTGAGTCACCAGGCACTCCTGCCTCATATTATAGAATATATCATACGGGGGTGGCTCTTCTCACCACCTAGGTAGGTCCCCAAAGGCTCCGTGGGCATCACGTTATTGTTTTCTTCTGCCTCCTGTGTGCAGTCGCATGAGCCTGGCATGTAGCAGAGGGCTGGTAATACTCAAATTCAATTCTTTTCTCGTGACAGAAAATATACTAAAAGCAGAATGGTTTTCTAATAAGTGATCACCTTAAGTGGCTGCGTAAGAAACATTTACTATGCATAACTAATATAATTTAATCTGCACAAGCAACTTTTGGGTAGATGTTTGAGTTTATGGCCTTGGAATTTTGAAGGTCTGAGTTATAAACTTCAATGAACACAAGTACCTCAGAGTCCAAATTCTAAGAAAACATATGGCCTTTGGGGCGCCTAGGTGGCTCAGTCAGTTAAGTGTCCGACTCTTGATCGCAGCTCAGGCCTTGATCTGAGGGTCATGAGTTCAAGCCCCACATTGGGCTCCATGCTGGGTGTGGAGCCTACTTTAAAAAAAAAGAAAGAAAGAAAATGTACTGCCCATAATGCCTCCTCTTCACCCCCTCCCACCAACCAAGAGGCAAACTTACACCACATTATTAATCTCAGCATCTCCGGGGTAAAGGACGTTCAAGGACAAGGCCTTACAAGCTGAATAAACTGGGCAAACCATCCATTTTGAGTTTTGTCAGATACATTTCCCAAGCAACAAAAACTAACCATTCACTCAGATAACACATTTTTTCAGAGAGCCTTTGGCCAACGTTAATAAGTCTGGCCCCGCAGGAGAGGCCTCCATTTGGGGAACGGAGGGAGGGAGGACCAGCTAGTTGTTGGCCCGGAACCTTCGAGAACCACAGCTGTGACCCTTAATAAGACAGTTGACCTGGGCCTTTCATTTGCTTTGATTTCATTTGTGTGTTTAATTCCAAAGTTGCAAATAACAGGAAACGAACCACAGTTTAGTCAGTTAACATCAAAGGTAGGAGACCAGGAGGCCCACTGTGAAAAAGAATTAAGAGGGTAAAAAAATCCAGTGAGTCACACCCATTCAATACTCACTAGAATCACAAGCAGCACAATGTGTGGGACCCTCCAAGTGGACCCCCCAAATACAACAGAGCCGGAGCTCCTTGAAAAGTGCAAAGTTGCCCACAAATGGGAGAAATAACACATAAGCCACAGTTCGGGCAAATACTCACAAGATGGAAAAATGGTTTTTTAATGGAAATTAATTTGGGGACGAACTGATTGGGGGTGTATACATTTCATCCGTTTGTTCTTTCTTGCAGAGAGGACACTCCTTGAGGGACCTTGCTCTTATATTTCAGACGACAAATGTCTCAGATTATGTGGCACTTCAACTTTGAAATGAGCTTGTGTGCTGTCCTTTAACAAAAATGGCAAATTTACAAACCATGCTGCTGGAGAGAAAGCAGTAGCAATCTGTTCTTTCTTTGGCACGACGGTTCTCAGCCTTGGGGAGCTTTCAAAACATACTGTCGCTTGAGTCCCACCCACCCCCACCAGCACAGATTCTAAAGTCACTGGTTTGAATAGCCAAAATTTTAAATCCCCCCAGGTGATTCAAATGTGTGGTTAAGGGCAGGAAGAATCTCCGTCCTCAGGAATTCTTAGGAAGCAAGACAGGTGCCCAGAGAAGGAAGAGCATTTCTGGAGGTAGGCAGAAACCACAGTCTTGATTCCATACCCTTTAGCTTAACACCCTCCACTTCAGGAAGTGTCCTCAGAGTGTTTCTACTACAAGAAATCTGGGCTTCAAACGGCACCTCTTAACCTTCCTATTATTTCAGATGTTTGGGGGGGAAAAACAGTATAAAGGAAAACTTGGATGCTTGCCAGCCGTAAGGCTGGGTCTGCTCGACCCCACCACTTCGGCTGAGTTTGGACCAACAGAAATGTCCAAACTGAGACTTTTTGGTATGATCTGAGACCCTCTTCGAGTGTGTTTTAGTTGCAGGAGAGTGTACATACAGTATTCTATTAGTTGCAGGTGTACAACATAGTGATTCCACGGTCCTGTACGTTATGAAATGTGCACAAGTGTAATTGCCATCCGTCACTAAAGGTAATACAATATTATTGACTATCTTCCTTGCTGTACTTTTCACCCTCATGAGTTTTTTGTAACTAGTTCATCCTCTTAATCCCCTTCACCTGTGTGTATGTCCGTGTTTTAACAATACTCAGAGTAAATTGGTGTCAGTGTAGCATAGCAGTGCTTGACATCAAATTTATGGCTAGCACGTCTGGCCAAAAGTGCACATGACCTCAGCCATAAAAATATTTATGTAACGGTGCACATGAAAGGGCTTTGCTTTCTGTCCAAGTTTATTTTACCTAACAGTTCAAGAGAACTAGGAGAGAAAAAAGTGATCGCTAACTCTGCTGAGAATTCATCGAAGTAATGGAGAATAAGGTTTAATGAGAAAAGGCCAAAAAGAGTATAAAGAAGCGAAAATCGGCTTGAAAATGAAGACACATTTTCCAGAGTCCGATTTCAAAATGAGATCGAGCATCATTCACAGCAACCAACACAGGGAAGCAACCCATGTCCAGGGATGGATGAATGCCCAAGGAAATGTAGGAGATACATAACAATGGAATATTATTCAGCCTTAAAAAGAAGGGCATCCCGGGGCACCTGGATGTCTCAGTTGGTAGAGCATGTGACTCTCAATCTCAGGGCTGTGAGTTCAAGCCCCACGTAGGGGGTGGAGCCTACTTTAAAAAAAAAAAGGACATTCTGTCATATACCAAAACATTCATAAACCCCATTATGCTAAGTGAAATAAGTCAGTTGTAAAAGACAAATACTGTATCATTTCATTTATGTGATGTATCTAAAATAGATCCATAGAAACAAAGGAGAAGGGTGGTTAGCAGGGGCTGGGGAGAGGAGGGAATAGGGAGTTGTCATTTACTGGGTTTCAGTTTCTGTTTTACAAGATGAAAAAGTTCTGGAGATCTTTTTCACAACGTGAATATATTTAGTCCTACTGAAATGTACACTTAAAAATGGTTATGATGGTGAATTTATGTTATGTAGGGTTTTTTTTTAACCACACATTTAAAAAAAATCTTGGTTCCAAGTATCAAAAATAGAATCTGCGCAACTTAAAGGAAGAACATTTTGGAAGACTGATCGTTCGTGGAACCTCTGGGAAGCCCGAGGATCCACAGTTAGCCTGTAAGAACGGGAGGCTGGGAAACCAGAAATTCAGTGTTCCCTTTAAGTTGGAGACTTTTCCGTGCTCCCCTGACCGGGAAGCATCCTATAATAAATCTCAGGTTTGTAAATATCATGAAAAAACATAAAAACAAAGAACTACAAGAGGAAGGCTGAGCTAAAGGAAGTCCAGGGTTGTGGCGGCAGGTGCACTCCGTTCTAAATTAGGACAGGAACACTCATTCAGCTGTAGACTCTGAAACAATGAGAGAGGACTCGGTGGTACTGCTAAAAGACATTCCATTGTGATGTAAGTATTTTGATCTGAGTCTATTCTCTCTGTATTTAAAAAAAAAAAAAGTCTCTCCCTGTATTAAAAAAAAAAGTCTCTCTTTGGTGGGAACTAACAACACAATCTGATTCATATTGAAGTTTTTCCCAAAAGTCACACAAAGGGAAGTAACAGCGTGGACTGTGAGAACTGAGGTGGAAATCAGATCTCAGCCTGACCAGAACGACCAATGGAGACAATAGACAATAACTGTGACTCTAATGAAATTCATTTCTCAGCTGAAGGCACTGGGCCCGTGTTTCTCTTGGTCTATTCTTAGTACTAAATCTAACGGTTTCCCTTCAGTTCTCTTCAGTTTGAAACAATAGATATTCACACCGCATTCCATATTTTCTGGGATCTCAGTGTTGCCTAAAATGTCATGACCAGCTCGCGTCCCCCACGAGGTATGACCAAGACCTCCCCATGTGCAGGGAGTCATGGCTGTTTTCATAACACGGGTGCACAGAGCCAGGCCAAATAGCCCAAATCTACACAGCCGGAGCAGCAGTGACAAAGGCAAGGAGGGCTCAAGAGCTGTGTCTTACTCATCTTTGCATCTCTGGGGCTATGGTTGCCGTTTACTGGCATTCAGTAAATGTTGCTGAATGAATAGGGCACCTCTAGTATCTTTATACACAACACATCAAAAGGAGGTTAAAGTTTTAAGGTTAAAGTAGTTCTTGCATTACAACCCTTTAACAAAAGCTTAAGGAACGTGTGGCTCAATGAACTGGATTTCCTGATGACCATGATAGGCCTAACTGCCTGCCAAATTATCTATTCCCCAATCCTCTCTCAAATTAAAAGAATCGCAGTTTCTCAGCTGGCATATTGTTTCCCAGCTAAGAAACTACATTTGTCAGGCTCCACTGTAGCAAGGTTAAGTAGCAGTCAACAAGTGGGCTGAAGTAATGGGTGGAAGTTCTGGGAAGTGTTGAAAGGGCTGTGGCATGTGCGCTTTCTTCTTTTCTTCCGTTCTGCAACTTGGGAGTATGATGTGATGGCTGGAGTTCCAGCAGCCATCTTAGACTATGAGGATGATGACCATATCCTAGGGATAGCCAAGTGCAGAGCGTGGAGGGACCCTGGGTCCCTTACGACCATGGAGCTCTCAAACCAGCCCTGGACTGTAACCTTCTAAACTTCTTTTATTTGAGAAATAAACTTTTGTCTTTTTAGCCCTTAGTTTTAAGGTCTCTATTACTCACAGCTGGACCCAGTCCTAATTGACATAGCTGTCAGAAAATACGGTATTAGGGGAAAGGTCTCAGAAATATACATCCCCTCTGCCCTTCCTCTCCTCAAGACATCACACTCGGTCTAGGGAGGGTACCAGTCCTCTACCTCATAAAGGCATCCCAGCTTAGGTTGTTTTTATGATACATCCCTATAAAACTGAAAAGGTGGTTTAACTTGCCTGGCAATCTCCCGGCTCCTGACTTCCCTCCCCTGGCCCTGGAAGCCGGTACACTGCAGTGGCACTCACCGAAGACTCCCCTTGGCCCGTCTGCCTCCCTCACTCCTGACCCTTTCTAAGCCTGCCTTCTTCACACAGCAAAATTATCCAGTGCCCCTTCATAATCTGATTAACCTGACTGACAATAAGAGAGTGACTGACTAAGAGTCTTAATCTGAGAAGAAGAGTAGGCGGGCACACATTCTTTAAGGGCGTAATTCAGAGTGTCCTTGTGACAGGTGGGGGCAGCGAGCGTGGAATGGGGCTGTAAACCAACTTGTCCAGGCCGCACAGGCAGTGAAGCACAGACCTGGGACATGAATCCAGGCTTTCTAGCTTCCGGCTCAAAGTTCTTTCCCTCAAGCCAAGGGGCCATACACCTTGGGGGCTCTACTTGAGAACTGGTGTTGCCAAGTCCAGGATCACCGTAAGGAACGTGCGGCCGAGATGGGCGCCTTATGTGCTCTGCCGAGTTGGGAGTCTGTTGACAGAGCCGAAGCCGCAGGACTGGGAAGCACGTGGGGAGGATCACGGGCTGAACTTTCAACCCAAAGGCTCTCGGTGGCACATGAGAGGAAAGGGAAGTGGCTCACAATGTGTGCACTTGACTTCTTCTCCTGTGTAGCTCTTGCACAGGAGTTTTCTGAGGAAGAGCTGAAACTGTCTAGAAAGCATCTCTATCGCTTCTCCCAGGGCTGAGTTTGTGTAACGGGTCCCCTATCTTCGTGGTGATCTTCAAAAATAACAGGCTATACAGATATCTTTTTTTCCCAATGTGGTAACGTTTACAGAACATAAAATTTACCACTGTAACCATTTTTAAGCATACAGTTCATGGTCATTAAATACATTCACACTGTTGTGTAACCATCACCACCAAACTATCCACAGCTCTTCTCATCTCCCCAAACCGCAACTCAACCGGCATTAAACACTAACCCCCCACTCCCCTCACTGCCGACCCTGGCAACCACCTCCCTACTTTCCGCCTCTATGAATTTGACTATGTTACTACTCTAGATGCTTCATATAAGTGGACTCATATAGTATGTGTCATTTTGGGTCTGCCTTATTTTTCATACGGCATAATTGTATCGCTATATATAAGAATTGGGTTTTTAAAAAAATATTTATATATTTCGAGAAAGAACAGGCAGGGCAGGGGCAGAGAAAGGGAGACAGAGAATCCCAAGCAGGCTCCACACTGTTGGTGCAGAGTCTGACACAGGGCTCGAACTCATGAACCCTGAGATCATGACCTGAGCCGAAATCAAGAGTCGGACAGTCAACAGACCGAACCACCCAAGCGCCTCTAAAAATTGTTTTTTAAACACACACACACACACACACACACACACACACACAAACACCGCTACCAAATATATCTGACACTGTACAAGGGGTCTGGATGTTGAGGCTCGGATTCATGCGGTGAGTACCTAAGCAACTGTTAGCCTTGTCACATATCAGGCGCCAGTGAAGGCAGAGGACACGTGGGCCTGTTTTCCAACACAGCTCAGAGCTGAAAACAAGTAGCTTTCACATGATATGTGGAATGTTCTGTCCAAATAAGTGATACAGATGAATACTCCCTAGGAGGTGTCAGAATGACACAAAGGTTGACCATTTTTTAAAGATGATTATTCATTTTTGAGAGACAGAGAGAGAGTGTGCACCAGCAGGGCGGGGCAGAGAACGAGGGGGACAGAAGATCTGAAGCAGGCTCCACACTGACAGCAGCCAAGCCCGGTGCGGGTCTGGAACCCACAAACCGCAAGATCATGACCCCAGCCGAAGCCAGACGCTCAACCGACTGAGCCACCAGGGGCCCCCACAAAGGTTGAGCTTTGACAAAGCCTTTACAAGCAGTGAGGACACGGGTATCTGGGCCAGTGACCTCAATGGCAGGGCTAAAATCCTCACAGGTGTGGGTATTCCAGTTGTGATGGCTCCACAACAAATGACCCCACAAGTTGGTGGCATAAAAAAAAGCATTTACTACACTCATGGACTCAGTGAGTCGTCACTTCCGGCATGGCGCAGCAGGGACAGGCTGCCGGACCTGAGGGCCGGCTCAGTCACGGCTGACAGTTGATGCTGGCCGCTTGCCCAGGCTGCAGCTGGAACTGTCAGAGGACACCTACATGTGGCCTGTCTGGACGACGTGGGCTTCCTCACAGCAGGGTGACTGGGTCCCTAGGGCGAGAGCGAAGCGGGGCAACCAGGTGGAAGGAAGCCACGTCACCTTTTATGACCTAACCGCACAAGTCAAGCAGCCTCGCTTCTACTGCATCCACTTTGACAGGAAGTCACTAAGGGCAGCCCATATTCAAAGGGAGGAGAATTGGACCCCACCTTTTGGCAGGAGGGATGGAGGTTCTACAAGAACATGTGGGACCAGAAATATTGCCGAGGCCCTGCTTGATCATAGCAGGTTTGGCGGTACGTGCCTGAGGCTAGAAGCGCCTTGGCGCGTGGGGACTCCCTCTGGGAGATGGCTGGGTCCGGGAGTACAAAATGCTAGTGCTTGAGGAGTGTGAAGCAGGGTAGCCTCCGTAACCACTCCAGCCCTTGCGATGACCAATTTCTGTAGTGACCAGGTGATAAGAACCACATAGCTATCTTTCACTTAGAACCGATTAATTCAGACCTACTAAAGCCCTGGGGTTCAAACACTTGAGGTTCTTGAAAACGATTTGGTGAGGAGGGAGGGTGGGAGGTGGGGAGAGGAGCACACAGTCCCGGACTGCCTGCTAATTTGCATATGTAAGTGTTTGAGCAATTAACTCGATTACAGGGAAGTGACAAAGAGGCCACACCCACTACAACTTTCGTGTGCTAATTTGCGGGCCTGTCTGCCCCTCCACCAGATTGGAAGCCCTGTGGAGGACAGGACTCTTCGTATCTGGTGGCACGGAAAGACCCAACAACAAGCTTGGCCTTCGGAATCACACCTTTGATTTAAATCTCAGCTCTGCCACTTCCTAGTTGTGTGGCCTTAAATGTTATTTGACTGTGCGGGACTTGAGAGTCCTCATCTCAGAAATTGAAAGGATTAAATAAGATTACTGTGCCCTGCCCTACAAGGCACTCAGTTTTTCTCACTAGAAATGGTGAATGGCCAGGTACACTCGGACCCTCCCCACCCCCGACCGTCCTTCCCCATTCGGCTTTTTCAGTTTCCAGAAGTCCTTCCTCTCTACCCACTCCTCCAATGGCAAAGTTTCCAGGGCCTTTATTCTGCTTTTCTCAGGGGTCACCCCAGGAGTTTCACTCCTTCCCTGTTCCCACAATAGTAGGCAGAGGAGGTGGGGAGGCAGGAAGGGGTCAGAGGCTTTAGGACAAAGACAGAAAGAGGAGTTGGCATGCCCTGGGGGGCAGGGAGGAGGCCGAGTCACTAGAGCAAATTAAATCCTTTTCATTCTTTGATGAAACAAATACTGGCTGCATCTCACTAGGGCCCCAAAATTACGTGAGATGCTGGATGTAGAGCAGTGAGGAGGAAGGAGGTCTCTAATCTTTGCAGACTTCTGGAATTTATATTAGCCATTAGTGTATTGCACCTGGGAGGGGTGGGAGGGGAAGATGGTGCAGACAGAAGACAAACAAAACATAACACAGTGAGAGTGTAACGAACAAAAGAAAACTCATGAACAAAAGAAAACTCAAGCTGGCTGATCAGAACTCAGCCGAGCAAAGACGGATTTCTGTCAAGACCTGGGTGACAAGGCCCCGGGGCAGGGGTGCTTGCCTCCCGCACTACTGGGTCATCCGATGTTGGGGGGCTGTTCTGTGCTTTGGAGGAAGTTGAGCGGCATTCCTGGCCTCTCCCCTGAAGATGCCTGCAGCACTCACCCTCCCAAGTCTTGAGACAACCAAAATGTCCCCAGGCAACACGTAGTGGCAGAACCGCCTGATGTGAGAACCTGGGCGCTAGGGCATGCTAGGGCCTGGGCTTCCCGGCAGGCAGAAGGAACAAGGCCCTGGGCTGTCCGCCTGGCCAGTTCCAGCTGCCCCTCCGCCTGGGAGAATCTGTCCGTGGCTTTCTGGTTTAGCACTTGGGGGCCGTTGGCTCTCTGCTTCTCCACTCCCAGCCTGAACAGGCCAGACAGTCCCAGAACTCACTTGGGTGGGCACTGCTCCACATCACTTCCCTGAAGACCACCCTGCTGTGCACCAAACTCAGAGAAGGGCTAGGCAGCCCATTCCTATCATTCCTATCATTCAAGACCAGATTTTTAGTTGCTTTTATTTTTAATTTTTTAAATGTTTTTTATTTATGTGCTCGCTCCGGCAGCACATATACTAAATGTTTTTTATTTATTTCTGAGAGAGAGAGAGAGAGAGCAAGACACAATCTCAAACAGGCTCCAGGCTCTGAGCTGGCTGTCAGCACAGAGCCCGACGTGGGGCTCGAACCCATGAACCGTGAGATCATGACCTGAGCCAGAGTCGGACACTTAACCCACTGAGCCACCCAGGCGCCCCTTAATTGCTTTTAGATGTTGCAGTTAATGAGAAAAAATACATGTCAACAGCTCTACCTCAAATTTTTATCCTGTAAACTCACCATCTCTAAATATCATCAGCTTCCTAGAATTAGGTTAATGAGATTAAAATTAGCCATAAATAGGAGCATCTGGGTGGCTGGGTCGGTTGAACGTCTGACTCTTCACTTTGGCTCAGGTGAGGATCTCACCGTTCATGGGTTCGAGCCCCATGTCGGGCTACTCCATGACAGTGTGGGGCCTGGTTGGCATTCTCTCTTTGCCCTCCTCTCTCTCTCAAAATAAATAAATAAACTTAAAAAAAAATAAGCCACAAAGAGAAACAACTCTGCCAATACCACATGAACTTCCTCGGTATATTTTGATGGCATTTTGAGAAATGCCCTCATCTTCTTTGCAGAGACCATACACAGCCCTGTGTGGGACAGAACAGGCCGTCGTGGCAGACAAAGTCCAGGTAATGGGTGCTGCTCAGCAACGCAGGACACAAAGTCATGTTTTTCTCCAATTTTTAAATTATGACAACATGTAAAATTTACCCTCTTAACCATTTCCAACTGCACGGCTCAGTAGTGCTAAATATATTTGCATTGCTATGCAAGAGATATCCCAAACTTTTTCATTTTGCAAATCTGAAACTATACCCATGAAACAAGAACTCCCCTCCCTCCAGCTCCCGCCAACCACCATGCTTTCTATTTCTATGAATCTGACTGCTTTAGATAACCTGGCATCCGTGGGCGCACACAGCACTTGTCGTTTGTGACTGGTTTATTTCCCTGAGTATAATGTTGTCAAGGTTCATCCGCGTTGCATTGCGGGGGGGTGACGGATTTCCTAACTTTCTTTTTAAAAAAAGCTTGTTTGTTTTGGGTTTCCTTCCTTTCTAAAGTCGAGTAATATTCCACTGAATGGAGATCTCCCATTCTGTTTACCCTTTCAGCTGTCAATGGGCGTCGGGGTTGCTTTTACCTCCTGGCTACTGTGAGTAGTGCTGCTCAGCTAACACAGGTGTCCAGGACACATACGGTATTTATACCTTATTAGTTACACTAATATCCTCACTGACATATAATTCACACCATACAATTCACCCATTTAAAGCATGTCATTCCATTGTTTTTCCTACATTCGCAGAGCTGTGCGACCATCACCACAAGTTCAGAACATTTTCATCAGCCCAATGAGAAACCCATTAGCAGTCACACCCCCTCCAGGCTTGGCCCCACGATGGTCAGTTTTATGTATCAACTTGGTACTGCTGAAAGATATTTTGTAGATGTGACTCAAGTCCATAATCAGCTGAGTTTAATCTAAGTGGGCCTAATCCAATCAGTTGCAAGGGGTAAGAGCAGAACGGAGTCTTCCCCTAAGAAACTCCACACATGGACTGTGGCTCTAGCCCTTCCTGATGACTCACCCTATGGATTTTGAAATTGCCTAGCTAATTCCGACAATCACCTAAGCCAGTTCCTTGCAATAAATGTCTCAGTATCTATCTCCTACATGTTCCGTTTCCCTAGTTGAACACTGACTGATAAGCTCCGCTCCACTCCCACCCTCCAGAATGCTCAGCAACCGCTAGGCAGCTACATTCTCTCTCTATGGATTTACCTATTCTGGATATTTCAAATGTACAGAATCATACAATTTATGGTCTTACCATACAGTCTGTGACTGGTTTCTTCCACTTTGCATAATGATTTCAAATGTAGCATACACCAGCACTTCACACCTTTTTATGGTTAATATTCCACTGTATGAAAATACATTTTGTTTATCCATTCATCTGTTGATAAGACATTGAGTTGTTTAAGGGCGCCTGGGTGGCCCAGTCGGTTAAGCGTCCGACTTCGGCTCAGGTCATGATCTCACGGTTTGTGGGTTCGAGCCCTGTGTCAGGCTCTGTGCTGACAGCCAGCTCAGAGCCTGGAGCCTGTTTCAGATTCTGTATCTCCCTCTCTCTCTGATCCTCCCCTGCTCACTCTCTCTCTCTCTCTCTCTCAGAAAAAAAAAAAAAGACATTGAGTTGTTTCTCCTGTTTGGCTGATATAAATAATGATGCTATGAACATTTGTGTACAAGTTTTTATGTGGACCGTGTTTTCATTTCTCTTGGGTATATACTTCTGAGTCATAGGAGAACTCTATGCTTAACATGGTGAAGAATTGTGGGACCATTTCCTCCATATCCTCATCAACACTGGTCTTTCTTTCTTACTATGGCCGTCCTGGTAGATGTGAAGTGGCTATCTCATCATGGTTTTCATCTGGACTGCTGTAATGCTAATGATGTTGCAAATCTCTTTATGTGTTATTGGCCACTTACATATCTCTTCTGGGAAATGTCTGTTCAAATCCTTTGCCCAGTTTTAACTGGGATGTCTTTTTATTGTTGAGGTGTAAAAGTTCTTTACATATATGTCTGGATAGAGTTTCTTATCAGATATATGACTTGCAATTATTTCCTGCACTCAATGGATTATCTCTTAATTTTCTTGATACTACTGTTTACATATAGCACAAAAGTTTTTCAACTTTGAGGTAGTCTAAGTTATCGCTCTGCCCCTTTGTGCTTTTGGTGTCGTAACTCAGAAACCACTGCCAAACCCAAGGTCACAATTTACTCTGTTACCAAGATTTACTCCTCTGTCATCTGAGAGTTCCAGTTTTAGCTCTTACATTTAGGTCCACGATCCCACACAGTTTCCTAAAAGTCTTACCTATTTGGTAGTGCTTTCCCAAGAAAATATTTATGGCACCATCAAAAGACAATTACACTGTTGTGTTTAAAACCAAATGTGCAATGTGTACTCCTCAGCATTCTAATCTAGGCTGAGAACAATATTTGAGATGAGCCAGTACTCTCTCTGTAGGACAAAGAAATGCTTTCATAAGTATGTCACTTTTGAATGGAGTGCAGTTTATGACCTATTTACTTATGAACCAGCCCAAACAGCTTGCTTCCATAGCGTGAGGGAACGAAGAAAGACTCTATTGTAAATCAGAAAAAAACCCAATCATTTGGTCTAAACAAGGGGGCTTAGAGCTTTCTGTGGCTTTCAAAAACTACTTTTTCTTTGCTTGAAAAAGATTAATAAAAACTGTTTTTTAATGTCTTGTGACCTGGAAATATTTAATGTAAATATAATAGTCCTTTTATTTATATTTTTCCTCTAAAGCTGAAGGGAAGGCAGCATAACAGAGATGAAACAAATACCATCTCAACAGGCTGTTTCAGGGGGTACCCAAGATTACCTACGCATTTGGAGGTTCACCAGCAGACTCACAGGCCACAGCATACAGTCATACTTGCGCTCAGGTTTATTATAGCAAAGGGTACACAAGACCAGCAAGGAAAAAAGACAGAGGCAGAGGTAGAGGATAACCAAGCACAGGCTTCATGGGCTCTCTCCTTCCCTGCCTGGGAGGGGAGACATCGAACATGTCCCTTTCCCCAGCAGAAAAAAATGCAGCTACACTGGTGTAAGTAATGCTTCTACCAGGGGAAGCCCATTAGAGACTCAGCACCCTAACTTTTTATTGGGAGCTGGTCATAGAGACAGCCCTGGCCCAGCAACTACCAGAAATCCCGATTCCTAGAAGGACATCAGGTGTTTGTCAAAAATCACATCATTTGCACAAGCAATATTCGTGTAAGGTCTGGTGCCCCAGGTGTTTATCAGCTTTGGGAACTTAGGAGAAAATGAGTTTCCTCCAGGCCAAACGTGTAGGCAGGCCTTTCCAAAGATGGCAGTCATGCACCTGCTATGTTAACTGTCTCCTGCACAGAGGCCGGGGCACTCATTCAAGCTCTAATTTAAAGTTTACATAAGGAAACATTCAAATTTGGTACCTAGTAATATTCTGAACTTATTATCATTTCAGTGAGGTGAAGTTTATCCTATCCATGAATTTTTAAAAAGTAAGTATATTACTAAAGACTGTACAGTGGCATGTTTAAACTACTAACAGACTTTTAAAGGTCAGCAGCATACCTTATTATGCAGATGGGTATTAATTTGAAATAAAATGTATCTATTCATTAAAGCAGGACCCGCAGGGTCTCATCTGGTACTACTCTAAGGCAGATGTTGAAATTCCTATTTGTACTTGAAAGTAATAAGATATTAATTAAATCTTGCAATCTGCAGTAACATTAAGAATGAGCTGGGGGGGCTGGGGTGCCTGGGTGGCTCAGTCGGTTAAGCATCAGGCTCTTGATTTCAGCTCAGGCCATGATCTCACGGTTCACACACTTCTGCACAGAGCCTGCTTGGGATTCGCTCTCTCTCTCTCTGTCCCTCCCTGCCTCTCACTCAAAATAAATAAATAAACTTCAAAAAAAAAAAGATATACATTAAACAAAAATAAAAGTAAAACCGTCCATCCAAAACCAATGCCCCGTTTCAAGAGGCTTGTTTCCTCTGATTACTCTTCTTCCTTCTCTAAAAATGTCAGCGTACACAAAAAATGTAAAACCACTGCGTTCACATCGTAGACAAATATGCTTGGGTGCTTTTTCGCATAAGATCAATACACAGAATTACCATCAGATAGTTAATCTGTACTTTAAAATGAGGCTGCCCTGTAATCATTCTGATCATTTTGTGTGCCTGCTTTGTCTTCGTAAACTGTTTTTCTCCTCCCTGCACACTTAACGCAATACCTACACCATGCACTCAATGGCTGCTTGATTCATCTGAAGGGGAAGAGCCACAGAGACTGAAGCCGAGCTCAACCTCCTGTTTTTAGACCTGGAAGTCAGAAACAGACGGACGCACACTGTCGGACAAATCCAATGCTTATGCGTTCCTTCAAAGGCTCGAATAAAACCAAATCGTAACGCAATTTTGAACTTTCAAGAATACACTCGGCACACATTTTGCCATTTAAGTCAGCACATTAGGTCAGCTCTGTGGGGACACGCACAAGAAAGATACTTGCCTCGGTGTGAACTAACAAGGGCACGACATGCATGAGGGCATATGAAATCTAGAAGGTAATCTGAGAGTTCAGAGGGACAAGGTTTTCGGGTCTGGAAATTCAGTTCTTTAGAAATGTAAGAGTGATGGTGAATTCAACAGGAGTAGAAACAATTTGAAAAGGTTCTGTCAATTTCAGAGCCTGCCTAGAAAGGAAACAGAAGGTATCCCGAAGGAAAAATAGCAACCACACAAAGCAATCATTAGTAGTAAGTTAAGCATCTTTAGGTCAGCAGGGCCCACAAAGAGCCAGGAACGCAAAGTGAGGAGCAGAAAGCAAGGTCGCGTTTGCCTGATAAGATAGAAAGGAGATGCAGAAAGGAGGACATATCCGTCACCACCCTCAGCAACAGGAGGCCAGGGGGGTCTGCAAAACAGGGGAGGTCCTGCGGGCACCGTGACCACCTCTGGCTCTAAAGAGCAGCGGTAAGCCTCACAGTACACTAAGCAGCCTGCTTTTCCTCATGGAAACAACGTGACTTTCAGTCCCGGGGAACATGCCCCAAACATTCTTGAGTAGTGTTGTAATGGAGGGTTGCATTCCTCAAGAAGGATTCAGAAAATAAATCCAAGAGATGGGACCCAGAAAATGCCACAGATCAAAGTCACACCATGACCTCCTAAAAATTTTTAAAATGGACAGAAGTGTATCATACTGCGTTCATTATAGGAAGGCCCCCACTGAACGCGTGGAACCAAAGTTTACAAAGTAAACAGGAGGCCTCTAATGTTAACTTCCTTGCCTTTCTTGGAATTCTTTTAAAAATATTTTTGTTACTTCTGTTTGGGTCAACATTATACGAGTACAGGGTTTCAGGAGTCGCACAGTTCCACCAAGCGGGTTGCAAAAACCAGGAGTCGCACTGTCTCTCGCCATCCTTGCCCTGTGTGCTCATGCCAACTTAAAAACCCCTCTCTTCCAGCAAATAAAAAATAAAATCAAATCCCTCTCTTGCTGTCTCCCTGAGGTCTCAGGAGAAAGTCACATGTGTATTCAGACACTCATTAACTGAGGGCCACTTGCTCCTAATTTAGAAGAGATGTGGAAGATAAACCAGACAGCTGATAATGGAAAAGCTGGTATTTTCCCTGTAGTGAACAGAGCGTTTAAAATCCGCATGTGGAGAGCCATCTCTGAATCCTATCTTTTTCTCCATCTTTGCCTTTACTCTGTTGTCCACCTGTCCTCTATGCTCCCAAGACAGGCCAGCGCTGTAGGGAGAGAGTTCCAACGTGTACCGAGAAGAGAAGAGTTCACAGACCGACTCCGCAGATGCTGAGACTTTCACAGGTTGGGGACGGGCAGGGAGAGAAGTCACTTCCTTTGCTATTTTGCTTTCCAGAGTCACAGCTAAAGTGCAACAACAGAGCTCTACAATTGATTAACAAGACAAGGTCCTTAAACGTGAACTACAGGTCACTCATTCGGCAGTGCCAAGAGAACAAAATGTAAACCAGTGAAACGCTTGCTTATGCACACAAACTTCTGCTCGACCCAGAAATTTCTTTGGCTATCATTTGCTCAACACAAATAAGCCTGAACTTTGGTCATGTCTAGAGTCTGACCTAACTGTACCTTTAGAACTATGTGCTTAGCCAAATGTGGACCTGAAACTTGAACCTATCAAAACGGAAACAAAACATCAGACAGGAGGCGTCCAAAGTGAAAACCAAAACCACAAGCAAGTTTGCCTCAGCTGGTGGTGAACGAAACCATTATTTCTCTTTTTAAAAATCATTTTATTTTTTTCCGTCACGATAGGTGTACTCTTTAATCTCCATCTTCTATCTCACCCATCCCCCCGTACGTCCCTGCCCTCTGGTAACCATCAGTTTCTTCTCTAGAGTTAAGAGTCTGTTTCTTGGTTTGTCTCTTTTCTCTGGCTTATTTTGTTTCTTAAATTCCCCATGTGAGTGAAATCATATGATATTTGTCTTTCTCTGACTTGTTTTGCTTACCATATACTCTCTAGCTCGATCCAGGTCATTGCAAATGGCAAGATTTCATTCTTTTTTATGGCTGAATAATATTACCACATACTCTTTGTTTATCTACTGACGGACACTTGGGCTGCTTCCATACTTTGGCTATTGTAAATAATGTGCTATAAACACAGGGGTGCATGTGTCCCTCGGAATTAGTGCTGTTGTATTTTTGGCATATACCCAGCAGCGTGCTTACTGGATTGTAGGGTAATCCTATTTTTATTTTTTTGAGGACACTCCATACTGTTTTCTATGGTGCCTTGCACCAGTTTGCATTCCCACCAACAGTGCATGAGGGTTCCTCTTTTTCAACACCCTTACCAAGACCTGTTGTTTCTTGTGTTGTTGTTGATTTTACTATCCTGACAGGTGTGACGTGATAGCTCACTGTGGTTTTGATTTGTATTCCCGTGATGATGATGATGAACATCTTTTCATGCATCTGTTGGCCATCTCTATGTCTTTGGAGAAATGTCTGTTCATTTCTTCTGCCCATTTTTAAATGGGATTATTTGTTTTCTGGGTGTTGACTTGTATCTGTCCTTTATACATTTTGGGTACTGACCCTTTATAGGGTATGTCATTTGCAAATATCTTCTCCCATTCTGTATGGTGACCTTTAGTTTTGTTGATTGCTTCCTTTGCTGTGCAGAAGATTTGTACTCCTAAAAAATTTTTTTGAATCTTTATTTATTTGAGAAAAAGAGAGAGTGAGGAGGGGAGAACAGAGAGAGGGACATAGAATCTGAAAAAGGCTCCAGGCTCTGAGCTCTCAGCACAGAGCTGGATGCAGGGCTCGAACTTGGGAACAGCAAGATCATGACTGAGGCTGAAGACAGCTGCTTAACCAACTGAGCCACCCAGGCACCCCTTGTTTTTCTTTTTTAAGACTGCTTTGGCCATTCCGGGTCTTTTGTGGCTCCATACAAATTTTAAGATTGTTCTAACTCTATGTAAAATGCTATTAGTATTTTGATAGAGAATGCATTAAATGTATAGATTGCTTTGGGTAGTATAGACATTTTAACAATGTTTGTTCTTCGAACCCATGAGCATGGAATGTGTTTCCATTTCTTTGTGTCATCCTGAATTTCTTTCATCAGTGTTCTACAGTTTTCAGAGTATAGGTTTATTCCTAGATATTTTGTTGATTTTGGTGTACATGTTTTCTTAATTTCAGTTTCTGTTGCTTCATTATTAGTGTACAGGAATGCATGACATTTCTGTACATTGATTTTGTATCCTGCGACTCTAGTGAATTTGTTTATCAGTTCTAGTAGTTTTTTGATGGAGTCTTAAAGGTTTTCTATATATAGTATCATGTCTTCTGCAAAGAGTGAGAGTTTTACTTCTTCCTTACCAGTTTAGAGTCCTCTTATTTCAAATATTTACCTTTAATTAAAATTAAGCTTTGGATAAGAATTTAGTCCCACACATATATTGCTGGTCCTCTCACGGAGGCTTTTGCATTAGACTGGGTGGGTGCATTAAATTAAAAAGTGAAAACTCTTACACTCACGGTAATCATTCAGCTTATGTAATCAGCATGAATACTGTCGGTCATAAGGAAAAGCCTTTCTCTACACATCAAACCTTTCCCAGAAAATGAGTGCAAAGTGCGTTAATATAGGACACTGAGGAAAACATAATCTCTGTCTCTTTTTGGCTTAATTTAAGGATTCCGAACTTGATCTTTAAACAAATAAAAATCAGTAATACTCACTACACGGCCTAATTTTAACTGTCGTTGGTTATTTAGCCACAAGCAAGTCACGCTTTTCCATTTGTATATGTGAATGCAAGCATTTTACCTATGGTATGAATTTCCTTTAGGCCATTTGAATATAATGTCATTGTTCCATTAGGGAAGTACTTTGCATTACACGGGACACCTCTGTGCTGGGATCAGGCAGTGCACCACAATGAAAGCTGCTAGCCCGGCGGCCTGGCACCTGCTATTGCGCTGCCATGGAGGCTGGTCCCCCAGCTGGCCTTCATTCTTCCATCTACTACGGTTTCTTTTTTTTTTTTTGAACATTTTATTTATTTCTGAGAGAGAGAGAGACAGTGTGAGCAGGGGAGGGTCAGAGAGAAAGGAAGACACAGAATCTGAAACAGGCTCCAGGCTCTGAGCTGGCTGTCAGCACAGAGCCCGACGCGGGGCTCGAACTCACAAACCATGAGATCATGACCTGAGCCGAAGTCAGCCGCCCAACCGACTAAGCCACCCAGGCGCCCCATCTACTACTGTTTCGACTTTGTCCCAAGGGGAAACACAGGCAAGAAGACTGATGAAGGCATTCTTTAGCACCTCTGGTCCATTTCCCTCCACTGAAACAACTGTTTTACAGTCCTGATTGATGACAAAGCAGTCTTTGTTAGGACTCCAACTAGCACATCATCACAGAACAGACCACCCACATGTGTCTCTTCAGGGGAACTGAAATCACTCTGTATTGGACACAACACTCCCTCCAAAGTCTCTAAACCTATTCAAATAGACTTGTACTGACTAGATTATAGCTAAACTCGATTCAGATTCATAGCTTTTTTTTAAGTTTGTTTATTTATTTTGAGAGAGAGAGAGAGAGAGAGCGAGCGAGCATGACTGGGTGAGGGGCAGAGAGGGAGGGAGACAGAGAATCCCAAGCAAGCTCCACACTGTCAGCACAGAGCCCAACGTGGGGCTCGAACTCACAAAACTGTGACACCATGACCCAAGCTGAGACAACACCCAGGGACCCCTTGACATTCATAATTTTATCATAAGGGAACCAGTCATACGAAACAGAATAAAAACTGTAAACATAAGTAGAAAGCATTACCTCAGGACAGAGAAAAACAGTACAAATGTACTGAGATCAGGAATAAGCCAAGACACAATCAAAAAGTGAAAAGTATAAAGAGCTAGAGAAATGCAAGATCTTACAATATGCGAATTTTTTCGTCCCTACAGTTGAGGGTTCATGGAAGGCATGCAAAGAGTTAAATAGAAAAGGCAGACAGCACTGGATACAAATCACTCAGGAAGGAGAAGATCATAGGATAAAGGGCAGCTGAGTTAGCCAGCTTGGAAAGTTATGAGCTCGTGGTCATAAATGCAGGCTACACACTACTCAGAGCCGGCGCCGTGACCCCCACCTCCCCCTCCCCTCCTACAAGGGTTAAGAGATTTCGAAGCAATGTTTCGATATCCACTAAAGGGTTAAAAATGGGAAGTAATACCTTACAGTTAGGAAGCTCTCAAATACCTTTTGATTAATGACCTCTAGAGCGTGCTGTGGTGTGAGCCATTTCTTCATCTTCTCTAGATCAAGCAATCTCAAGAACGAGGAAACGTGTGGAGTCTGTACTTTCTGGGGGTGATATTAAGAAGCCAATGGGAAAAGCCTGAAATAATAATGGAATATTTATGAGGTATTAAATTTAGGCACAGCTTTAATATATTTGGATGACTGGCACAGTAACACAAAAGTATTTTGGCAAAAAAGGAAATAAAGATTTCTGGGTCACTACAGGGATTACTCTGGGGACAAATTTGCTTCAGCTCACTCATCCGGTAACAATGCTGGCAACGGTGCTGCCATTTTGGCTCCCTCAAGTGTATTTAACATTAACATGAGCACGTTCCGTTTGGGTATTGCTATCTTACCAAATGCTGTCAAATCTGGAAGGTCACCAATTAGGAATTAAATTGACACTACAAGAATACAACGACAACTTTTAATTTCCAATCTGACTGCTATTTGGAAATTGTCCATTCTCTTTCACATGCTGTTCCCGGGGCGTCCTCCCTGGCTGGCTGACAGGTCGGCAGGGGCTCCTGTTCTTCCCATCAGCCCTGAAAACACAGAGCGCAGGGAGCTGTGCACTCAAGGGCTACAAGAGGGGAGGCAAGGCTTACACACACCAAACCAACACATGCGACCACATACCGTTCCTCTGCCGGCAGAGAACAGAGACCGCTTCGTTATGCGCCTTGCATGGACATTCAGGCCGTGGAAGATCTGGAAAAGCTGGGAGGCAATGGAACACAATGGTCACGGCTACTGTTTCTTTTGTATGTCTGCTAATTTGTGCCAGGCCAACTAGTGCTTACAGGTCGTCATGTTCTCCTACTGGCCATCGAAGCATCGTCTCTCAGCTCTTGAGCCAAGCCGCTCGACACTTGTGGTGCTTGGACTGTGCAGATAGCCAGCTGCTACTGCCCTGAGAGGAGTTAATGCTTTTTCTTTTTTTTCAATTAAAAAAATTTTTTAATGTTTATTTATTTCATGAGAGAAAGACAGAGAGAGAGAGAGAGGGGAAAAAAAAAAAACCAGAATGTGAGTGGGAGAGAGGCAGAGAGAGGGAGACACAGAATCGGAAGTAGGCTCCAGGCTCTGAGCTGTCAGCACAGAGCCCGATGCGGGGCTCGAACTCGAGAACAGCAAGATCATGACCTGAGCCAGAGTTGGACGCTTAACTGACTGAGCCACCCAGGTGCCTAAGTTAATGGTTTTCTTAAACACATACACATACACACACCACGTACACACACATATACACTCAGAGAGACACACCATACATACCACACACATGGGCACCAGATGTGCTTGCAATGTCACTCAATAACATAAAAAAAAAAAAAAGAACTATTTTTTTAACTTGGAATTTTAATTATGTACATAAATAGCAACATGAGAATGAGGAGCTCTAAGGCTGGACATTATCTCCAGGTGAAAAGATTTCCAATTCGTCCACTTGGAGTGTGGTATCACCCAAGATCACAAAGAAGCCTAGTATAGTTTTTCCAGAAGAAGAAAGCCAATTCACTACATTCAGTACTGACTTCTCCGCCATTTTTTCTGTAGAAATACTGATTTACTGCATGGAGTTTCCAATGTTTACCTATAACTAAAAGAAAAAGAAAACGGTAAGTAAACTGTCAAAAATAAAAAGAGAACTCTAAAACTCTGCTTTTTGAAAATTCATTAGGTTTAAAGTGAGAAGCCATATCAAATATTTATATTACTCATTACTATTAATTGACCATGAGGATCATAATGAGGTGGAGGAAACTGTAATTATTTCCATTTTACAGATGCATAAAGTACAAATCAGGAAGGTTTTGTGTTTCTTCCAAACTACATTCAGATTCACTGGCTGTGTATCTGAGCTCAATGACACAGATGGATAAATAAAGAATAAATGCCTAAATGGCACACCACACACATATCTCCCCTTCTGAAAAACCAAACGATTACATTTCTGTCCACGTGATGAAGGAGCATGATTCTACCGCTGTGGGTCTGACGTATACCTTTCCTCTCATCAGCCCATCGTTCTCTTCTAGAATGGAAGACACAGCCTCCAAAGACACGCCAAGGACCAAACCAACTCTTCTCCCGATTGCTTTTTTTTTTTTTTTTAATTTATTTTTGAGAGAGAGATAGAGACAGCGTGAGCAGGGGAGGGTCAGAGAAAGAAGGAGTCACAGAATCCGAAGACAGCCTCCAGGCTCTGAGCTAGCTGTCAGCACAGAGCCCGACGTGGGGCTCGAACCCACGAACCATGAGATCATGACCTGAGCCGAAGTCGGACGCTTAACCGACTGAGCCACCCAGGCGCCCCTCCCGATTGGTTTTTTCCTAACATGCAATGAATCTACTTAGCAATGATGGGTTTATAAATATTTTAGAGACATAAATAGATGTTTTATCTCTAGGAACTCAATACATTTACTGCACTGTCAGAACTACAAACTGGGGCGCCCGGGGGGCTCAGTCAGTAAAGCGTCTGACTTTGGCTCAGGTCATTATCTCTCGGTTTGTGAGTTCGAGCCCCATGTTGGGCTCTGTGCTGACAGCCCGGAGCCTGGAGCCTGCCTCAGATTCTGTGCCTCCCTCTCTCTCAGCTCCTCCCCTGCTTGCACTCTGTCTCTTTCTCTCAAAATTAAATAAACATTTTAAAAAATTAAAAAAACAAATATAAACTGGAAACAGCCTGTAGTGATAAGGATTCAATAAGGCATGGTACTCCATATTAGGAAATTAGTAAGCAGCTAAGAGGAGGAATGAGAAAGAAAGATCTCTAAGTACTAAGAGAAAAAGATGTACATAATACATTAAGCAAAACAAGGCAAGTTATTTCATGTGTTCAACACAGCTGAACACAGCACTATGAAGTATTCTTACCAAAATTGAACGTAAATCTAATTATCGTTTTATGGGAAATGCAGAGAAAAGCAGATAAACAGATAAACAGAATGACACTAAATGGATGCACTGAGCCACAGCCAGGATGCGGGATCTGGGATAAATAGGCCTGTTTTTCAAAAAATGAAAGGCAAGGGGAAAATGAAGGAGAAGGAACTACTACCGTTTATTTTATTTTTAATTTTTTTAATCTTTATTTTTGAGAGATACAGAGTGTGAGCAGAGGAGGGGCAGAGACAGAGGGACACACAGATTCTGAAGCAGACTCCAGGCTCTGAGCTGCCAGCACAGAGCCTGACGCGGGGCTCGAACCCACGAACTGTGAGGTTATGACCTGAGCCAAAGTCAGAGGCTTAACTGACTAAACCACCCCGGGCGCCCTTGAACTACTACAGTTTAAAGGGGACTTCAGGGACCTATCAGTCAAATGTAATGGAGAGATCTCATTTGGATCCTGATTCAAACAAAACAAATGCAAAAAGACAATCAGAGAGATCTACATGCTACCTGAATATGAGATGATATTAAAACCTAAGTGTTAATTCTTTAGATGTGATGATAAAACATCGATGTGTTCCCTCATGGAGCTTTCAGTATACATGCAAGATAATACAGGGATATGAGTGCATTCTGTCAAAAAACCCAAAGAGGGTATGGATGTGCACACATGTACACACAGAGAAAATAGTCTGGAACGGTATGCCAAACTGTTAACAGAAATCAACTCTGGGAAAGGAACAGAGGACAAGACAGAGTTTAAAAATATTTATCTAAAAAAAAATTCTTTACAACAAATATGCACCACTTTTATAATTGAAAACGCCATCTCCAATAGAGATGTAAAAAAAATAAAGAGTGAGATCAAAGTATGGACAGTAGGCTGAACTATGGCCCAGAATATTTGGGAAAGATGAAATAGGTGTTTATGCAGTTTCCCTGTATTCCAAGTCTCATTGTCCCTGCAGAGAAACACACATATTCAACGTAAGGTCTCTGGAGGGCATGTGTGGCTTCCCGGCCACTCCCACTCCAGTCTCTCTTCCAGCAGCAGGTCCATCCAATGCCCCCGTGGTCCTGCTCTCCAGAGAGGCTGATTCTAGGGTGGGGCGGGGCGTAGGCCTCTGCCTTTTAACAATCTCCTGCAGTAATTTGTTTGTATAACAAAATTTGAGAAGTACGACTTGGGGTTACTATATGAAGGGCTGAGATGTGAAAGAGGATCTGGGTTTGTTCTTTGTGACCCCGAAGGCAGAATCGGGACCATTGCATAAGAGTTACAAAAAGACATAATTTTCCTTAGTATAAGAAACAGCTTCCTAAAAAAAAAAAAAAAAAAAAAAAAAAAAGAAACAGCTTCCTAAAAATGAGAACTGTCCGAAGATGGCTGCCCTGTGGGATGAGCTGCCTATCAGTGGAGATGAAAAGTGAGCACACGCAGGGCTACAGGGTATTTATGCTGGAGGCTGGCTGGGGGCCAGATGACCTCTCTCAAATTCTAAGATCATATGACTCTCTGCGTCTCCAAAAATATGGAGATAGCCTGAGAAAGAAAAACCTCACACTGGGGGCTTTTGTGGATTGTAAATAGCAGCCATGATTTATAATAAATCTAGCAATTCTTTTTTAAAAAGACTATTAAAAAATCATATTCACTGCAGCAAGTTTTAAAATATAGAAAGTTAGGGGCTCTTGGGTGGTTCAGTCGGTTAAGTGCCGACCTCAGCTCAGGTCATGATCTCATGGTTTGTGGGTTCTAGCCTGGTGCTGGGCTCTGTGCTGACAGATCAGAGCCTAGAGCCTGCTTCAGATTCTGTGTCTCCCTCTCTTTCAGTTCCTCCCCTGCTTGTGCTCTGTCTCTCCCTCTCAAAATTAAATAAAAACATTAAAAAATTTTAAATATAAACAATTATATAGAAGAAAAACTACAGAGACACTTGGGAGGCTCAGGTGGTTGAGCATCCAACTCTTGATATCGGCTCAGGTTGTGATCACTGATCTCAGAGTTGTGAGTTCAAGCCCCACCTTGGGCACCTCACTGAGCATGGTGCCTGCATGGGATTCTCTCTCTTCCCCTCTCTCTGCCCCTTTCCTGTTCACGCTCACTCTCTCATAATAAATAAACTTTTTTTTTTATAAATAAACTTTTAACACAAAGAAAAGCTATAAAGAACATCCATAATTCTACGATCCCAAGACATACACTTAAATTTTTTGTTGTATTTCCTGGTCTTTATCCTCTCTAACAATGTATCATGCTATTTTTTCCCCACTTAACAAGTTTCCATGCAATTAAATATTAGTGAAACATAGTAATGTTCCTCTTTATAGATATACCATAATTGAGCCACTTTTTATAGCTGAATATTTAGACTATCTGCAAACTCAATATAATCTTATCAGGAAATCACAAGGGCTATCATATAATTTTTAATATATACAAAAACTAATATTAATACAACTACTTTTTTGTATTTAGCTGGTACTCATGAGTAAATACTAAACAAATGGATGACAATAAACAGCGAATAGAGTATAAGACCAGAAGGAATCACACTGATTTTTCTGGCTTCATCTGGCATCCTAAATTTCTCTAGCCTCCAGGTTACTCAATTTTTAAAGAAAGAATAATTACACATATGAATTCCTAATGGCACTTAAAATATCTTTATATAATCTTGAGTTTCTCTACAACCGTCATGCATTCAACAAATGTTTCTTTTTTTTTTAATGTTTACTTTTTTTTGAGACAGAGAGAGACAGAGTGCTAGCGGGGGAGGGGGAGGGAGAGAGGGATACACAGAACCTGAAGCAGGCTCTAGGCTCTGAAAAGTCAGCACAGAACCAGATGCAGGGCTCAAACCCACAAACCGTGAGATCACGACCTGAGCTGAAGTTGGACACTTAACTGATTGAGCTACCCAGGCACCCCCAACAAATGTTTCTTTAATGACTGTTTTTTAAAATATTTTTTTATTTATTTCTAGGAGAGAGAGAGAGAGAGAGAGAGAGACAGCGTGAGCAGGGGAGGGTCAGAGAGAGAGGGAGATACAGACTCTGAAATAGGCTCCAGGCTCTGAGCTGGCAGTCAGCGCAGAGCCCGACGCGGGGCTCGAACCCATGAACCGCGAGATCATGACCTAAGCGAAAGTTGGACGCTTAACCGACTAAGCCACCCAGGCGCCCCTCTTTAATGACTATTAAATGAATACAAGGATGCCTACTATACTAAAGTGTTATTTGAAAAAACATAAAACTAAGAAATAATGGTGCTTTTCAATTGTTTGAAATAGTTTCGTAGTTTTGTAGCCAAATTCCAACTGTCAAGTTCTGGCTTGTCTGAAAACCCAGGTACTTCTCAGGAATGAACACATAAGTGAAGACACTTAAGCCCACAATTAAAGATGGAAAGAAACATCATCCTGACCCTTATATATCCACATGAAGCTGAAGCCGCTGTAATTCATTATATTAAATTAAGGACAAGTCATTTCAGCTGGTGCTAACAATGCTAAAAAGAACTACAGAGTTCTCTTGCTCTTTACCTGATTAAAATGGGCAGAGCATGGAGTAGTCTACTTATTCCCAGATGAATTCTTCACATTTCCTGGCTTATAAAACAAAAAATAAAGAATATTAATACAGTTTAAAAAGAAACAGTGCAACTTTTAAAACAAGTGGAATGTCTAGCATCCCATCATCAGTATTTGGCTGAATACAATATTAAATATTATTATAATGCAACATGGCCCATTTCTGAGTTAACTGAAGGGATTCCTAGGGCTCCCTCCAGGCTCTGCTGTAGACATTGACTTAGGCACAGAGGAGAGCAGGAAATAAAGCTTTATTAATCCTCACCACAGAGATTCGGCCAAACAGCTAATTCTATAAAATATCAAATCGAGAGTGAGAAGAGGTCTTTACTACTTCATGCTGCCATCATTGTCAAAGAATAAAATAAAAAAGAATAAAGCTATTCTTCTCTGTGTATCATCCACAATAGGGGCCAAATCACACAACATGTTTACTGAGAAAGAGGTTATAATTGGACTACACCCATTCTGCCTGGCTGCCATCTGGGGACGTATAATTAGGTCATGTCAACCACTAGAAGTGATGCAGCAAGGTTTCCAATAGGAAATGTTCAAGTGCTAAATGTTTAAGGCTTTACTTTCTTTCCTATACATATTAGTTTAGTCTGAAAACATGTTAATAAGAGCTGATGTCCATCAAGGCTGCAGGTGAGGAAGCGATGGCGCTGGGGTTCTGTTGTCTAGACTTGGCACAGGTTCTCCTGGTGGCCTTCTTGCAGAGCTGGCCAGGAGAAAGCAGGAACACAGAACCAGCCCTGTCATTTCAGAGCATGGCTTCTAGGCAACTCCAGGCTTCCTGAAGTGGGTGAAAACTGGTCTCTAAGCACGGTGATCATACAGCCTGCCTAACACAAGTCATCCTAGTTTATACCCACTGGCCCAGCACAATGAACAGCACCCATTTTCACTCTCAAGTGTATTATCCTGACCTGGATGATAAATTATCCGGTTACGCTATCTACAGACCACCTCCACTTGACGATGGAGTTCTGGGAAACAAGGCCCTATGTATTGCTTGGTGGATCATCATACAACACCCACGTCTACTTGTTGCTCCAAAAAGAGCTCTACAGGACTCCGTACTGTGTACCACACACACACACACACACACACACACACACCCAGAGGCCTTCTTGCTGTTGCTCTTCCAACCTGCCAAGCTCTTTCCCAGGATGAGAACTTTGCAAAATGTATCCCTTGACCTAGACCAGTCAATCCCAATTTCTACCTGGCTAAATGCTATTCATCCTGTATTTTAAAAAAAATTTTAAATGTCTTTATTTTATTTTGAGAGAGACAGAGAGTGAGCGGGGGAGGAGGAGAGAGAGAGGGACACACAGAATCTGAAGCAGGCTCCAGGCTCTGAGCTGTCAGTACAGAACCAGATGTGGGGCTCAAACCCACCAACTATGAGATCATGACCTGAGCTGAAGTTGGACGCTTAACCGACTGAGCCACCCAGGTGCCCCACTATTCATCCTTTAGATCAAGGCTTTCCCCTGTCACCTGCCCTTTGATTTAGATGAGAACCTTGTATTCACATTCATAGCAACCATGTGCTTCCTGATTTGTAGAATCCTTTCATTCACGTTTGAATCATTCACTAAGCTTCATGAGGGCACAAGAACCCTAGGACCTCCTAGAACACAGGATTCAAACATGTGTTGAATAAACAAATGAAATGCAGTAGAACCTAGAGATCTGACGGGAGTTAAAAAAAAGTTTGGGTGTGTAATTAATGAAGAACAAAAGGAGATTTAAAAAAGAGGCTTATGAAGCTAAGTGCAATACCCATGTTCAGCAACTGGGTCTGTCATAAAAACCAAACAGTTCTCTACCTAGTTAAATATATTTTAGGTCTGAGTTACCGTAACCTAATACTCGCCAAATACTCTTTGTGATATTCTTATACATTCTACTGTCTATACTCACCAGCATCTCAATCTCAAAAATATAAGATGCTAAATACATAAGCTTTTTCATCTTATGGACATTAAGAAAACGAGCAAATAAAATATTCTTCTGGTTGAGGAAAACAACTCTGTTGCTAGGAAATTTTTCTTGTTTGGTTATGTATCACTTACAGTATAACAAAACATGACAGTCAAATATCTCACTAAAGAACTATTGAGTCCTTCCACTCTATTACAGATCTCTCTGGGCAGCAACTGCCATGAGCTCAGAGAAAAACAACATTCTGACTTCAAAAGACAGATTGTGATTTAGCCTGAGCCAGAAATTAATTGTTTTTGCATTTTCAGACAGCTGAATTTGAAATATTTTATAACTCATTCTCCTTATAACTAAATTTTAACACCTATCATGTTTCATTGTTTTTTTAAAGTAATTAATACATTTTATTTAACCCAACATATGTAAAATACTACCATTTCAACAGATAATCAACCCAAAATGAGATAGTATATGTTCTTTTTATGTGTACCATGTCTTCTAAATCTGCTGTGAATTCTATTTACAGCACACGCCTCAATTCAGACTAGCTATATTTCAAGTACTCGATAGCCAGTGGCTGCCATACTGGACGATACAGGGCTCGAGGAATAAACTAAATAACACCGTGATGGTTAGTTTTTTGTGTCAACTTGCTTAGTCTACAGAAGAAAATTTATTTTCTTACCACATCCATGAGCATGAATGATAATTTCTATTAGCAAAATGGAAACATTTGTTTTAATTAAAACATGTATTGCTAATTAGTATGCACTGCCACGTGAAGAGAGATTTCCAGATAAACCTCTGGGATACAGCAGCTCACTGAAATGTCTGAGCCCCCATCAGTTGATTATTTTGATCAATTACTTAATTTCCCCAAATGCAGTTTCCTCATTTGTAAAATGGGGATAATTAATAGAACCTGCCTCACAGACTCTTGGCAAACACAAAGAGTTTAGTGCCCAGGGTCAAGCTCACAGCAAGGGCTCAATAATCATTACCTATTCTATGTAAAAGGTCACTTAGAGGAAATAAAAGGTAAGGATGAATGACCTGTTAAAGACCCCAGTGAAATTCCAGTTCACTGGATATGGTACAGGCAGAATCATGCCTCCCCCAAACATGTCTGCATCCTAATCCTGGAAACTGTGCTACTTTCAATAGCAAAGGAGAATCAACATGGCATCGGGATTCAGACTGCTAATCAATCAGCTGACCTTCCAATGGGGAAATTATTTTGGATTTATCCCATGGGTTCCTACAGTCAAAGAAGGAGGCAGGAGACAGGGTCAGAGAAATGGGACGTGAAAAGGACTCACATGAAGTTGGCTGGCTTTGAAACTGGACGAAGAGGGCTGTGAGCCACTGAAAGCTGCAGCCTCTAGACACTAAGAACCGCCCTCAGCTGGCAGCCAGCAAAACAGAGCTTGATCCTACAACCCCAAGGAACTGACATGAATTCTGTCAACAACCTGAATGAAGGAGGAAATGGATTGTCCCCTGGAGCCGCCAGACTTCTGACTTATGGAGTCTAAGATAATATAAATTTGTATCACTTAGCCAGTCAATTTGCGGTCACTTGTTGTGGCAGGAATAGGAAACCAAAATACTGGTGGGGGAACTCTTGACTAATGCATATAAGCCCTAGGGTTCCATTTTCCATCAGGAGATATTATCTTCTCAAGCAGAAGCAAAAACGTGCAGGGTCACATGACCTCTATCATGGCTAGCATGTACTAGAGTCATTTTATGAGTTTCTCACATGGATAATGAGTCCCCATGAGATACTACTCCCATTTCCCAGAGGGCCAGAGCTATTTCCTAAGGTTTCAAGGGAACCCTGTAAGAGGCGGGGCAGGGCAGGGTGGAGCAGGGTGGGGTGGAACCTGGATCACCTACTCCAGAGTCCACTCTCTTGCCCATTAGGCTATGCTGCATTCTGCCTGGTCCACTTTTCTGATACCAAAGCTTTATGCCTTTCAATATAAAAGGAGATACTCCCCACCACCCAGTATTTCCAACTTTTTATTTTGCTAAGTAATAAAGTTTAAAAAAAAGAAAGAAAGAAAAGAAAAGTCATTGCCTGGTACTTTTCTTAGAATATTTAACAGTAAAAACTAGAAAAGGCACAAATTCAGAACAAATTTACCTTTATGGAAAACCCACCATATTGCCCTTATTTTTATTTTACTGTGTTGAGGACACTTAACAGGAGATTTACACTCCTAACAAATTTGTAAGTGTCCGATACTGTACCACTGACTCTAAGCACCATGTTGTAGAGCAGATCTCTAGAATATATTCATCTGTGCAACTGAGACATTATAGCTGTTGAAGAGTAACCCCCCATTTCCCTCCTCTCCCCACCCCCGCCAGTCCCTAGCAACCACCATTCTGCTCTCCGCTCCTACGAGTCTATTTTAGATACTTCATATAAGGTGAATCATGCAGTATTTCTCCATGTGTGATAGAAATATCAAAGAGGATCATTTTGAAACCACGTAACTTACTCAGAGCTAAACTTGAGTGTGCTTAGCAAGCGGAGCGATTTGGCATGGAGGAAGAGAAAGCAGGGCATATTGACTAAGGCTGGTGACTGCTGCTTCCCCTTCACCTTCCTGCTGAGCCAGCAGGGGACTGAACACAACTATTAAAAGCCCAGCTTCAGAAGTTCTGTTCAGTTTTCACATTAGTAACAGGTTGATACTTATTCACGTATTTTCCTGCCCTTTAAAGAATTATTAGGATTTTACTTTTTAGTTATCGTTAGCTTTTAATAGTCATTCTATAACTCTTTCATAGTAACTTGCTACATTTTTTAAAAAACCTAGTGACAACTAAACATGCCATTTACTGAGACACACTGCTGTGTTTGGCCAATTACAGGAGACTCCAAAAGGGCCGTCTGTGAGCCTGGGGCCTCACATCCACAACTGGCTTCCATCTTAGATACTCAGATGTCGGGCTGATACTATTGGGAAAGGGTTTCATATTAGCAATGGACAATCAGTAATAGTTGCAGGCTTTTATTAGGCTCCTAGATTCAAAGACTGAAAACCCTAATGGAAAAAAAAGTCAATAAAAACAACTACATTAAGAACTTCTGATGCTCAAAAGACACCCGAACTGAAAAGACAAGCCAGCATGCGACCAAAAACATGAGCATCTAGGAAAAAAAAAAAACAAAGAACCCTTATAAATCATTAAGAGGGGCGCCTGGGTGGCTTAGTCGGTTAAGCGTCCGACTTTCACTTAGGTCATGATCTCGCGGTTCCTGGGTTCGAGCCCCACGTCGGGCTCTGTGCTGACTGCCAGCTCAGAGCCTGAAGTCTGTTTCAGTCTGTGACTCCCTCTCTCTCTGACCCTCCCCTGCTCACGCTGTCTCTCTCTCTCTCTCTCCTAGAAATAAATAAAATATTTAAAAAAAAATAAATAAATCATTAAGAAAGGAACAAATTACTCATACAAAAAATGGCCAAAAGACATGATTAGGTGTTTCAAGAAGAAACCAATAAACATATGAAAAGATGCTCAACTTCATCAGTGATCAAGGAAATGTACATTAAAACTACAATCAGAAATTCTGAGGAGCAACTAGGTGGCTCAGTTAGTTAAGCGTCCAACTCCTGACTTTAGGTCAGGTCATGGTCTCACGGTTCGGTTCATGAGTTCCAGCCTTGCATCAGGCTTTGTGCTGACAGTGCAGCCTGCTTGGGATTCTCGGTCTCACTCTCTCTCTGCCCCTCCTCCACTCACTCTCTCAAAAATAAACAAACAATGGGCTAGAGGGGTGATGGGCATTAAGAAGGGCGCTTGTTAGGATGGGCACTGGGTGTTATATGTACATGCCCATATATCCCTGAAATCATTATTACGCTATAGGTTAACGAACTTGGATTTAAATTTTAAAAAATGAAATAAATAAAATAAACATTTAAAAAAAATTCTAAGGTGATTTTGACATGCCAGACAGTGAGGAAACTATCACAGACTACTTGGCTCATGTCAAAAGCACTCAAAGCCAACTTGTACTAGCCAAAGAGGATCGATTTGGCTGGGTTTTTTGTTTGTTTTGTTTTTGTTTTTTACAAATAGTTTATTGTCAAGTTGGTTTCCATATAACACCCAGTGCTCATCCCCACAAGTGCCCTCCTCCATGCCCATCTCCCCCCGCCACACACCCATGAGTCCTCAGTTTGTTCTCAGCATTCAAGAGTCTCTCATGGTTTGCCTCTCTCCCTTTCCCCCACCATTTCCCCCCTTCTTCTCCCCCATGGTCCTCCGTTAAGTTCCTCCTAATCCTCCTATACGTGCAAACATATGATATTTGTCCTTTTCTGCCTGACTTATTTCGCTCAGCATAACACCCTCAAGGTCCATCCATGTTGCTACACGTGGCCAGATTTCATTGTTTCTCATTGCCATGTAGTATTCCATGGTATAGATAAACCACATCTTCTTGATCCATCCGTCCGTTGATAGACACTTAGGCTCCTTCCATGTTTTAGCTATTGTTGAGAGTGCTGCTATGAACATGGGCTCTTATGCATCAGCATTTCTGTATCCCTTGGGTAAATTCCTAGCACTGCTATGGCTGGGTCATAGGGAAGTTCTATTGTTCATTTCCTGAGGAACCTCCTCACTGTTTTCCAGAGGGGCTGCACCAGTTTACATTCTCACCAACAGTGTAGGAGGGTGCCCATTTCTCCACATCCTCGCCAGCATCTAGAGTTCCAAAGAGGAACGATTTGAATTTTAATAAGAAATAAGAATTACAAAACATTCAAATCAAATATTTATAAAGCTATAAATTCATGACAATATTTAAAAAACTAACTGGTCACTGTATGTTAGCCAACTGGACAGTAAATAATATTAAAAGAAAAAACAACTAACTGGTGACCTTCCGAGGATGAGTGGGAGCCAATTCGTTATTTTGAAAGCTGGAAACATAAAAGAAAAAAATGAACCATTTATCCTGTCTTTCCTATAACTGGGTAACTAAACGGTAGATGAGGAGAAGTGGTTCCTTATTTAAGTATTCCAGCTAATATGTGAAAAAATGACATGGCAGAGGTAGAATATAGCCATTTTCTAGCCCCTAGTGAATCAAAGGGTCTCGGCATTGGGCATCACTACCTGCTAACATCAAAACAGCAAAGCAAAACTAGACTTATGTGCCTACAAAGACCTAAAGCCTTGTCAACAGGATCAAACACAAACCTCATCAAGCAATCATCCGGATCTGGTTGCCAATCCGCAGGAAATGCAGAGAAGAGAGAAACATGGTCAACTGCACCTTATGTGTGACATCAGCAAAGCTCAAACCAATGGAAATTCTCTAGGTCCAATAAGCCAGGTTCTTTTAAGTTTATTTATTTTAGGGAGAGAGAGAAAATGTAAATGGGGGAGGGACACAGAGAGAGAAGGAGAGAGAATCCCAAACAGGCTCTCAACTGTTAACGCAGAGTCTGATGTGGGGCTCAAAACACATGAACCCTGAGATCATGACCTGAGCCAAAGTCAGATGCTTAACCAACTGAGCCACACAGATGCCCCTGCCAGGTTCCTTTAACAGATACGTTGTAAGGAAAATAAAAAGATGGAAGGGAAACCTGTAAATGTAAAGTGATTTAAAAAGAGGGGGGAGAAAAAGAATTCAAAGCATTTGTATAAAGTCAGAAACACTAATAGGCAAAACTAAAGTGCCAAGATGATAAAACCATAAAGGAAGATAAGGAAGTTATCACTTTAATTTTGGATGGAGGGAGAGGACTGTAACTGGAGTGGGCTACATAAAGGGGGTTCTGGGATGGTTGGTAAAGTTGTCCTTAGACGATGGTCCCAAGGGCATTTGCCTTCTACTAACTCACTAAGCTATAAGAAATGAACTAAGCACCTTGAGTCTGGTGCCTTAGACCACTCAGCCATCCTGACACCCTATAAGAAATGAATCAAAAAGTTGTTGCAGGAACGCACATTATTGGGGCAAGCAGGGAAACGTGAATATGGACTGCACAGTCAGGGAATATTTATGTACATATTTATGTACCTCTCCTCAGTGTGATAATGATACTACAATTATATTAGTGAATGCTCATGTTCTTTGGAAATACATGCTGAATCAGGTATGAGTGGCAAGTGCAATGATACCGACAACTAACTCTCAAATAGTTCAGAAAAAGAAAACACAGGCATGTGTGAGTGCCTATACACGTGCAAGGTAAAAGGCAAAGCAAATGTAGCAAAATGCTAATTGCTGAATCTAAGTGAAGGGTAGAGTCACTGTATACTATTTCTGCAAGTGTTTTGAAATTTTTTAACTAAAAATTGGAGAATAAAGCAAAACACACACACACACACACACACACACACACACAACAGAGTGAAGAACTATTTTAAAGCTACCACAATGCAACCACTTTGTCAGACTACTTAGTATCAAACTGATGTGCAGACCCTATGAACCAAGAAAACTCTTAATAAACCATGACACATGTATAAAAATGCTCACAGCTGTTTGTGCACTGAAAGCCACCAAACCAGTCATCAACATGGGTATTTTCCCCCAAAGGAATATTCTACAGCAGTGAAAATGAATAAACTATAGCTTTATACAGCTCATATTAAGGGGACAAAACAAGTTACAAAAGAGTACATATAGTTAAGACTCCATCTAGATAAACTATTTATACTTATTTGTATATGTATTTGATATCTTTATTTATGTTTTAAAGGTAAAAAACAGACAAGCTCAATTACAACATTATATGAAAAACAGGGAAAGAAAAACAAAATTCTAGAGAGTAGTTCCCTCCGGGGAGACAGGGCAGGACAGGGAGGGCATGGGGAACTCGGAAGACATGGGCAACTTCCTATCTTTTAAAAGGTGGATGGATAGGGGCGCGTGGGTGGCTCAGTCGGTTAAGCGTCCGACTTCGGCTCAGGTCATGATCACATGGCTCGTGGGTTCGAGAGTCGCGTCGGGCTCTGTGCTGACAGCTAGCTCAGAGCCTGGAGCCTGCTTCAGATTCTGTATCTCCCTCTCTCTGACCCTCCCGTTCATGCTGTTTCTCTCTCTCTCTCTCTCTCAGAAATAAGTAAAAAATATTTTTTTTAAAAAAGGTGGATGGATAGTTGGTATATATGTAGTCATTATACGGTTGGATTTTAAACTCTGTGCACGTGTCTGTCAACAGTTTATTTATTTTTCCAAACATTTTTTAAGGTAATCTCTATACCCAATATGGGGCTCAAACTCACCACCCCAAGATCAAGAGTTGCATGCTTAAATGAGCCAGCCAGGTGCCCCTATAAACAGAGTTTAAAGTCCAACAGATATTTTCTATCTCAAAACAAAACAAAACAAACCACCCTAGACCACACTAGGATGACCCATCGTTTCTGCACATTCTGACAGAGTTTATTTTAGCTGAAGCAGATAAATTTCTCTTAACTGACCAAAGACCATGACAAAACTGAACGACCATTTCATCTAATCTTTACTGGTCAAAGACTCAGAGCAAACATTTAGTATTAATTCCTAAAAGGCAAAAGGGATGTACAGAGCAGAAAAATACCACAGACTTATTTAGGGCCTTTGAGAGTACCACAGCTCCACAGCAAATAACATAATGGGGAAGTGAGCCATCATTCACACCACTAAAGATTGCAGGGCCCTGTTTTAAACACCATGTCCACAAATTCCCTTGACGATTAAGAATCACAAACATGTACATTTGTGAGATCACTACGGTGCTAACTATGAACAGCCACGCGCAAGACTGCATCTAACCGAGACTGCTAATTTCAAGCCTGACTTGAAAACCAATTTCCAAATGAGCTGAGGAATAAACAAACAAAAAACTTGATTGTGAAGTGTCCCCCAAGTCCCTTCAAAGAGACAGGGCCTGAGCCCCATAGGATTCCTCTTCCAGGGTAGCTTACATCTTTGCTCTCAGTAATAAAACAAAAACGACTGAAAGCCACGAAATCCAAGAAGAAGGGGGAAGAGCAATCAATAAAAAAACAATGGCATTTCACTATCAAATAGTTCCTGAAATCTAAGTGTATCAAATTTTGATTAGAGCCTTCTGCTGTTCTTCATTTAACACTTGTGCTAAATGTTTAAGTACTCAACATTAATTTTATTACCTTCTACTGAGACCAGACAACCATCAGGAAAATTATGCTTTCAGAGTAAACAATTGCAAGAACATTACATTCTCAAGGACTCTGAAGAAGGTAAGGGCACAGAAGACCAGAGGAAAACACGCAGACCAACCATGAGCTAATGAGACATCTTTACTGTCTCACTCCCCACAGACTCGCATATAAATGTGAGTAGTTTTAACATCTAACGTTTTCAAACTACCATAAAATGCTGGCCTTGTGTAACTTGCATTCCAGCCACAGTCCCGTTGTTTCTGTCCTGGGCTGAAATCTCAGAGCAGAAAAAAGCTCTTTCTAAGCCAGAGGCTCTGTGGGGATCCCCTCCTTGGCTTTCGTGTGCAGTGGGTCTGGGCTGCCGACGGACACCGCAGTGAGCATTCAGAGGTGCCCAGGAGACACCTCCCCAACTGGCTTCGGTGCATGTGTATCTGTGCTAACACCGAAGTGACCACTTGCAACTGAGGATGAGTTTCATTTTCCGCGTTTCTTTCTAGGGTCGTGTATAGCTTACTTGACATTCGATTTCCTTTCCCATATAAAACTCAGTATGGACTTAAGGAATTCTTTAAACAGGAAAGCAAGCTTCCAAAAAAAATGTCAGAGGAATGAAAGCAAAGCTAAGAGTGTTTATTCTTTAAAGGGAGTTGCCAAAGGGCACTTGATATTCATACAGAACTTCCTAGCCAAAGGTAGCTTAAACAGGCTTCACAGAGACTAATTCCTTTATTTTATTTTTTTTTAAACATTTTATTTATTTCTGAGAGAGAGAGACCACGTGAGAAGGGGAAGGTCAGAGAGAGAGCAAGACACAGAATCTGAAACAGGCTCCAGGCTCTGAGCTAGGTGTCAGCACAGAGCCTGACACAGGGCTCGAACCCACGAACTGTGAGATCATGACCTGAGCCGAAGTCGGCCGCCCAACCGACTGAGCCACCCAGGCGCCCCTAGAGACTAATTCCTTTAGATACCACCAATAAAAAAAATGAGTCTTAACATTTCATTGGAGGATGATTTATGTAAACAACGACAAGGGCTTATAATTTATTCTATAATGTTATATCCAAGTTCCAGTTCAAAATTCTGGATTTCAATTTTGAGATGGTTCTTCATATTTTCAGAGTATTTTTTTGATTTGAGATGAGAGAAATCAAAAAGAACATTCTTCAATCTATAATGTAGAAGTTATGTTAATGTAAGAACCCGAATTCTTCCTTATTGTGCAATGTGCAATGCCTCCTTGGAGGAAACATGATGCCTTGTTCTATGCCCGTTCTTTATTATCAGAGGGAAGAATGTTACAGCAAACATGGGCAACATTCAGGAAGAGATGAAAGATGACACCTTCTTACAATAACACAACCTCCTTCCTCTTCCGCTTATCCACCCACGAGTCAGCACAGAGAATACGGTCTGTAGCTGGAGGCTGATCCCCACCACACCGCAGCTCAGGCCTTTAACTGGGCCAACAGGGCGAGGGGCAGAAGGGATACAGTCCTGCTCAAGGAAGGGAGGGAGCCTCTAACAAGTGAACCAGCCAGAGGAGGAGCCTTGCTTGCTTGGTTGTTTTTTGCCTAGGAGCACAGCATGTTCCCTCTGAATCCAGTTTTGATAAAACTTTCAGATAATACACTATACTTTGAGCACATTATAAATATGATAGAGTGGAAATTATGATCTAAGACGGCAGTGGAATGCATTTTATGGTCCCCCTTATTCAGCCCTGCTGATGATAACCGAATGCACAGAGGTTCTATTGCTTCTCCAGCAAAGGCCACCAAAAGAGAATCTGAGCTAGAAGCGAAATGAAAACAAACAGAAAAAGCAAGATCAGGCAACATGGTTATCAAGAATTTTACAAAGCCCTAGAGAAAACATATATTACACCCAAAGAAAGATAATGAAAAAGGTCTTTCTCACCTTTTGAAAGTTCTCCTTCCACAAATCTTCTACGACTATGTATCCTCGTAAACCCCAGTCATATAATTTCTCCCCACTGACCTTGAAACAAAACATAAAAGATCCATTGCTATTCCATACATGACTGGTAAGAATGAGAATATTCCATTTAACTTTTTCCTGTTTCCCAAAGAACTATATTTAAGCATATGATGACCCCAGAAATCTTTGGACATACATATTAAAACCGTGCAACAGAAGCAAATAAAACGAGTAAGAATCCTAGCATAAGAAGAAAACAGAGTTTGGTTGTGCACTTATTGTTTCAAATAATTTACATACAGTACAGGTGTATAAGGACAAAAATGTAGGAGGTCAGCTGCCGGTATGTGAAATTCCTCAAAGTGAGGCACAGAGAGAAGGCTTCTGCCCATCACACCCAGCACATCATGGACAACTAAGTCTTCAAGTTTCTGCAAGGATTTTTGCCTCCTGATCCAAGATCCTTTCTACAACATCCTAAGAGGTAGGCCCCAGGGTCAGAGAATACTTTGGGGCCATGGAGCTCACTACTTAATATGATATCGTAATAGCATTGCATGGTGACAGATGGTAGCTACACTTGTGGTGAGCACTTCATCATGTATAAACTTGTAGAATCACTATGGTGTACATCTGCAACTAATGTAACATTGGGTGGCAACTATACTCAAATAAAAAAAATTTTAATGAAAAAATGCACTGGTCCACCTTTCACTAGCTGAAATCTAAGGATATCAACTGGATATGGTTTTTTTAGTATTGAGTTGTCCTTTTTTAAAAGTTTTTAAATATTTCTTTTCAGAGCGAGCAAGAGCAAGCGTGAGTGAGCAGGGGAGGTGCAGAGAGATGGAGAGAGAGAGAGAGAGAATCTCAAGCAGGCATGTACTGTCAGCGTGGAATTCAATGTGGGGCTCAAGCTCACAAACCGTGAGATCATGACCTGAGCCGAAATCAAGAGTTGGACACTCAAATGACAGAGCCACTCAGGTGCCCCTAGTACTGAGTTTTCTTTTTTTTTTTTTAATGTTCTTATTTATTTTTCAGAGACAGAGACAGAGCGTGAGCAGGGGAGGGGCAGAGAGAAAGGGGGAGACACAGAACCTGGAGCAGGCTCCAGTCTCTGAGCTCTGAGCACAGAGCCCAACATGGGGATCAAGCCCATGAACTGTGAGATCATGACCTGAGCCAAAGTCAGCTGCTTAACTGACTAAGCTATCCAGGCACCCTTAGTATTGAGTTTTCTTTAAAAAATGCTTCTAGTGGGGCACCTGGCTGGCTCAGTCAGTAGACGGTATGACTCTTGATCTCAGGGTTGTGATTTTGAGCCCTATGTTGGGTGTGGAGCCTAATTTAAAAATACGCTTCTAGGAATTTGCATTCATTGGTCCTATACATGACACACGAGGTTGATTACTATTACACATGAAATTTCCACTTCAAATTCCTGAAAACAGTTATTATTCTCTTTCTGTTATAATAATTGATCTATGTATAGCATTTTAGTTTATAAAGTACTTTCACATGAATTATCTCTATTCTAAACAATAACCCTGCAGTAAACAGGCAAAGATTATAAGGAAATATTCAGAGACCAAGTGACTGGTCTAACTAAGGTCACAGTGCTAGTAAATCCAGTGGTTTTACTAGCTAGCTTCCTACAAGTTACAGTCTTCCAGTTCTTCTAACTGTTCTTAAATTATATGATACTCAGACCCATCGAGCATTTACCATGTAAATGGCACTATTTTGGGGGTTTTAAATTTCTGAGAGGAAAACAAGATTTGCCACTTAAAAAGGTTTCTTATAGTAATTGTACCCAAACTCTACTGAACAAAAAAACAATGTGAGCAATTAAGTGGCTGGTCCAAGGTCAGGGTATTCGTACAAAAAATGAAACCGAAAGCAGAATTAAATGACACTAAAACAGTAACAGAATATCTCTTTCAATCATCGGTGTCTCTCTTGTTTTACCGTAGCCAGATATACGTACAATTTACCATTTTAACTGTTAAAAACCATCGTTATCCATTTCCAGAACTTTCTCATCACCTCAAACGGATCACTAATGTTTTATATCTAGTGAAAACAAAGTTAATAGTTTTGTTCTGGCTTACTCTAAGTACAAAAGAAAAGACAAAACTCCTTCCCACTGACTTTAAAAATAAATTAGAATACAACTCATATTTTCATTCCACGATCTTGGTTGTGAATACAAAAGATCTTTTGCAACATATGCTGTGGCACCTAAGATTTTTATCATAAGACCTCTAGTCAGGGGGAAGCCACATAAGCTTCTCAACCAGCAGCCAGGCCCACTCTCCAGACCCTATCCATTTACTGTCAAAACCACAACACAGTGGATGATGTATGCTTATTTTTATGACCCAGGGCAGGCAGACATGATTCACTATTCCTGAGCTGAAGCTGAAGCAGGCAGAGGGACATTAACTGTCTGCCTCCAGGACTGCTATAAACAATGTCAAGTCCATGCTATAAAGATCTTACTGGGGGCGCCTGGGTGGCTCGGTCGGTTGAGCGTCCAACTTTGGCTGAGGTCATGACCTCGCAGTTCATGAGTTCAAGCCCCACACTGGGCTCGCTGCTATCAGCACAGAGCATGCTTTGGATCCTCTGTTCCCCTCTCTCAGTCCCTCCCCCACTTGCAGTCTCTCAAAAATAAATAAAACATTAAAAAAAAAGATCTTACTGGCAACTGCTACCAAAGCCACCAATTTCTCATAGCCAGAGGCACTGGCCTCTCACCTACAACTGTAACACAATCCAGAAAGCCAGACTCAGTCCCGTCATGAGGACTCTGGGAGCTCAATGTCAGATCAGTCTGGCTCAGAGACCCAAGAACCCAACTGTGATGACAGTACTGCTTCTCCTCCTGGGACCAAGTCTCCACATGACAGCAATTGGGTCCCCATCTCCATATACTGTCCGGGACTTGAAAACCTACAGCCAGCCTTGTTCTTTCTAGTTTTCCAAGGGACTCTATGTCTAGACTTCCACTAGGCCCAGACACCACCACCCTGAGGAAGTCCAGTCTACATCAGTGGTTCTCAAACATCCCGGACATTCAAATACCCTGGAGGACTTGCGAAAACACAGGTTGCTGGCCCTAACCCTCAGAGTGTCTGAGACAGTCTGTCAGGGTTGGGGTCGCAGAATGTGTGTTTCTTTTTTTTTTTTTAAGTTTATTTTTGAGAGAGAGAGAGAGAAAGAGAGAACAAGTGGTGAAGGTGCAGCGAGAGGAGACTGAGGATCTGAAGCAGGTACCACACTGATAGCAGAGAGCCCAATGCGGAGCTTGAACTCACAAACCACGAGATCATGACCTGAGCCAAAGCTGGAAGCTTAACTGACTAAGCCACCCAGGCGCCCCGGGAATGGGTGTTTCTAACAAGACAGGTGATCCTGATGCTGCTGGTCTAGGAATCATAGTGAACGACTAGCTGTTATAGACTGAGCTGTGTCCCTAAAAATTCACGCTGAAGTCCTAACCCACAGTGTGACTCTATCTGGAGACAGGGCCTGTAATTAAGGTTAAATGAGGTAGTAAGAGTAGGGCTCTAATGCAATATGAACGGTGTCATTATAAGACAGGGACGAGACACCAGGGATGTCCATGCACAGCGAACTGGTGGCCATCTGCAAGCCAAGGAGAGAGGATCTAGGAGAAACCAATCCTACCAACACCTTGATCTTGGATGTGCAGCCTCCAGAACAGTGAGAAAATAAATTTCTGTTGTTTAAGCCCCCCAGTCTCTGGCATTTTGTTACGGAACCTTGAGGAGACTAAAACATAGCTTTACCCATCTTGCCTCCCACTCTGTTCTTCTACTTGACAAGATGCCACCAAGCTGAGGCCTGAAGGGAAAGAAAGAAGCAGCCAACTGAGAGCCCCGGGAAGGACATTCCCAGCAGAGGGGACTGCACTGCTTGAAGCCCCCAGCAAGGCAAGGGAGGCAGCACCAGGACCAGGGCCAGTGTGCAGGGGGCCAGGGCACAGGCCTATGCCTGCAACTCCAAGGAGGAAAGGCTGTGACCAGACACATCCGAATGGAGAATGACCCATAACTATCAGCTTTGGAGTCGGAGTCTTTAGACTTCCGTTAAGTATGAGAAGAAAAGTCATCCTAATTTTCTTTGACTCATATTCAAATGAGTGTTTATTCTCTGAACACTGACATGAGTGGAAAGAGGGCCAGAACTGAGGCACATAGCGGAGAAAAACATTTAAATTGGTGGTACCTCCTCTATGTGCGCAAACAAATTTTAGGCTGGTGCTATAAAAGCTGCAAAATAAGAAAATTAAGCAGTAAAGCCAAACATACTTAAGCAAGAATAAGGGACACCCCAGCTTACTGGGTCTAACTTACCTGGACAAATACGATGGCTTGTTGTGGATAATAAAGAGAGGCAGCTAATCCGATGAACCCGGGTGGATACACCAGCTTCTTTATTTTTGAACCTATTAAACAAAAAGTTGTAGATACCACTGGATGATTCATTATCCTTACCATCACAATTTGCCCTGGACACCTAACACTGAATATGACTTCTTTTCTTTGGTCCTACACGAACAGAGAAAAGTGCTCCAAAATGTCATACATACCAGAAAGAACCACCACATTTTCACAGCTCTATTGAGACATAATTCACACAGCTCACCCATTTAAACTGTATATTCAGTGCCTTCTGATATATTCACAGAGGTGTGCAGCCGATCAGTACAATCAATTCTAGAATATTTTCATCACCCCAAAAAGAAACCCGATATCAATTAACAGTCACCCTCCGTATTCCCCCATTACCCCCACCCCTAGAGAACTACTAATGTACTTTCTGTCTCTAGATGTTTGCCTACTCTGGACATTTCACATAAATGCAGTTATAATATGTGGTCCTCTGTGACTGGCTTCTTTCATCTGTACAATGTTTTCAAGAGAACCACCACTTCCAAGAGAGCAGAAACAAAGACTGATCTGAAAAGCAGCACAGAGCACTTTGGTTTCTAAGGTTTATGTTCTTTCATAGTAAACTGGCTTCCTATTAAGTACCGAATACAAGCACTGCCCTCCTCTTCTTTCTGATGCTCCGTGAAAATAACAGTAAAAGAATAAAATACAGATAATAAACCCACAATGAAGAGGGAATGTGTGGAGACGCCACTGGGGGATAAGACATGTCATCTAATTTTCTGGAAATGGTGAGCGGAAGAGGACACACAGCTGTGAAGTCCTGAGGAGGGGCTGCAGTGAAGGGAGCACAGTGTCCCTGGCAGCCCAGAGACAGCAGGTCCTGTGAAGGATGGAGAAGTCAGCCAAGGATCAAGATGGGGGGTGGGGGCGGCGAGACGGGAGGATTTCAGACCAACACAAGTCCAAGTCTCGTGCACAGCCAAGGTACCTCTCTCCTTCCTCCATGCCATCTTAGTGCAAAACTGCCCGTGGCCAGTATAGCCAGGCAAAATTTCACAAAGATGGAAAAGTCTAAAGGAACGCCATGAGTTTTCTGCCGAGAACCAAGATGGCTGGTGTGTGTGCACGTGAATGTTTGAGCCCAAGAGGAGAGCCCTCTTCGCGTGGGCCCTGGGTGTAGGCACCCTCCACAGAGAGGCAGTTCCGTTTCGGCTCACCCTGAGGTGGAACTTGCTGGCCAGCAAGCCTCATCTATGCACAAAATGTTCTTAGTAACATTTCAGTCACCTTGCTCTTAAACATGACTGTACAACCAAGGATTACTAGTCATTTGAGGAAAGCCTGAAACATAAAAGAGGAGATCAAGACAAGCAAGAAGGGGCAAAAAATGACCTGGTAGGAAACAAAAGAACTTAAAAACAAAAACAAAGCCTGTTATTAAGTATCACTGAATGAATTTAATAAATTCAAGAAGCTACTCCATTAAAAGAAAAGAGTTCTATGAAAAAGGAACATTCAGAGAACAAGAAAGAGCTACTTGGAAATGATGAAAGTAAAAAAATCAAAAGGAATAAAATAAAATAATAAGATAATAAAAGAGATATTTAGGGACGTTTAAACAGCTCCACTGCTAATTAATACGAGTTCAGGAAGGAAAAAGAATAAGAATGAAGAGAAAGTAATTTTCAGACTTGCAAGGATTTGGAAAGTTTCCCTCCAATAAGGGCTTTTTTTTAAAGCGACTTGACCATGTAGTTCAACAACATGGCAAAGAAAACCAAAGAGAAGATGACATGGAACCCAAAAAAAGGGGGGTCGAACCCAAGAAAGCATGGAGCCATGTCCCGACCAGAGCCGTGTTGAGCCTCAGTCCAGACTGCGAGAGAATGTATGAGAGAGGACGCCAACTACCTCCACTTTGACCTCAGTATGCACCCTTTTTTTTTTTTTTTTTTTTTTAAGATTCTGTTTTTAAGTAATGTCTACACCCACCTTGGGGCCTGAACTACGATCCTCAAACTAAGAGTCACATGCTCCACCATCTGAGCCAGCCAGGTGCCCCTCGGTCTGCACTTTCTAATTGATTAAATTCCTCTTTCCTGCTTATCTTTTAATTCAGGCAAAAGACCCTGTGAGCAAAGCATCCCCTGATGGGAACAGAAACTACCCCCTCAAGCAATATGGGTCACTCTGAGCCAGCAAGACCTCACGTGACTGACCCCAAGACACTGACTTGACCCTCACTGACTACCTGCACTCATCCACTGACCCTTGCCCCACATTTCCCTTACATAAACCCAGAAGCATTTTCAGCACTTTGGAGATGGTCTCTGAGACACTGGTCTGCTACCTTCCCGGTGTCGGCATCATGTAAATAAATTCCTTTGTTTCACCACCGCTCATGTCTCTGCGTTTGGATTTTGTCAGTGGCGAGTGACTGAGTGTGGTGTGTTTAGGACCCCCGAAGACAGGGGTATGCGGAGAGCCCTGGGAAAAGGGGAAGGGGCAGAATAGAGAGCAGCATGCAGAACCGGGAGAAGCCTGAGAATGAGGTTAAGAAAACTGGAGAGTGGAGAGTGAAACCGGAGAATCCTCTAGAAGTGAACTTGGACCTAGGAAGCCTCTGCTGACAGGCACAGGGTTTTTGACATGGGACACGGCTAGATGCTAGCACATTGTACGTTACTGACACTTATACAGTAAGAACAATAAGTGGTGTTTATTGGTTTGAAACTTTAAACAGACATGTCTCCATAGATGGAACTAGGGTCATAGGAGTCAAAACAAATGTTATCTAGACTCAACGTTTCTCTCCCTGTCCCTACTGCTTGGATTGAAAGGCTATAATTACTCTAGAAGAAAAAAGGCTGTTATATCCCTGGGGTCCTGCCTGTATGCTCGAAGCTTTAAGTGCTCGAGCAGCTCACACAAATGAGGACCAGGAAGCAAATCCGACACCAGCCATTTTTCAGCCATCTAGGGAAAACTGGCACGCAGCGGTTCTGGAACCTCCAGCTCCTAATGGTTCGTACAATGAACTGGGGCCCCAGAAACGCAGGAAGGCAGCAGGATCCCCAGCCTCTGCCCTCGTCTCCGTGCCCCCAGCTCCCAAGAATCCAGTGGTGTGGGCTGTAACTACCAGCACTGCCGGGGAAAAGCACTGGCTGCCAAGGCTGAGGGTGCGAGGAGGGACCATCAGAAGGCAACGACAATGGGCAACGACCACCTGCCACCCGTTGAGTGACCAGGCTGAGTCCACTTCCTCTGAATGATCAACCACTCACCTCTCTTCCCAGAGAGGTGCCTCTTGTCGCCACCAGTCACGGTCATCCTCATCAACTGAGGAGGACTACCTTAGCAGTTACACTCAAGAAACACTATCATATGATCGAGCAATCCCTCTTCTGGGTATACACCTAAAGGAAATGAAATCAGGAGCTCAAAGAGATATCCGTGCCCCCTTGTTCACTGCAGCATTAGTCACAACAGCCAAGATGTGGAAACAACCTATGTGTCAATGGATGAGTAGGCAAAGAAATTGTGGAATCCACATGAACGAAATATTATTCAGCTTTAAAAAAAGAGGCCCTATCATTTGTAACAACATGGATGAACCTGGACAACATTATACTATATGAAATAAGCCAAAAAGAGAAAGAACAAAAACTGCATAATTTCACTGATACATGGAATCTTAAAAAGCCAAATGCAGGCACACCTGGGTGGCTCAGTTGGTTGAGCATCCGACATCAGCTCAGATCATGATCTCACAGTTTGTGAGCCTGACCCCACATGAGGCTTGCCACTGTCAGCAAAGAGCCTGCTTCAGATCTTCTGTTCCCCCCTCTCTCTCTCTGTCCTTCTCCAGCTCACAGTCTCACTCTCAAAAATAAAAAACATTGGGGCGCCTGGGCGGCTCGGTCAATTAAGCCTCCAACTTCAGCCCAGGTCATGATGTCACAGTTCGTGGGTTCGAGCCCCTTGTCGGGCTCTGTGCTGATAGCTAGCTCAGAGCCTGGAGCCTGTTTTGGATTCTATCTCTCCCTCTCTCTCTGACCCTTTGCTGCTCACCCTGTCTCTCTCTCTCTCAGAAATAAATAAAACATTAAAAATTTTTTAAAATAAAAAACATTAAAAAAAATTTTAAGTCAAATATATCAAAGCAGACAGAAGGGCGGTTACCAGGAACAGAAAGGTGGAGGAAATGGGGAGATGTTGGTTGCAGGGTACAAAGTTGCAGTCACGTAGAATGAATAAGTCTAAAGAGTAATTAATGTGCGGCATAATGACTATAGTTAATAATATTGAACCTTGGAAATTTACTAAGAGAGATTACAGGTGCTTTTATCTCTAGAAAAGGTAAGTAGCCTGACTGGAGTAATCATTTTGCTATGTATTTGTCTATCAAAACATCACGTTGTACACCTTGAACATTTGAACACTGAATTTTTATTAAAAAATTAAAAAATTTCAAAGTTAGACCAAAAAAGAAAAGAAAAGGAAAGAAAAGAAACCCCAACCAGGAGAAATCTTCTGAGCCCCCTCTTCTGCTGCCAGTACAGGGGACCACCTACCTGAGGGGCCTCCTAACTACCAGCCACCCAGTAACCATACCTACCAGCCCACTCATATTACTGAGTGACCACCTGATGTTCACGTCAGGCCCTTCTACCCCAGCACCATTGCTGAGTATGTGTGTGGGAATGTATACGGGCACGTGTACTTTTTTGAGAAAGAATTAGGGTGTTACATTATTTTAAACCTACTGAGCCCTCCCAGGAGAAGGAAAAGGAGAGAAGAACAAGTGAAGCAGCAAGCGAAAACAAAGGCATATAACCCGCAGCAGTGGGTGTCCTAATGCTGCTGTTGTGTCCAGGAGAGCACGATCTCCAGGTCTCCCTGGATGGTCACCCCCGTGGGTATGTGGCGGGGGGGGTATACACCAGGGAGCACAGCAACACGTCCAGTGGAGGAGGCTTTCTATAGGGCCATGCTCTAACCATGGGGGGTGGGGGGGTGAGGAGGGCTAATATCACTTGATTCCACATTCCTGAATCTCTAACAGTAGCCAAGATTCCAGCACCCTGGCCTTGGGATCTTCATAAATTCCAAACACTGTCTAAATAAGACAGGAATGCTTGTTTGGACAGCTTTACAGAAAGGAGGGGAAAGAAGTTTGGGGACGAAATGTTGGTTCAACTCTTTCTCAAGTCGATTAGTAAAAATGAACTCTAACTTTGGGAGGAAGGCACGGAAACTGCAAGAGGAGCTCATTCCACAGGCTGAGGGAGTGGTACCAGTGCCGCCTGACTCCAGATTCTAACATAACAGCCAAGGCATGTACAGAAAAGCTTTTTAAATGGCTCTTTTTGTTTTTTTAAGTGAGCTTCACACCCAGTGCAGAGCCCAATGTGGGGAGTGAACTCAGGACCCTGAGATTAAGACCTGAGCTGAGATCAAGAGTTGGACACTTAACCAACCGAGCCATGGAGGTGTCTCCAGAAAAGCTTTTTAAAATAGGAGGAATGGGTACCAAAGCAGTCACTGTAGTCAGTCTTTTATGAGGGTCTGATCACAGGGTTCATAAACTCTCTATTTTAGGAAATTCTGTAAAGTCTGAAATTTATAGTCAGTGAAACTTCAATAGTTTATAACACATTCATCTCATTACAGTGAAGTACTTTATCATCCTTTATTTCTTATAAATATTTTGAAACCCAGCAGTATGATGTAGTGATATATTTCAGTTGACATTTGTTAGCTTTTAAGTGTTTTAAAAGCTTTAATATCATCACTGATGACTGAAGCTATGATACATCAAGAAATTAACAAAGTCACTGTTCTATTTATACCATGATTAATACCCTCATCCAATAGTGAAACAAACAGAAACAGTTTCTCAGGTGTGACAGACTTTGTTTAACAAAAATTCACTCTTTGTGTAGCAAAGAGAAACAGTAATTTGATCAAGAAAACGTGCCTATGAAGGATAACTATATTCCTTTTTTAACTAAGAGTATATAATTTCTTCCATTCCATATTCTTATAATTTCCATATATGCTTAAAATCAAATATACTGGAGAAAAGAATCCTATCAATTATATATATATACATATATATATATTTTTTTAAGAAGGCCATATTTCAGGAACCAACTCATTCTGACAAGTGGCACATAAAAAGAAAGAACGAAATACCTCTTATCTCTCCCTTATCCCTTATGAGCTGTTTAAAAAAAACCCCATAAAATTGCACATACCTCTAGCCAAAAGAAGTCCAAGAATGCCAGCAAAACCAATAACACCAAGTCTTGGAAAAAATCCAGGAGGTGCATTTTGGAGATATTCATAGCCGTCTACAATAGAATCAGACCAGAAAACAGTTCCATAAATTGCCCATTAAAAAACAAAACACAAAAATCTTACATATAACTAGTATATATAGTATCTCAAAATCATGTGTTCTTTGCTTTATGCTAATATGCTTTTTTCCAACACAATTCTTTTTATGTGATATATAAACGTGATTTGCTATTCACATGGCAAGTACTCAATTTGGATACACTTCTGGTCTGATGACCTATTGACAATAAAGCAATGTTAGATGACCTTCATATCCCAGATGCAACAGATTTGAATCAACTATTCACAAGGGGAGAAATACCAATACAGAGGTTCCATGCTGTCCAAACACAGAAACAGAATAGATCTGGACGCATCGGTCGCTCTTGAAGCTGTGCTTCAAGTTCTCTGAAAGTCAGGGATGGCTCAGGAACTAATGGGTCCTTTGTCATGTGAATTCATTATCTGAACTCAAATACAGAACATATTTGGACAATGCAGGAAACTTGTAGTGCAAGAATATGTGGGAAATAATCAATGGTGAGAGATGAAATGAACACAAATAAATGCAACATGTGAGCCTATCTGTCATGCCTCAACATGCCTTATGGCTTCATTTTAATGATGCTTCCTCTCCTGTCCACTGAGCTGGTCCCACCAAATAAGAGCCATCTGCATTCCTAACCTCCTAAGAAAAGCCCTTCCTGTTAGACTCATCAGCCCACGCCTCTCTCTCCCCTCTGGTGTCCCAGATGGCTGTACCATCATCACTTGGTTCATAATCCGACAGCACCTTGTGTTTAATTATTCAGGGGTGTGTTTTATGTCTCCTCAAGGAGAACATATGCCCTTGAATGATGGATCGCTTAGACTTCTATGTTATTTTCCTTCAGTGCTAATAGTGGATGTTCATCCAACAGATGTTTCCTAAAAGCACTGCTAGGTGTTGTTGGATACTGATTCAATTAACAAATGGGTTTCAGAGAAGTTGTAACTTAAAAAGGCTTCACATCTCCTTCTCAACCCCATCTATAGCATTCCCTATCTGCTTCCAGTTTCTGGCACATGAAACACTGAGTCACTCATCCAAGCCTTGATTACGCTGTGCCCTCTGTGCAGAATGCTACCCAAGTTCCACCCGAACATCATGGTGTGGCTGATTCTATTCTGAGATTCATCTCACAAGTCCTTCCCTAGTCTCTTTCCCCTGCCCCTTCAACAGTACTCTGTGACTGTGTCTGTATTTGTGCTAGTGTTGAACGATTTATAATATGCATCTCAGTGGTGGTGACCACTGTTTTAATTGGCTGTGATCTTCAATGCCTGCTGTGATGGTGACTTAACAAATGTACAGGGAACTGAACTAACCAGAACACTCAGTAATTTTCTCCCCCGGAAAAGAGCAGATACATGCCAGTTTTCCATTTCCTAGGCTGTTTGGGAAATGCAGTGACCATTTTAAATACTACTCTACAGCTTGTGCTGTTTGCATGGATTCCTGTCTGGCCTTTTACTTATTTTGCCTTTAATCTAGTTTTCACTTTCCATCTTTTTGTCTGAGTCATCTGAAGCAATGTTCTACTTCCTTTTTTTTTTTTTTTTGGCCTACCAGCACAGTGTTTTCAATTTGAGATGTACACACAGAGCGGTTGATAAGAGGGCACCCAGAAGGCCGTGGTGAGATGAGCTGCAGTGAGTAAATCACAAAGAAATGGGAGAGGAGATAAGCTAAGAGACTGTAAAGAAGCCACAGCCCAGCTTCTGGTAACACGTCTTGGCTGTGACTCCCAGGAAATGGACAGATCACCTTGGCAGACGACAACACAACTCATAATGGGATGTTTCTTCTGAAGGGTTTTCGCAGTAACCGGTCCAAGAGAAGGAATATGAGACTTATACTGCCAATGACACCTACTGCTAGGAGTCACTGGGAAGTGACAGCTAACAATGGAAAGACCTCCTGAGTCACACATATACTGATAAGAGAGCAGGAGTTCTTTAGTTTATTCAGATTAAAAATGAAGATAAGAAAAGTACCCAACTGTCAGGGTTATGGGGATTATACATCAATTAATATTTTGAAGCACTTAGACTAGTTCCTGGCATATAATAAAAACTAGGTGTTTATAAAATTAATAAAATTAAGATGTCACTCAGACATGATATTACTCATGGTTGTCAGCAATCACGTAGCAGCCCATCAACACCCTCTGATGATCTTCACAAGGAAATAAACCGTATTCATGTTTGTTTTATTCAGTCATGGAAACAAACACTTATAAAAACATAAGTTTTTCTTTGCTGAGATGCCCAGGAAGGGGAATGAAATAGAATCAATGTCTATTAATTTACCGGTTTCTGATGGACACGAGTCAGAATATAGACTGTGAAGCGAGTTTATGAGTGTATAGCATAAGCAAATGTGAAAAACAATCAAGGACAATAAAAACTCAAGGAAAAATATAAAAACAGTACTCATGCAATAAGGCCTTCCCCAGCCACACCAGTTCGGTTCCTTCTTGCCTCTAAACTTCTGGAACATGTACTAACAGCCATACACATGAGCTATCCTGATTCTGAAAACCTACTGATGAGTCAGAGTGGGTTAGTGTGAGTTAGGGACTGTGCACTAGGAAACAGATGTAAAGAGAAAATAAAATCCAGTGTATCTGAACTTGGTAGCCCAAAAATCCTTGAAGAGATCTTGAAGAGACTTTCCAAATGTTTAGGGAAACTTGTTCTCCGAAATCTGATGAAAACAATAGATCTTCTTTCTAGAAAAATCTACATAGCTCTAATATTCTGCATACAACATTAAGGAATTCCCAGATCTCTTGGAGCCAATCCACGGAATCCCAGTTAAAAAGTCCAATGCTAATGAAGAAAATGATTATGCCTAATTAAATATCAACTTACCTAACCCCCATTGAACCAAGCTCTGCATCTTGGGTTTAGATTGTGAGTACATTTCCTAAAGAGGTGAAAAGAAAATGTATGAGAAGGATATACTGATTAAAAAGTAACAACAAATATAATCATCTTTACTGAATAAATTCTCATGTTAATAACACCTTTTTTTACAAGAAACCCTTTCTTTTTTTAAAAAAAAAAAAGTTTATTTATTTTGAGAGAGAAAGAGAGAGTGAGCACAAGTAGGGGAGGAACAGAGAGAGAGGGTGAGAGAGAGAATCCCAAGCATACTCTGCACTGTCAGCACAGAGCCTGATGTGGGGCTTGAACCTGCAAACTGCAAGATCGTGATCTGGGCTGAAATCAAGAGTCAGTCTTATCTGACTGAGCCACCCTGGCGCTTCAGTAACACTTTTTGAACATAGGGAAATAGTGTCTGTCTGGGTATTTTTCTGTTCTTTTTTTCTTGTGTAATTTCCCCTTCACCACAAATTACTCAGGAGAAAATGTGTTATTGCCACAGGAAGGAGATTTCCTGTAGAGTGATTTAAACAAACCCAGCCTTTTTATTCTTCTATTACACTCAGAGAGAATGGGCAAAAATCAACCCTCTTGGTAATTAAAGCAGCAATTTTTCCCTGTGGGATTAAAGTTGTCCTTCATATTTCCTGATAAGCCATGATTTTAGAGTCTGTATCTGAAAACTGACCATCAGAAGCAGGAATGCCCATTTTGAATGGGACAAAGGAGTCTATATCCAAGTTTTGAGAGACACTTACCCCAATCCTGAAGCAAATGAAGTATTAACATTTTCTTAACAACAACAACAACAACAACAAAATGGCTTTGTACGTGAACATCATATATCCTAAAGAAAACAAGGACTTAGCTAGAAGATACCTCACCTTCAAGAAGTCTACAATAAAGATAGGAAAAGAGACACAGGGGTAGCAGAAGGTATCAGAACCAGCTGTCACCTGGAAAAGGTTGTGTTTTATTTACTTTGGCCCAAGTCAGAACAAGGTAGCCTAACACTATGAATGTCCTTAAAGAGTAAGTGATGCACCGCTGAATTCTACTCCTGAAACCAATATTGCACTGCATGTTCACTAACTGGAATTTAAATAAAAATCTGAAGAAAAATAAATAAAATATACTTACAGATTATTAGGAAATAACAAAAAACAATAAATACTGAATTTAGAGGAGGATATAAAGAACATTAAATAATCAATACTGCTTCATTAAAATCCATTATTGGTATTTTATGCCCATAAGAGAAAAGAAAAGCTACAGATAAATATCCAGAGGGATGACCTATTTCTTTTGCTCGAATAATCTTGTCACCATAAAGGAAAATTAAATTAGCTCTTAAATAAAGGGGCTAGAAATTGTTGGCCTGAAAAAGGAGTCAGGAATTAGAAATATTTCTATTGAAAAAGGTTTCATTCTGTAGGAAAATAAAGCCACTGTAATCACAAAACAGCCTTTTTATTTAGAAGTCATACAAACATGTTGATGACTATTCTATCATTCAGAGAGGTATTTTGCTGCACTGAGCATCATGCACACATGAAAAAGTAAAAAACAAAAAGCAATCTTGGGTTGAAAGGTTAAGAGACAAAGTACTTTTATACCCCCCCCCCAAAAAAAACATGAAGAGTAGTCATGCCTACACGATACAAAAATATTTGCACAAATTTGCGGACCTTATCTTAACCAGCAGATGGCTTAAAAATCTTCTAGAACAAGAGAATAAAGTCTAAGCTCTTTATAACACGTTATGTAAAAGTCTTTAGATATTCATAACTCAATAATACGGTTATGATACTTAAGTATACTGGCTTAATTTATATTGGTGATACAGGCTATGCTTACTATTTTCTTCTAAATTGGTGAAAAGAAGTTCAGCACTAGCACAGAGTGGAATTAAAAATTTTTAAACAAGTTCTGGATGAAATCCAGTTTGTAAATCTCAAACAAAGTAAACCTAGACCATGTCACATACATCTACAGACTTTTTACTAATCTGTTATCAATTTTTGAAATCCAGATCCCATATGACAAATACTTTATGTGTGAAAGCCCACACAAGCGTTCTGTAGATTGTAAACTTCCGTTTCAGATGTTAAAAACTGCGAAAGTGCCTCCGTGAACATAGTAACAAGGGCCTGATCTAAAACCTGAGCAGTTACGGAAGCCAATCTATATATGTAGCTCTTTGGTGGCTGGGGCAAACAGTTCAGTACTCAAATATGTAACCCCACACATTTTTGGTTATCCATACTCCGATTATAGTATTCAAAATGTTCTGTAGCCATTCCTGTTAAAATGGTACTGATTTGTAGAATCTCTGGGGGGAGAAAAACTTTCCAATTCGGATATAAATGTTGACACTATATCCTTTTCCTTCTACTAGGGTTCTGGCTCCAAATCCCCCTGAGAGATGGCACTGGTGAATGCTGTAAGTCAGGCATCCTAAGTGAGAGTCCTCCATCGCGCCTTTTTCTTAAAACACACAGACAATATAGACTTTTCACTACTGACTCTAAACAGAAATATGTCACTCCACTTTCAGAACAGCTGTACCTGACACCAACTTGTGTATGGCTCGCAGTAATGTCGGATATGTGAGATGCTTTCTTCAAGTTGGGTCCTTGGCTCCTCCACGTATTTAGATGGACTCTCGGGAACAGAGTAGAGTGAAAGCTGCACATATTAAAAAACAAACCAAGTAGAAACAAAAAGGTATAGACAGCCATGAGATAAGGTAAGCAATCAGCAAATTGGTAAGCATTATATTCCTTTTTTTTTTTTAATTTTCTTAAGTTTTTTTTTTTTTTTTTTTTTGAGAAAGAAAGAGAAAAAGAATGAGCACAAGCACAGTAGAGACAGAGAGGGAGGAAGAGAGAATCTCATGCAGGCTCTTCACTGTCAGCACAGAGCCCAGTGTGGGGCTTGAACCCACAAACTATGAGATCATGACCTGAGCTGAAATCAGGAGTCAGACACTTAACCAACTGAGCCACCCAGGCGCCCTGGTAAGCATGATATTTCTAATAATTCACAGACCGCAGTGACTCTAAGGGTTACGTGCACCCTGAACCTTACTTCAGGGGGTCTTTGCACTTATGAGTAAGGACAAGGCCAAGAAGACAGGACTATGAGGTATCCCTACCCTCCTCCCATTCTAGCGGTTAGCAGACAAAGCAACCCCCTTCATCCATTTCATGTACCAGAATTTGGGATTTCACCTTTTAGTTGGAAAAATGATTCTATTACTCTAACATGGGGGGGGGCTTAAAACTTGAGTTCAGGGCCACCTGGGTGGCTTAGTCGGTTAAGCGTCCGACTTTCGCTTAGGTCATGATCTCGCGGTTCGTGGGTTCGAGCCCCGCGTCGGGCTCTGTGCTGACTGCCAGCTCAGAGCCTGGAGCCTATTTTGGAGTCTGTGTCTCCCTTTCTCTCTGACCCTCCCCTGCTCAAGCTGTCTCTCTCTCTCTCTCTTTTAGAAATAAAAAAAAATAAAAAATAAAAAATAAAAAAATAAATAAAACTTGAGTTCAAAGGATCAGTCTGGTGCTAATCCAAGCAGGACAGTAAGTTTCTTCTCCACCCAGAAAAGAAACTGCACAGTCACTAATGGCTGCCTTCTTCACCCTCAAACAATGCCAATGTCGCCCATGTCCCAAGGTCTGAGAAGAGTGTAAAGGGCAAAAGATAAACTAATTAGCTTTAGGTAAAAACCATTCAAGTAATGTGGCACGTGACTAGAGGTACACCTTATGTACCTCTACACTAAGTCAGCAGAAACCAAATACCCAAAATAATCAGCAGGAAATAAAGACAGAAAAGAATGTAAAAAAACGGAGAGATTTCTTGTTTTGTTTATTTCATATTTATTAAGCACTTACTTATGAGCCTCCAATCTCACCAAGAAGAAGAATGAACCCAGGTCTTTAGTTTCTTAGAAAGGGAGCAATGCAAACGTTCCCTTGGCTTGCAAAGCAGTCTAGGATGAGGCAGATCACTGAGAGCTGAGCCATGCTTACCATCTACTGGGACATACCAGACTCCCCACAAAAACATTTAGGAAATATTCTTTACTTTTGCCCTTAGCTAAGTATCATTAATTAAAGTTTGTTTTTTGAAAAAGCCATACTTTAGTAGCTTCCCATGAAAAAAAGCTATAAGGAAATATATTTCCTCCTTTTAAGTGTCCTCTGAACTGTCATATCTCCTGACAGACCATTTGTCTACTTTTGTATACTTCCATAGTAACTAAAGCAGATGCTCAAAATCTATCACGGCATCCATGGCGTGTTACCTCATTAACCTTCATGGAAGTTTTGTGAGGTGTATCCTTTTTAGGTGATGCATAGACTTTGAAGGTGAGCAGACTCAGGCTGGCCGGCCCCACGGACCTCTGAATCACCTGAAACACAGAAGCAGTCTTAAGCCTTCTATCAATGCAACAAACTGAACATGCAAAACATGAGCATTCTTGTAACCTCAGCGATGTCTTCTTTTTTTTTTTCTGGAACCTCAGCAACTTCTGTCCCTGGAAGGCTTATTGCGCTTTAGGAGAAATAGACGTATTCCTAAAGGTTTATGGAAGTCAGAAACTAAAAATGTATACTCACAGACTTCAAATTTCAGGTGACCTTACTTTAAGTTCCAAGACAATAGTTCCTAAGTTTTTCTACTTAGCCTGTCGGGTAAAATAAAAGATACACAGCCTGTCGAGTAAGATACACACACACACACACACACACACACACACACACACACACACATGCACTTATAAAAATAACAGAGAAATGCTATGGAATGAATTTAAAATTATAAAATAGTCTCTCTCTATTTCTCTGACACACACATGTCCCCCACCAACAACAATGGAAGAGGTTTCTAGATTTTTTTTATTTTAGAGAGGGAGAGAGAGCTCAAGCTGGGGGAGAGGGGCAGAGGGAGAAGGAGACAGAATTCCAAGCAGGTTCCACATTCTGCACAGAGCCGGACATGCGGCTCGATCCCATGACCCTGGGGTCACGACCTGAACCAAAATGAAGAGCAGGAGCTCAACTGACTGAGCTACCCAGGCATCCCAACAATGGAAGAGGTTTCTAAGGATCTTACCTAGCGATTCACTGAACACAGCAAAGATTATTTCTGGAATTCTAATAATTAAATGTTCACAAGCGTTCCCTTTCCATTCCCATTAGATTCTCCCCTGATCTCAGTACCCTAATGCAGTATCTTTTTGTGCCTTGCTCTCCCTCACTGGGCCGCTCATACCCAGGGCTTCAATACGAAGCCAGGGACTCCTAGATCTGCAGCCCCAGCCCGGAGCTCCCTCCCGAGCTCCCAACTCACTTATCTGATTACTCTTAGACATTTCTACTTCTTCACAAGCAGGTCCAAAGTGGACACATCAAGATCTTGTCTGTACCTCCAACTCCACACTTGGCCTGACAGGTGGGTAGGTGCTGTGGAATCAAGTCAGAAGGCTTTTCCCCCTCAATAATAACCCCGTACATTTACACAGCACTTGACTATCTAGCATCTGTACCCCAGACTTGCCCCCATCTTCTTCTACCTCCTCTCAGGCATGGTGTCACCATCTAACCAGACAACCCTATTGGAAACTGTGAGGTCATCTTCACCACCACCAGCCCATCCTATTGGTCATTAAGTCCTGTTAATTCTGACTATGAAATGATCTCAATTCACTCTCCACTTTATCCCCTCCGCTACAATCTTCCCTTGGGCTCTCATTTTTTTCTTGGATGGTGTTAGCTGCATTGTAACTGCTCACCTGGCTCTCCGATGACTCAAACCACCACAATGCAAAAGAATGATCTTTCTAAACTACAAACTGATTATCTTCTACTCTTATTTGAGATCCTTTGTTATTTATTATCTAGGACTCTGATGGGGCCAAACCAGGCCCATTATGATCAGACTCAAACGACCTTCTCTGACCCCATCTCTCTGCACTCTGCCTTCCCCCTCAGCATACGAACTCCGCAGCATACGAAGCCGTTGCCCAGCTCCCTGGGTTTAAACGAGCTGGTTGCTCTGCTTGGAACGTCTCATATTTGCTTTGTTTTTCTGTGCAACTGCCTAATAGCAGGGAGATACACTGCTTTTTTCTTTTCTTTCCTTATGTACCCATTTATTTATGTCTATCAAGTTCTCCCTACTAGACTGGAAACCCTTTCAATGCGGTGCCATGTCTTGCTGTCTCCCTACTGCCCATGACTGTGCCTAGGACAGAAGAAATGCTCAGTAACTGGCTACTGCCTCTATGAATAGATGGAAGAGAGGTGGGAAAATGAGTAGTTGACTTATTCTAACTACACAGGCATGATTCAGCCACACAGAAATCCTAATGCTGAGATTTGCAGCACCTGCAATGTGAAAGACTAGGCTATTCCATAATATTCACAAAACACATAACGCTAAATAAAACATAACAAAAATGTCTATTGAAATGTATGCCTGGAGTTATACACAAAAAGGGAAAGTCTCACTTTTCAGAAGCAAATAAAGAGCTAGACACTATTTAAAAGAGCAATTATGGGGTGACTGAGCAGCTCAATTAGCTAAGCACCCTACTCTTGATTTCAGCTCAGGTAGTGATCCCAGAGTGGTGGGATCGAGCCCTGCGTCAGGCTTCACGCTTAGCGTGAAGCCTGCTTAAGATTCGTTCTCTTTCCCTCTGCCCCCTCCCCTGCTCGCACTCTCTAAAATGAAATTTAAAAATTTTTTTAAAAAGAATGGTTATGACTTTAACTGTTTTAAAAAATAGTTAATATACCCTGAGGTAGTTAAGTTTTCACCTTGAAAGGACTTAATTTCAAGGCAATACTGCCACACATTTCTTTTGCTTCCAGGGGAAAAGTCAGTGTGGTTGCTCCCGGCACCCTTGGAGAAGGCCTGTGAGGCTGCTGGTATCGGGAGGTGCCAACTCAGTGCTCTCTGCCCCCTGGGTCTGTCCAGGACCTACTGACAACACTGCTCTGAACTGGGGACTTTCCACTGAGCCAGCGAGCCCCACCCTGGACTTTGATTCCCTTCCTTATCGGCAAGAGCTGGTGCCTCGCCCTTTCCCCCTGCCCATCCGGCACTGGGGCCTCCAAGCCCAGTATGGGGCTTCATACTGTCCTCTACCTTCATCCTTGTTCGATATAATTCCTCATGTGGACCTTTTTAATTCTAAATTCTGCCTTTTAGTCCTTAATCCTACCTACTTCTCACATATTTCACTTTTCACCTCATGGCCTTCTGTTGTTTTAATTCAGGTCTCCACCTTTAAGTTCTTAGTGATTATGATCACTCCCTTTCACCTTTTCAATCTCTGCGCGTTTACTTTTTAAATTTAACATTTGATTAGACTCTCGCTTACTCTGACTTTCTTTCTTTTTCCCTCTCATCTGCTTTTCCACTTTTTAATGTTAAGCAAAGACTGGCCCTTTATTGCTCAAGTTGTTTTCTTCCTCTTCTCCCATCAGTCTTCCGCCCCCTCCAAAGCCATCCTCATCCCCATCCCACGGCAAGAACTGAGGACACAAGGGCAGAGCACCCAAGAAAGGCCTCTCCAGCAGCTGCTCTTTCAGCTTCCCGAAGGCTCTCAACAAATAAAACAAAGAAAAAAAAAACTCACCCCAGGAAACTTGGGAGAGCTACAGATTAACACTCCCTAGGGCCACAATTCTCTTAGCAGAGAGCACATGATTTACTTTAGGGTTTCTCAATCTCAGCATTATTAACACTGGGGGCTGGATCATTCTTTGATGTGAGAACTGTCCTGGGCACTAGAGGCTTCTCAACATCCCTGGCCTCTACCTACTGGATACCAATAGCACCCCTCCCAGTTGTGACTCAAAAATGTCACCAGACACTGCCAAGGCTCCTGGGGGGAATCCCACCTAACCCCCGGCCACCTGCCACACTGAGAAGCACTGATTTGCCGGAAATAAATATTATTTTCTGACATCTCTCACCATCCAGACTTCAAAAAAATACGTGGGTTTTATTTTTTTAACACTTATTTATTTTTGAGAGACAGAGAGAGAGCTAGAGCATGAGTGAGGGAGGAGCAGAGGGAGAGGGAAACAGAGAGTCTGAAGCAGGCTCCAGGCTCTGAGCTGTCAGCACAGAACCCTATGCGGGGCTCGAACCTACAAACCGTGAGATCATGACCTGAGCTGAAGTTAGATGCTTAACAGACTGGGACATCTAGGTACCCCAAATACATGTGTTTTAAAAATCCAAGGCCTCAGGGGCATGTGCGTGGCTCAGTCAGGTAAGCACCCGACTTCGGCTCAGATTGTGATCTCAAGGTTCGTGATTTGAGCCCCCATCAGGCAGTGTGCTGTCAGCTCAGAGTCTGGAGCCTGCTTGGGATTCGGTGTCTCCCACTCTGTCTGCCCTCCTCTGCTCATGCTCTCTCAAAAATAAATAAACATTAAAAAAAATTTAAGCCAGGGACTCAGATTTAACATACAGTGATAGAAATCAGAATAGTCTTGCCTGGGAGGTGAAGCATGGGGAGGGGATGGACTTACTGAGAAGAGGTACAAGGGAATGTTCTGGGATACGAGATCTGATCCATACCTTGACCGGGGTATGGGTCGCAGAAGGTATATATACATTTGTTAAAACTCAAATTATTATAAGACCTATACAACTTAATATCTGTGCATCTCACTATACACAAACTATATCTCAAAATATCCATGAGCACCTAAACCACACCACGTTTGTGCCAAAATACGAGTGGGAACTTCAGGCCCGGGGTGATCCCTCAGGAATCTGACTACGGTTAAGGAACCAGGTGCTAGTAACCTTTGTGACGGGAACCCAGAGAAGGGGCCTCGATAATAGGTCCACAGGCGGACGAGACTGATGCTCCTCTTAGTGAGAGACGACCCCGTCCTGCCTCAGCCAGACCTGATATCACCACAAAGGAGGGTCCTGGAGGCAGGGCCCTGCCCGGTGGCGATCGTAACTTGGTAGAGCTCACCTTGAGTATTCTGGCCAAACCACTTGATATCAGAATTTAAGAAGGGAAAGGCTGTTTAAACGGGCAGAGACCACTCCAGGAAAATATAAGAGCAAAAGAGGAGTCAAAGAAGAACCTTCTTCAATCTTGAGTCTCCTCCTCAAGAGAAAAAAGAACACCAATCTGGAAGTTAGGTGTCTTTTGGAAAAAGGTTTAATCAACTTCCAGGGTCTGGGTCATCATCACTAAAGCTCTGGCTTTATCACCTTTTCTCCCACAGACACTACTGCTGGGTTGCCTTGTGTGAGACTGCAACACAAAGGCATTCTCTCTCCATGAGGGGTCTGGACCCATTATGGTACAGCCAGCCTGAAAATACCTCCTGGGAAGTGAGATTTCCCATGTATCTTTTTTGATAGAAGCTGGAACCTCTAAGCTGTGCCTGTACCTGGCCTAAGCAGCCCTGTCTCAAGTGACAGTCCTTAAGAATCTTGCTTGCAAGGTTCACTCTCTACCCAGGGCAGATAACCTGGCTCAGAAAATGGGTACATATGCACCTTCCAAGAGACCAGACATGCTCTAATTCAGATTAGATGAGTTGGGCTTGATAGACCAAAGTCAAGCCCACTCTGTTAAGAGCTGCTTCTTCAATGAGTACTAAGCTACAGCTACAGACTAACCAGATGGAACAGCTTTGTTGCTGTAGATCCAGCCTAGCCTGTTAGATGGGGGTCTTACAGTAAGAATCGCAATGTGTTGGCTTGTCTGAGGTTCTGAATACAGCTATAAGAGACCCTCGGTCATAGAGGAAACTAAAATTTGACTCAAACAAAGGTGAGCTAGTGACCCCTAGCTTTGCAAACCTCCGTGGAATGTTATTGACTTCCCTGGCTCGTGTGGCTACACCTTCTTTCTTTCTGATTCTATTCCCCAGCAAGATACCTTTTCTAATTTAATTTCTTTTATTTTTAAAGTTTATTTATTTATTTTGAGAGAGAGAGCAAGCAGGGTAGGAGAAGAGAGAGGGGGGAGAGAGAGAATCCCGAGCAGGCTCTGCACTGTCAGCACAGAACCCGATGGAGGACTCGAACCCACAAACTGGGAGATCATGGCGTGAGCCAAAGTCAAGAGTCAGACACTTAACCAAGTGAGCAGCCCAGACGCCCCTCCCCAGCAAGAGATCTTAAACTCACCCTCATTAAGGTATATTCTCCAACTCAGACATGTGGGTTACCTATCTTTCAACATTTGGTTTTACATAGCCCACAGAGAGTTAGTTAATCAACATATAAAGTGACCACTAGGACTGGCAGTTGGTTGGATGGGGCCCTAACAAGAAGTGCTGTAAATGGGGTAGGCCACCCGTCTTACAGGCTTTCGGCTTCTTACACTCTCCACTGAAGGTCATCAAGAACAGAGGAGAGCAAAACAAATCTGGCTGCGGAAGCAGGGTTACACATGATCCAACGATTAGGGCAACTACGATTTCATTTCAAAAACAAATATTTATTGTGTACCTACTCCACGTCAGGCACAGTGCTAAATATGCCACAACACTTAAGCAGTCATGGTCCTTGCCCTTACAGAGTTTCCAGGAAGCTAATGAGTTTACTCAAAAAGACTAGGGTCACAATTTAAAAAATAAACTACAAAAACAAAAAACAAAAAAACCTCAGGCCTAAGATTGAGTTTATCCTTCAGCTCCAGCAGCAAAGGAGATTCTTGGACACAGTTAACCAAAACATGAATCTGGTGAGGTCATAAACACTCAGCTCATAATGGGTAAAAGTTACACTGTCCTTATTTTGCAAACAAAAGTGCACTGCCCTGGACTGTGTAGCTCCAGGACCACTTTCTGATTGTGTCTCAGTAAAACAGCTTTTAATTCTTTTTTAACATTGTTTATTTATTATTTATCTCTCTCTGTTTCTCAAAAAACAGAGAGAGACAGAGTGCAAGTGGGGGAGGGCAGAGAGGGAGGGAGACACAGAATGTGAAGCAGGCTCCAGGCTCTGAGCTGTCAGCACAGAGCCTGGCGTGGGGCTCGAACCCACAAACCATGGTGAGATCATGACTTGAGCCAAAGTCAGATGCTTAACCAACTGAGCCACCCAGGTGGCCCTAAAACTGCTTTAAAGACAAATAAAAACCTCAAGCTAAAAAAGCCACTTTGAGAATTACTCAAGGGTGCTCATGAATGGTGGGGCTCACACCCTGAACTTGCTTTCTTTTTAAACTTTATGGAGAATCCGGTATATAGTCTCTCCCATTTTTAAGAAGGGTGATCCTTTATTCTCCCCAAATTACAGATCTATTATTTTATTAGGCCTTTCATTTAAAATATATACTGGTTGGTTTCCTTTTTTGAAAAAATGGAAGCCTCACTTTGCGGGCCTGCATACACAAGAGGCTTCAGAATCACTCGGGGAGTCTTGTTTTTAGGAGCATTCCCTCCCCGCCCCCCCTTGTCTGATTCAGTAAACCTCTGGGGGCCAAAGAATCTATTCCCACAATCAGCCAAGTTTAGAAAATCAGTATTTCACAAGCAGATGCTCGGAGACCAGTTATTAAACTTAAGTTTGTATAAACATTCAAACGTACTTACCTTTAAAAACACTTAAAAGAATTAAATGAAAATTGTCCTAAACATAAAAAGACACAGTGACTGGCCACCTACTAGAGAAGTTATAGGATTTATTTACATTCAAGAAAACGTTCCCCATCTTAAACACAACACAACCAACCAACTTCCCCCCATAATTCTCATTCTACCACCCATCCTTCTATCTCTCTTCACTGACACGTTTACTTTAGAAACAGACTGGTTAGGAGGCAAAACAGTGGATACCACGGGGGTGCCTGGCTGGCTCAATCAGAAGGGCGTGCAACTTGATCTGAGGGCCATGAATTCGAGCCCCATGATGGATATAGAGATTACTTAAAAAAACATTTTTTAAAAAAGAATAGTGGATACCCATAGCAAGCTGGCGAGTGACCAGAAGGGCCATGAGAGCTTCTAGGGTACTAGGCACACTAGTGTGGTTAGTTTATAGAAATTCACTTGCGATCTGTGCACTTTTCTTTATATGAGATTTCAATACAAAGTTAGAAAAACAGACTCTTGCTTTCTCTTTATTCCCACCTCCCTTTACTACCCAAGGTACCTGAAATTGTCCTTCCCAAGGCCACCAATGGCCTCCCAGTTACTAGGCTCCAGTGGACATCTGGCGTCCTGGCTGCACCCTGAAACTGGTGACCCATCCATCATCTTCATACTCTCTGTTCCTTCATTCAGCTGCCAGGATTCTACCGTGGCTCCGTGGTACATGATTTGTAGGGCACTCCTTCCCCCTCCTTCTGGACCTTCTCTTCCTCTGCCCATTTTAATGCCCATTGGTCATTCCGAGTAATCCTTAACCCTCTCTCTTTGCTCTAGAGCAATTTCATTTAAATCTAAGTCTTTAACTTCCACCCTACAGCTACTGATGTCCAAATCTGTATTCCCAACCCCAACCCATCCCTAATCCTCAGGCTTGTGTGGAACTCCCCAAGGACATCTTCAGTGTTTCATCGCTACCTCATAATGAACTTCCTTTCTCCAAAACCCTGTTTTTCTCTGAGTTTCCCCACCTCATTTAATGGTCCTACAAGCCACACAAAGGACAACATCAAAGCAACTCTTTAATGAAACAATGAAAACAGACTTCAAAGACAGTAAGATGTGGTTGCTGCCTCCACAATCTAAAAAAGTGGACAAATAATTATACCACTTGTGATGAGTGCACTAGCCGACAGAGGACAGGAGGAACACAGAGAAAAGAATAATGTACCACAACTGGAAATTCTGGAAAACCGCTGCAGAGAAGGCAGCCTCAACAATCAGAAAGTTTACACACATCTTTCTTTCAGCAGTCACCCAACAGACTGATGTTAAGATTTAGCGTGATTAGGACCAGCCTCCGTAAAAAGTAGAAACAAAGGAAACCAAAGGTTTGGAACCTGAGGAGGATTTCTGACACGCCACAATCTTTCCAGCTATACCCATGAGTAGATACGATCTCTATACGCAGGAAATATAGAACTATAAACCATGGCTGCTGCTTTAATAATATCAAAAACGATCTATATCAAGAAGTTCCCAGGGCGCCTGGGTGGCTCAGTCGGTTAAGCGTCCAACTTCGGCTCAGGTCATGATCTCGCAGTTCATGGGTTTGAGCCCCGCATCGGGCTCCAGTGCGGGCAGCTAGCTCAGAGCCTGGAGCCTGTTTCAGATTCTGTGACTCCCTCTTTCTCTCTGACCCTCTCCTGCTCACGCTTGCTCGCTGGCTCTCTGGCTCGCTCGCGCGCTCTCTCTCTCTCTCAGAAATAAATAAAACACTAAAAAAATTTAAAAAAAAAGAAGTTCCCTTTTAATATCAAGGTCAGAGGTGGTTTTTATAACATACTCAAAATAATTTGGGATCAAAAACCTGCATAAATAGGAGCGCCTGAGTGGCTTAGTCAGTTAAGCATCTGACTCTTGATTTCGGCTCCGGTCATGATCTCACGGTTTGTGAGTTTGAGCCCTGTGTCAGGCTCTGCCCTGGTGGCACAGACTCTGCTTGAGATTCACTCTCCCTCCCCCTCTGTCCCTCCCCTGCATATGCTTGCTCTCAGAAATAAACTTTTAAAAACTGTATAAATAAACCTAATGCCTTAATTATTACATTTTAACTACTATAAATTAGTGGTCATATAACCTGTACACTAAAATGTGCAGCTGCTTCCAAAGTTATTACACAGGACCATTTTTATACCTGTCACTGTGGAAAATAAGTGCATGTGGGGGCAGTTTTACAGTAAATGTCATTTAAAATTAGATATTCTCCTACTTATAGGAAATGAGGCATAATTATGTATTTTTCCTCCAAATGTTACACTTGCTCTTTGATCTTCCATCAACCTTTTCTGCAACAATTTCCATCTGAAAGCATTTTTCATTAAAAATAAAATGCTTTTAATCTGATTCTCTTCAGTTGTGTACGAGATAAAAATCTGAAATGGGTTTTTTAAAAAAGGTCTATGAAAAACTAACAATACTTTTGAGGAAATTATTGTTTCAAAAAAAAAAGAACATGAAATGAAAAATAAACAATGTGAAAAAATTTAGGATAAAACAAAATGATGAAAACAATCAACAATTTTGCCCAAATCAGGCCACGTTGCTCCCCCTAGTAATGTGTTGTAAACTGAATTACAACTAAAGAGAAACTAAATGAGTCCAAATTCGTGAAATAAAAAAAAAAAAAACTATGCCTTCCTGTCGTAATGAGCATCATACAGTACTGCATTTTACATAGCAATCCTTTCTCATCTGGAGGGCCACAAACCCAACGGACAACAGAGGCTTTCTTTCTCTGAGAAGGGATTAGAGGAATACAGACAATGGGATTCTGAAATTAATCTTTACTGTTTTGACTTTAAAATGGACAGTTGGGGTGCCTGGGTGGCTCAGTCCGGTTGAGGGTCCAACTCTCGATTTCAGCCGAGGTCATGATCTCACGGGTTTGTGGGATCGAGCCCTGTGTTGGGCTCTGCACGGACAGCACGGGGCCTGCTTGGGATTCTCACTCTTCCTCTCTTTCTGCCCCTCCTCTGCTCATGCTCTCGCTCTCAAAAATAAATAAATATACTTTAAAAAAACTGCATAAATAATCCTAATGCTTTCATTGTTACATTTTTTAGCTATTATAAATTAGCGGTCATATAACCTGTACACTAAAATTGTGCAGCTGCTTCCAAAGTTATTACACAGGACCATTTTATACCTGTCACTATGGAAAATAAGTGCATGTGGGGACATTTCCCGCACGCCCTCTCTCTCTCAAAATAAATAAATATTTTATTTAAAAAAATTTTTTAAGTTTATTTTGAGAAAGAGAGCATGAGCACACAGGCTAGGCGGGGGTGGCTTCTGATCAGGCTCCTCGCTGACACAGTGCAGAACCCAATGTGGGGCTCGAACTCACAAACAGTGAGATCATGACCTGAGCCAAAATCAAGCATCAGATGCTTTATCAACTGAACCACCCCTAAATAAACATTTAAAAAAATAAATAAAAGGAACAGTTATTCAGTATTACTTATACACTACTTTTAAAAAATAGGTATTTTTTTCCCTCCTACTCCTTAGGATGGCCACTATCAAAAAACCAGAAAATAGCAAATATTGGCGAGGATATAGACAGTGGATCCCTTGTGCACTCTGGGCATGACTATAAAATGGTACAACCACTCAGGAAAACAGTGTGGAAGCTCCTCAAAAAAATTAAAAACAGAATTACCGTGATCCAGCAATTCCAGGTCCGGGTATTTAACCCAAAAAAGTAAAAGCAGGGTCTTGAGGGTATACTTGCACACTCGAGTTCACAGCAGCTTTACTCACAACAGCCAAAAGGTAGAAGCAACCCAACTGTCAAGGACATTATGCTAGACAAAATAAACCCGTCACAAAGACAAATATTGTATGATTTGATTTATATGAGGCATCTCAAGTAGTCAAAGTCACAGAAACAAAACAGAAAATGGTGCTTACCAGGGGCTCCAGGAAGAGGAAATGGGGGTAATGGTTTTGTGGCTTTAATGGGTAGAGACTCTCAGTGTCCCAAGATAAAAAAGTGCCAGAGATTGTTATGTATCCATTGGAATATATTTAGCGCTGCTGAAGTATACAGTTAAAAATGGTTATGGTGGTAATTTTTTTGTTACGTGTGGGGTGTTCTATCACAATACCAAAAATTAAAATTAAAAAATTGGTTAAGAAGGTAAAAAAAAAAAAATCAATGCGACCAGAAGGAAAAATAAACAGTATGACTCCTCAAAATTAAGTTTTTTCTCTTCAAAGTAGTAACCTTGGTAGATCAAATAGTGAGTCCGAATTTATTGCAACTATTTATATAACAAATTAATTAATAAAGGGAATTTACTTTTGTCAAATGATCATGAGGCTTATGCTTCTAAATGCTTTCAGATCAAATTTTGAGCCTGAAGGACAAGCAGCCTCCATACACTTGAAATAAAAGTGAAAGAAGGAGATTAGAAAATGGCAATGGTTAAAGGGTAAGGGGGACTTGTCCATTTTTTGAAAATGTGAAACCAAAGGAATGCATAAGCATGCCCAGAAACAGGTCTGAAAAGATGTGAACAGTGGTTACCTATACAAGTGGTGGAATTAAGGTGACTCTTTAGTACTGTCTGTATTTTTGTTATTTCCTATCATTTTCACAACATACATTGATTTATTTTGTATTATACAAAGAACAAAAGTGGATGGCTCCTCAGTATATTCTAAAGAATTTGCCACAAATAATGAAGATAACTCCAAACGAAGAGAGACAAAAGTATTTTGATCCAGGGCGCCTGGGTGGCTCAGTCGGTTAAGCGTTCGACTTTGGCTCGGGTCATGATCTCACAGTTCATGGGTTCGAGCCCCGCGTCGGGCTCTGTGCTGACAGCCAGCTCAGAGCCTGGGGACTATTTCAGATTCTGTGTCTCCCTCTCTCTTTGACCGTCCCCTGCTCACACTGTCTCTCTCTGTCTCTCTCAGAAATAAATAAAACATTAAAAAAAATTTTTTTAAGTATTTTGATCCATAAAGACATTTTTTTGAATAAATCTACTGATCAGTGACCCCATGTTTTGGAAGAAATATATTGACAGGATAATTGAATCTGTCCCCTCAAAACGGCTGTGTGGATGGCCATTCATTTGCATGTATAAATTTGGGAGCGCTTACACTTTCCCAACAGCAGAAGCCACAATCGTTTCAGTCTGTTTCATAGTAAACAGACTATGAAGCCAGTATTTTAAGACTTCAGACTTGAACCTACAAAGAGAAAAACGGTCTTCTAAATATGACAAACAGAACTATTTTATGTGAAACTCAATTCTATAATTCTGTAGTGGAGTAACTGGTGTCTCCCAGGTCTTCCTCGTCCACTAGAAGCAAACTGTGATCTAAGGAGATAAGGCTGTCTTCAAGATTAACATTATCTTTGGCTTAAATAGAACCAACTTCTATTTTATCTTTGCAGGGCAGAATTCACCACAAAATTAGGTCAGCAAAGCAACTACGTTTCATTTGCAACTGTTTCATATTCTACTGTTTAAAAAGAGTTAACAGTTTTTGTTGAATTCATACAAAAAATAATAAACTTGTCTGATAAACAGGAAGGAAACCTCAAGGCCAATGAGTGAGACCACTGTTCCTGTGGGCAGGTTTTGAGTCCTCTGGCTGGGCTGTACTGGTTTCACAGACTCAGAACACACATGACATACAATCTACCACGTCTCAAATTTATCTTGCACTTCCTCATTGAGATAGAAATTTACCACTGCTTACCCAAACCCCTATATCCACTCTCTATCTCTCTCTCTCTCTCGGAATGGCACCCCAAGATCTAGTCAATCTTTTCTGAGTTAAGGGAATACAGGTAGGAAAAAATCAGAGCAAACAATTTACTTCAGGAAATGTCTTTCAAACACTTCCATGTTTTCAAGTAACTAAAAAAAAGCTATACTTTCTAAGAGGAAGAGCTACTCTGTCAAAGCAAAGTCCATCTAAACCCAGGTTTCATTTCCTAATAAACCACTGTGCACACAGACACTGGAACTCACTGATGACAACTGCCTTCAACCTCATCTCATTTATTGACGGCACGTTCAACCTTCAGCGAAAAAAACCTACAAAACTGTTTTAAGAAAAGAAAAGTTGCTGTGTGAGGCTCTATTCAGATGATGATAATCTGGATTCATAATGAAAATCTCTGCAAAAATACGGAACAAAAACAAGAAAAGTTAATATTTGGACTACACACAGCAACTTCTAACAGCACTCCCAAACGACGTGACTCCACAAACAGGCTCAGGGTCAATATTTGCCAAGTGAGGTAAGCTACCAACAGAGGATTGAGGAAGCTTGTTGGAGTCCTCGTATCGCGTGGTGCTTACTTACTTACTTGCTAGTTTTTAACCCATGTCATAATACGACACATGAATCAGCACCTCTAAGGGGAGAGGAGATTCATTTCAGCAAGCACAAAGAAAACCATTCTGTTATTTCACAAGGACTGACGTCTGTGGGATGCGGAGAAAAGAAAAAGAAACCTTTACTATTTTCATTTATTCTATTTAAAAAGACTGCTAAATGAATGAACAGACTATCTGAAAAAAGAAACCACTGGATGTCCCTCGCAACCAGAGCTATTAATACACACTTGTGAATCTATCTCTGGCTCTTCGTTGTCACCCAACCAAAGGCATTCTTAAGCTGGAGCCAGTGTGAGCTTTGAATAAAACACACTGAGTTGCTTCAAAGAGTCAGAAAGTGCCTTTAAAACAATATTCAAGGGGCCCCCGGGGGGCTCAGTCGGTTAAGCGTCCAACTTCAGCTCAGGTCATGATCTCACTGTTTGTGGGTTCGAGCCCCACATCGGGCTCTGTGCTGACAGCCAGCTCGGAGCCTGGAGCCTGTTTCCGATTCTGTGTCTCCCTCTCTCCCTCTCTCTCTGACCCTCCCCTGCTCACACTGTCTCTCTTTCTCTCTCAGAAATAAATGAAACATTAAAAAAAATAAAAACATAAAAACAATATTCAAAATACGACTGTAATATAATGCTATTATCATAAAAATTCAGCTTAATATTCAAAGTTATAGTCTCTTAGCATATTGAAAACTCTCCAATCCTTGATCTAAATTCTTGCATCTATAACTATGTTAGTATACAATGAACACACGTTTTAAAACCCACTACATTAAGAAGTTGGCACTGTTCACGTTTTCTAATAGAAATGGCATGAAGCCAGACACAAATTAGGAAAAACTCAAAGTAGAAAAACAAGTAACTCCCAAATTCTAAGACTTATCTTTAGACTGAGATTTCTTTCTCCTGAAAATATCGACATAAACCTTCATGTGGTATGCACAAACCATAAATTCCACTTAAGCATTATTGGGGAAAATCAACTCTTTTAATTCTTTCCTTTCAAAACTCTTTTGGCACTTTCCTGTCATATTATAAATAAGTCAAGTGCCAAGTTTTGGAAATAGATACATATCTTTGCTATAGAGACGTCTTATGCATCTAATTACTTGCAGTAATTTTAAATGTACCATATAAACAAATATCAAAGTTCACTTCTTAGCCTCTAAAAAGTTCCAGTCTAGCCTAGAAAATGCACAGTTCTTGAGCAGGTATACAGAGAGATCCTCTAATCATAAGAGCCTACAAATATGCATAGGCCTCACAGGGTAATAAATTCATTTATCATAAATGTCTACTCCATCATCTACTGTTCTCTGTTTATCTCTGTTCCCCATTCCTTTAAGGTACAATTCATCTACTTCTTCCTTCTCCTCCTCCGGTGTTAGCTGCACACAGGGGGCTGCAGGCATTTTAGCTGGGAGAGAATTATAGTGTCCTGAGCAGAATTCAGATCTAAACGAGAAGCGAATGTATCCAACTTTCATCTACTTTTGACAGTCCTATGTTCAGGCTGCTAACCTGAAACTCTAGATCCCTTCAGTAGCCAGATGTGATGCAGGAAGGACTGAAAATAGCTTACATTCATACAGCGCTTCTATTACCCTTCTTTTACCATCACTTACCGTCACATGTGATCCTATCTGAACCCCCCAACAATCATGTGAAAAATAGAGGGGCATATTACTGGCCCCACAGTACCAGGATAAGGGGATTCAGAAATTAAAAACCTCATTAAAGTTGCTCAGCCAGAAACCAGAAACAACTATAAACCTAGAACCTGAGCCCGTGCTTTCTGACTGCATCGAGTCCTGGGTGGGTTCTCCATGATCTACCACACAACAACTTTGACAGGTAAGAAAGGGAAAAGATCCGGGGCGCCTGGGTGGCTCAATCGGTTAAGCGTCCAACTTCGACTCAGGTCATGATCTCGCGGTCTGTGGGTTTGAGCCCCGCATCAGGCTCTGTGCTGACAGCTCAGAGCCTGGAGGCTATTTCAGATTCTGTGTCTCCCTCTCTCTCTGCCCCTCCGCAACTTGTGCTCTGTCTCTCTTTGTCTCAAAAATAAATAAACGTTAAAAAATTAAAAGAAAAAGAAAGGGAAAGGATCCAATTAATCTTGCACATAAGTATGTATTTACGTGAGTAAATATGTATGCATTATACACAGACATAATAAACATATGTACACAGTAAATATACAGTGTGTACGTATAAATATATGAATTCACTATAATTTCTCAAGAAGTCCTTTGAAGATGCTTAAATTGTAAGGAGGAATCTTTACTATCTTTCAAAATATGTGCCATTTAAAATAATATCCAAGTAAAGTTGTAGCATTTCTTTTACAATTTCCAGATGATTTTCTCTTTCCATTTAGCAATGTTATTCTCCCCTCATTTTGTTTTTACATTTATTTATTTTTGAGAGAGAGGGGAGAGGGGCAGAAAGAGAGGTAGGCAAAGAATCCCAAGCAGGCTCCATGCTGTGAGCGCAAAGCCCATGGTGAGGGGTGGGGCGCTCGGGGCTCCATCTCACAAACCATGGGATCCTGAAATGAGTGGAAATCAAGAGTCAGACGCTTAACCAACGAAGCCACCCAGGTGCCCATTCCCATTAGTTTGTACTATTGATATACTATTCAAGATAAGAAAACTAATTTCAGAAAGTAAGATAGGCAATAATGGCATTACATCAAGATCAAACAGCCACAGAGAGTATGTGAGGTAATAATGCCCTCTAGCCAAGAACACAGTCACCTCAGGCTCTTCTAAGCAGGGAGCTCTGAGGGCAGGGCACATCTTTGCCCTTCAGGAAGAAACTGCCAGTTTTCAGGGAGCCAACTTCTCTCCCTCAAGGCATCTGATGATTCCATCTCCAACGCACATGCCCATACCCTTGGGCTCCATGTCAACTGATCACTACATGATAATGTCCATAGATATGTCAATGAGTCCAGTCTCTTCAAAATCAAATGATCACCTCCTTCCCCCAAATGCACCTCAGCCTTCTTCTACGTTCCCATCTCACTGAATCGTTCTAACAGCCACTCTATTTCCCAAGCTAAAAGCCTGGGCAGCACCCTTAAATTCTCCTTTTCCCTCCTCTGCCACATCTACTCAACAACCAAATTTTGAAATTAAGAAATACTTCAGAGAGCCCTGAGACTGCACGCCACCATAACACTACTGCAGCAGCCCCCTACAAGAAGCCAACCAAAAGTGGGGCACCTGGGTGGCTCAGTCGGTTAAGCATGCGACTTCGGCTCAGGTCATGATTTCACGGTTCGTGGGTTTGAGCCCCGCATAGGGAGCTGTGCTTGACAGCTAGCTCAGAGCCTGGAGCCTGTTTCAGATTCTGTATCTCCCTCTCTCTGACCCTCCCCTGCTCACACTGTCTGTCTGTCTGTCTCTCTCTCTCTCTCTCTCAGAAATGAATAAAACATTAAAAAATTAAAAAAAAAAGCCAACCAAAAGTAGCAGCTCACATTTATCAAGTCCTTACTTTATATCAAGCACTGGGCTAAGCTTTGGGTCTGAGTTATTTTAATCCACACAAAGATGTGAGGCTGAGGCTCTTCTCAGCCTTGTTTTTACAGATGAGGAGACAGCTACAGAAAACTTTAGTATCTTCCCCATAGTTAACACGGTGAAGCCTAAGGTCTTAACAAACTCTTACTTCTGTGTCCTTGCATCATTTTCCTGCTCTCTTCTGGGAAGGCCCTTCCAGTTCGGTCTGCCTAGCTCCAGAGGTCAGAGCAAGCACGTACTCCTCGACAAAGTCTCCTGATGCCCCCTGCTGGCGCTCGTTCACCTAGGTCAGTAGCTGTTAAGGTTGGCTCTCACCCTACAAACTAGTTGCCTACATCCCAATCCTAGAGATCGCGATGGCATTGCTCAGGCTGCAGCCTGGGCAGCAGGACTTGCTCTCCAGGTGATTCTAATGTGTAGCCAAAGTTGTGATCGACTGCTCTATATAACCCCCGAACCTTTTACATCAGAGCACTTACCACATGACGTCGGAATGGGCATTCTCTGAGCCACTAACCTTAAGTTTCACTCACCTGGTGGGGTTGGGGATGGCGGGTGGGGTGGTGGTGGTAGAACTTTTTCAACCAGAGGTTTCAAGACCTCACTTAAAAAGTAAATCAGACCCTTGGTGCACCTGGGTGGCTTAGTCGGTTAAGCATCCAACTTTCGCTCAGGTCATGGTATCCCAGTTCTTGGATTCAAGCCCTGCGTCATGGTCTGTGCTGACAGCTCAGAGCCTGGAGCCTGCTTCAGATTCTGTGTCTCACCTTCTCTCTGCCCTGCTCCCACTTGCACCCTCTCTCAAAAATAAACATTTAAAAACATTTTTTAAAAAAAGCAAATCAGACCCGTGGGCGCAGGGCCCTGGAAAATGTCTCTCAAATAATTCTTTTTTTTTAAATTTTTTAATGTTTATTTATTTTTTGAGAAAAAGAGAGAGACAGAGCACAAGTGGGAGAGAAGCAGAGAGAAGGAGAGACACAGAATCCCAAGCAGACTCCAGGCTCTGAGCAGTCAGCAGAGAGCCTGATGTGGGGCTCAAACCCATGAACCATGAGATCATGACCTGAGCTGAAGTCAGACACTCAACCAACTGAGCCACCCAGGCGCCCCTCAAATAATTCTTGTGTGCAGCCAAATCTACAAATTGTCTCCTAGATAAGAATTGGGACTTTTCATTTGTCCCCACCAGGGTGTGGCACGGTGCTCAGCCATAGCTGGTCTATGATAAATATCTGTATAATGAATGAAATCTAGTAAAACAAATCTGGGGACTGGGTGTATATATTCAATTCCAGCAGCAGCACCCAGAAAAACTGCTTCCTGGAATAGAATGCAAATATGCACTGGGCAGCTTTTCAAGTATGTTTTTTAATCCACCAGTGCCCCCTACTGACCTGAAGATGGATAACTAAATCAAAACAATAGTTGCAGTTTAAATATTTTAATTGCACATGCACATAACTAGTCACACACACACACACACACACACACAGAGTACTTTTTCCACCAGCACCTATACTATCAATCCCTTTCCCCTCCAGTCCTGGCTGCCCCAAGCTGATAACTCTCAAACCCAGGTCAATCCTACCACTTCCAGGCGGCAGTCATGATAGAGCTCGCGAAGCCGGCGCTCAGCAGAAGCATCAAGGCCTCTTCCTGATCTCTTTTGTTCCTTGGTCCCTGTCTCTTCCAAATCCCACCACATTCATAAAACCACTCACCTCTGGAAAACACAAGAAACCATTCATCTACCAATCTGCGACACTTCATGCTATTCAAAGTATGATGGGGGACCAGCAGCATCTATACCATCCAGAAGCGTGTTAAAAAAAAAGGGAGACTCTGAGGTCCCCACCTTGGATCTACCAAATGAGAGCTGCACGTACATTAAATTTTGAGAGGCACTGGTTCTCACCTTCCTCAACTCCTAAACCTAACATCGCCATTTTACGACAACTATTTTTCTAAGTGACTGTTTTGCTATCTTGAAACAAAATTCATCACCCATTACACGCATAAATCCCAAAAAAGAGATGCCAGTATCCTGATTTGATGGTAACATGATAGGGAACAAAAGGAGAAGATTTATAATAAGAATTATATTTCAGGATATAAATATTCAACACAACTAAATTAAAGACGTGCAGAACAATCCAAGTTCCCAAAATGTATCCCAAACGTGTGGTACTGTCCAGCCGCGAACCACTGGCTTACCATCACTCCCACCCTCTTCCTTCCACCTCACAGGAGGAAGATGACATCTTTCCTCTTTTTTGAAGCCGAGGGATTCTCTATCTTAGAAAAGCCTGGGTGGCTCAGTCGGTTAAGGATCCGACTTCGGCTCAGGTCATGATCTTGCAGTTTGTGAATTTGAGCCCCGTGTCAAGCTGTATTGACAACGCAGAGCCTGGAGCCTGCTTCACATTCTGTGTCTCCCTCTCTCTCTGCCCCTCTCCCGCTCATGCTCGCGCTCTCTCTCAAAAATAAACATTAAAATTTTTTAAATGTATATATTAAAAAAGCCTCCTCCCTACATTCCTCTAAGGCCACTGTCAAATCATAAATACGGGAACAACCACAAAAACAACTCTATAATCTTGACCCAACAGGCCTCTCTAGTTACCTACCATATTCCTCTCTCTTTCCCTTGAAGGAGAAAATCAAATCTATCAATCCCACCACCAAGGTGTCCGTTTATTCATGTCTCAGTCCCCAGCCCACATTAATATAGCTTTCACTTCCATCAGGAAACCCACATGTAGAAAGGTCATGGAAGCTCCCCAAATTGCCCAAATTAACACTCCGCCGCATTCATCTAGCTTCTCTCTCTGTAATGGATTATTGTTGGTTGCACATGCAAACTCCATTCCCCGCTGTGTTCATAAATTCATTTTTCTCCCAGGTGGTTAAGATACATGGACCCCATTCTTGGTTGATTCTGCTAGTCCCAGACCATCGGAGCATGGCATTGCCCTGGTTCTGGCTATCAGGTGAGGGGCAGACATGTGACTGAAGTTGGTCCAATCAGACTGAAGGAAGAGCGTAATCCCAGCGTGGGAGCTGTGCCCTCTCCCTTGCTCTAGTGAACGAGAAAACATGTGCTACCACTGCCAGTTATGCTGCAACCATAAGGGAAACCAGTCTGACGATGGAAAGCCAAGAAAAGGACCAGGTCCTTGATGACACCGGTGACCCACTGGAGTCCACCCATCCTCCAGACTTTGTGAGAGAATTCTCCTTACTATTGAAGCAACCGGGTTTTCCCCAGCTGAAAGCGTCCTAACAGTCTGTCCATGAAACTTTTTGTCCCTTGATTTTCTAAACCCTTTTGTACACCTACTTATCAGAAGCTGCTTCTCGAACATTTCTAGCCTCCCCTCTTCCTCTGCCTATTCATAAGGAATAGATGTCTGCCGAGGTATGTTGTGATCTTTTCTATTCAAACTACATGTTTGAACAATTGAAGCTGAGCTACACCAGCACTTCCCGAAGCAGTACCCCTGCCGATGGTCCCCAGATCATTCACCTGAGGAACTCCTACTTGGCTTTCAAAACTAAACATAAAAGTCTCCTCTGTGAAGCATGTCATCAAGTCCCCAGTGGTTCTTTGCCCTTTTTGTGCCACAGATCTCTCTGGCAGTCTGGTGAGCCCTATAGACTCCTTCTCTTTTTTTTTTTTTTTTTTTTTAAATTTTTTAATGTTTTATTTATGTCTAGGAGAGAGAGAGAGAGACAGCGTGAGCAGGGGAGGGTCAGAGAGAGAGGGAGTCACAGACTGAAACAGGCTCCAGGCTCTGAGCTGGCAGTCAGCACTGAGCCCGACGCGGGGCTCGAACCCACGAACCGCGAGATCATGACCTGAGCGAAAGTCGGACGCTTAACCGACTAAGCCACCCAGGCGCCCCTATATAGACTCCTTCTCAAAATAAAGCTTCTAACGGCGTAAAATGCCAACTATACTTCAACAGTTGTAAAACCAGTTCTAAAACCCCAAATCGGATATAGTAATATACGCTTATTAGCTCATTCAACAAAAAGACTTAACAGTGAGTCTTATAACTACTGTTAATTTTGAAGTTGTGACAATCATAAATGATACCTTGAGATCTGCAATAACTGTGCTCTGAGAATGTCTATGATATATATTGGTCCTGTGACTCCTATTGATGCTAGGTATTGCTAATACTAGTGTGCTTTACTGCTGTACTAGCTTATTAATCACTCCCAATGAACCACACCTCCTCATAGCCAGACTCTTGTATAGTGTCCCTATAGTGACTCTGGGCTTGGTCATGTGACTTGTTTGGACATCAGCATATGTGATGCAAGCAGGTAAGCATTTGCACAATCAGACTTGCCCTCTTGGAATCCAGTAACCATGTGAGGAAGTCCAAGGTAGGCACAACGGCAATAAGGGCCACCTTACAGTCTGGCCCCCAGCTGAATTCAGCCAATGGGGGATGCCAGCAGAACTGCCCCGGCAAACCCACTGACGGTGACATATAACAAATCATTATAGTTTTAAGGCACTGGTTTGCAATGGCTTGTTACCTAAGCAATAGCAAACTGATAGTTACCTACACTGTAACTGAAGGAAATGCTACATTTCAGTTGGCAACTGGTGAAAATAAAGTTTTTTCACATCAGGGTTTAGGGACTTATTCTCTCTACAGACCCTCGGAGGGGCTGAAGACCACAGGTTAAGAACCCTTGGTGCAGAGGGGAACCCCTGACACACAGGAGATCCTGCTCTCCTTTCTACTACCACAGTACATTGTTGATACCCATATAAACCGATCACAGCACATCCTGTGTTGTTGCAACCCTAAAATTAAGCTGAACTCCTTGCACGTAATAGGTGTTCAACAGAAATTTATCAAATGAATGTAAATTGCTTATGGGATCTGTCACAGTAACTAAACTGTGAGCTGCCTGAAAACAAACTAAAAGCCAATACTTAGATGGCACTTCTATATGCGGAAGACTCATCCGAGTGCTTTAAACATACTTACTTATTCCTTATAACAAGCCTGTGAAGTATACGCTATTCCCCCAATTTTACAGAGGAAAACAGGCACAGAAAGGTTAAGAAATGTGCCCAAGGTCACCCAGCTGAAGGCTGAATCCATGTTCTGATTTTATAGCCTGTCCTAATGCGCCCAAAGCCCACTGAAGAAGCACAATAAAACTTGTAAATAAATTTAAATAAAACTTTAAATGAGTAGTACAATTATGAGATTTCATTAGCACTATTTTACAGGTCCTGTGCTTCTTGAGGACTCAATTTTGTAGACTAATTTCTGGTAGCTTATGATTTGTTTCTCACGATAAAAAACATCATTTACTTTTTTAAAAATAGAATAATGGCTTCAAGTTAAAATGCAGATTTTTGAAACAAAGCCTTCACTGTGAAAGGCGATCTCTTTCAAAGGACATGAGCTTGTAAAATGGAAAAATGGGGGGCAACTTGTCTGTACCACATACTGTTCACTTGGGAGGGGAACAAAGTCGCAGCTTCCCCCCCTTCCAACCATTCCTACATTCCCATACCATCTTGCCCAAATCCAGCAGCAGCTTTTCCGAAGGTGACCCTCCCCCATTCACACATCAGGTTCTGAAACCTGATCCTGCCAGGCAACCAAAGCCGAACCCCGCAGAGCCCTGAGCTGGCCTCTCCTTCACCACGAACCCGAGGGCACCGTCGAGGGTGTGTGTGTGAATACTTTGGGGTGGGGGCACTTTAACTTTTCAAAGTGTTTTATTCACCAGAGCAAGACCTACAGGGCCACCCGCCCACCCCGGGATCTCACGCCTCCGCCCAGGAACCTCTCGCTCCTAGCTGAGCGGTGAAAGAACCATTGGGTCGGGACGCAGCTGGCCCAGAGGCGGGAAAAGCCTCCGGGCTAGCCGGCCCTGGCCCCCGGAGAGGCCCACGAGAGCGCGGACAGGGCTCCACGAGGCCGGGAGAGGGCGGTGACAGCTGTGACCCGGCTCCACACTCTCACCTTGAACATGTTGCTGGCAGAGGTGGCTCCCGCGGGGTCACCCCGGGCTCGGCCCCGCCCACTACAGAGAGGTGGCTACGGCGGCCGGGTGGGGCCCTGATTCCTCTGACCTCAAGCGGGCCGCGGTGCGGGTGACTGCCGTACAGCCAATTCGATCGCGCGAAAGCTTAGTTCGGAAGCCTGGTCTGGGAGCCGCGTCGCCGAGGTGCAGCGTGTCGTTCCTCAGACAGCCTGGGAACGCAAGCCCCGCCTCCCGGAGGCTCCGCCCCTGCGCCGACCGTTGCTAGGCGGCAGGAAAGCGCCCGCTCAGTGTGGGCGGTGTGCGGGGGCGCGAGGAGGGAGGTGCCCGGCGCCGCGCCGCTCTGGGAATCGGCCTTCGCGTCAGCGATTGGACGCCCAGCGACTTGGGCTGGGAATCCTGTGCTCCGAGGACGCCTGGCGGGGGCGCTCGTCCGGTATCGGGAGGCTTCGAAAGTCTCACTGCCGGAAGCAGCCGACCTCTGGGGCCTGGATTTATCTCACAAAAGGTTTTCAGATTTTTTTTTTTTTTTTACCGTGGGATGGAAGTTCCTAAGGTTTTAAATTTAATCTAATTTGCCATGTCCTTTACTCTCGAAAGGCCCTGGCTTTTTTTCCCTTTAAATTACTTAACATATGCCTGTCACTGGGAATCAAATGTCCCTTAGTACTACTAGAAATAGAATAATTATTTTATTAACAAGAATAGCAAATCCTAATGTAGTGTTTACTATGTGCTCAGCTCTGATCTAAGCTCCTTACACCTATTCATGTAATATTTCCAACAATCCAGGTAGGTGAGCATTATTATTCCCAGTTTTGTAGATGAGGAAACGGAGGCCACAGAGAAGTAATTTGTACAAGGCCACACAGAAAAAGTGGGAACCCAGCATCCAAACCTAGGTAGTTTTTCAGTGCCTTTAAAGCCTGTGATCTCACCTAAATCATTGTTATAGCGTCTCATAATTGGGGTTTCATATTTCAATCTGTATGATGCTTCCTCACCCCGTACAAAGTGTAAATTCATCCAGGCGGCATCTGGCAGATTTTTGTGGTTTGTGTGGTTGGCATGTCACTGCCTTCCAGCCCAAGACCAAAGACAAGTGTTCAGCCACTTGTAATTGAACAAGTTGAGTATACGTCTCATTGCTGTGAGGAAAACTCGCATCATCTTGGCACAATGGAGCTTCTCAGTAAGGGAGTGCTAGAAAGACATATAGTAAGATTTGGGGTTTAGTTGGGTGATATGGGAGCAAATTCAAGTAAGCCTGGCTTTGCTCTGGGTTGGGTGGTGTCAGGAAGCCAGGGTAACACCAAAGCCCAGCTGTGAGTGCCAGTCTAACTCTCAGATGTTATGGGCTGATTTTCTCTTGGTCAGGAGAATTGTATACTCAAAGCCATCCCCATCCGTATCCCTAAAGACAAATATTGAGAAGACTCTGAAGGCTCTGCATCGGTGATGGAATGTCGCATGCATATAAAAGTGTGAAGTATAGTGATAAATCAGGGCAGGAGTTCTCAATTCAGGGGATGTATGAACTTAGATGGGAAAGAAATTACAACTTTATTTTCACTCATCTGTAACAGAACTGTAGCGTTTCTTTCAATTATAGTGTAGGCAATAAAGCACAATCGTATCAGCGGTACCTGCGACTTTGTCACCAGTAGAAAGCACAGATGTTTTCATATAATGTTACAGTCATGGTGGACATCTTGACATACCATTTCTGCTCCTCACCACTTTACAAGTACAGTAGTTTTTAGAACTCTCATTGTATTTAATGCATAAAGAGAACAAATTCTTATAATTTTGATTTTGAAAATATTTTGACGGTGATTTCAATATAATTGAGTCCTTTGTGATCCTATGTATTTTATGTTATGCATTTATAAAACATAATTCGTCAGGGTGCCTGGGAGGCTCAGTCAGTTAAGCATCTGACTCTGGATTTCGGCTCAGGTGATGATTTCACGGTTCGTGCGTTCGAGCCCCGTGCACAAAGACTGCTTGGGATTCTCTCTCTCTCTCCCTCTCTTTCTGCTCCTCCCCAACATGTGCACACACACTCTCTCTCTATAAATAAACTTCAAAAAATAAATAACATAATTCTTAGAAGGAGTCTGTCCAGGGGTGCCTGGGTTGCACAGTCAGTTAAGTATCTGACTCTTGATTTTGACTTAGGTCATGATCTCAGAGTTGTGGGATGAAGCCTGCTTGAAATTCTCTCTGTCTCCCTCTGCCCCTCTCCCCAATTCATGTTCTCTCTCTCTCTTAAAAAAAAAAAAAAAAAGAGTCTGTCCACATGGGTCCATGGCACCAAAAGAAAAGATAAAGAGGCCCTGCTTTAGTAGAAGAGACTAAGCAGTGACTTAGAATTTGGGAACTGCATCCAAACTGGAGTAATGTGTCAAAGGTGGAAAACCAAAGGTGGAATCAGTTCATTTAGTACACAGCCTCTCACTTTACCATGGAGGGAGCTGAGCTACAGAGAGGTTAAGGAACTTGCCCAAAGTCTCACAGCTATTCCATGATAAAATCAGGACGGAAAGTTCTTAGACATGCGTGTAAAAACCTTCCACTCTCACTAGGCATGGGAGACTCCGTAGTTAGCAAGATGCCTCCGACCCTCAACGAGCTTATTGGGGTGACAGCCAAGAAAACAAATTATGATGCAATATGAGAAGTACCGTAAAAGAAAAACACGCACGGTATTGTGGGACGTTGGAGACAGGGTGAGCAGTTGTATGAAAAAGAGCACTTCAGAGAAGAGGCATCAATTAGCTGGGGTCTTGAAGCCTGAGTTGATGTTTGCTGGTGGTAGAGAAATCACTCCAGGGAGAGGAAATGGCATGATCACTGGTACAGGTGTGTAAAACATTGACTGATTTTGGCAACAAGTTCTTGCTCTCACAGTCTGGAGAGGAATGCTGATGAAAGTTGGTATTTTGATATTTGAGAGAGTAGACAGTACACTGAGAAAAGCCTGGAACACTATTCTAAAGAGTCTGGACTTCAGTGTGGAGGAAATGAAGTGTCCCTGAAAGATTCTAAGTTAGGGAGTGAGAAGGCTAGTTTACTGTAAGGTCTACAGAATTAACTCAGCTGCAATGTGGAGAGGGACTAGCTGGACGCACAGACTGGAGACTGAGAGTCTAGTTAGAAGGCTATGGATAGATCTGCTTGTCTTTTCCATGTACCTCAGAATATTTTTAGTGCATAAAGCATGTAAACTGTGAGCAACATTAAGAGATCCATGTTGCCTTTCTTTTTGTAAAGGGCTCTGGAATTAGCCCAGCAATCATATGGCCGTTGAGTTTTGTCCAAACAGTGCAATAATATAGATTATGACCTCAAATGCTGAATCTGTGTACTTTCAGAGTACTTCTTCATAGGAAAATGAAGCGCTTGAAGCACTTCTCAAAGGCATCAGTGACTGATGTTCCGAAACCAGATAAGCCAGGCTCAGGAAAAGACCACAAAGTGCATTTGCCAAATACTGTAAAGGGAAAGGAACTACAACAGTAAGTAGCCATCTTTCGCCCTTTGTCATTTTCCACAACGGGTCAGTTTCCATACGGTATTTACGGTATTTACCCAGCTAACATCAAACACTTCTTGTTTTGTAAATTAGAGGGTTTTTTGTCTGTTTTAAAATTACTTTTGAATTGAATAGTAATTATTATAATTATAGTATTTCATAATTTGCAAAGCATGTTAACACACATTTCTTTGATCCTGACAACTCTGTGAAGCAGTCTTATTATTACATTTTATAAGTGAGGAAGCAGCCACTGGGAGAAGGTAAGTGATTTGCATAAGGTTAAACAGCTAATGAATGGCATCAGCAAGGATTTAAAGCTTTGTTTCCATACTCCAGGCCTTCTCTACTCTGTCTTATAGTCTGCATTTGCCAGCTACTGGTGACATTATATAAGAGTACCTATCTCTCTTTGCATGCAGCCTTATGAGGGGTAATGACGGAATTGGGGGGGGGGGTTGGAAAGGGTGATCCCTACAATTCACTAGTGCTGATGCATGATCAAAAGTAAAATAATTCTGTGACCTGACTGGGATGAGCCTGGTTCAAGCGAAGATCAGAGAAGGGAGTTTCTTTTTTTAGGGCATAGTTGTCTGTTCCCAGAAGAAAATTAGACCTACTATAACTTTGAGTATTCTACATGCTCTTTTCATAGCACTTGGACTAGTCAGACAGTGTTTTAAAGAACTAACTGTTATTAAACAGTTAATGGAATCATTTTAGGTTATGGATGTTTCTAGAAAGCAGGTTTGTCCCTTCACACGTTTTTATTTATAATATATATGCCTTTTGCTGATAAAGCTTTAGCTGGGGCTTTTTTTTATATCTCAAGGGAGATATTCTCAAATATTTTATATCCTCATTCTGACTAGATCTGCAAATGACCACATCCAAATGTTCCTCATTAGGTCAGTGGGGGATGGGAGAGTGCAGGGGGAAAAAGCATAAATTCAGAGTTCCCCAAGATTTTAGGAAAATGAAAACTACTTCACTCACCTTAACTTCTTTTTGTCCCTCTCAGAACTAAAAAGGATATTTCAGCCCAAAGGATACAGAGAGCCTGGTTATCTTATATGGACAAAACAATATTTCACCTCCTAAAGCACACAATTCGTGCAGCAGTATGTATTTTGCTTTTTGTTTTCTCTGGCAGATTTAATTACTTATAAGCCTAAAGGTCTGTTAAGTAAAGATAGAACATGGAACCTTTTTTTAAATCTCTTCTTTTTGAATCTAATAATAATGCATGCGGTTCTAGGATTGTCCCAAACGAACATTTCTGGATTTATTTGTAAATGACGTGGGTGCCTATCATTTCTTTTTCTGAAACCAAAATAAGATCATTAAAAACTTTCAATTTCTTACATGAAGATGCAGGCTGGTGATCATCAACAAGAAAAATCGCTCAATTAAAAGTGCCCTTACCAGGGCTCCTGGATGGCTCAGTTGGTTAAGCGTCTGACTTTGGCTCAGGTCATGATCTCACGGTTTGTGGGTTCGAGCCCCGAGTCGGGCTCTGTGCTGAAAGCTAGCTAAGAGCCTGGAGCCTGCTTCAGATTCTGTGTCTCCCTCTCTCTCTGACCCTCCTCTGCTCATGCTCTCTTTCTCTCTCAGAAATAAATGAAACATTAAAATTTTTTTAAATAAATAAATAAAATAAAAGTGCCCTTGGGGCGCCTGGGTGGCTTAGTCGGTTTAGCTTCTGACTTTCGCTTGGTTCATGATCTCACGGTTTGTGGGTTCGAGCCCTGCGTCGGGCTCTGTGCTGACTGCCAGTTCAGAGCCTGGAGCCTGTTTCAGTCTGTGACTCCCTCTCTCTCTCTGACCCTCCCCTGCTCACGCTGTCTCTCTCTCTCTCTCTCCTAAAAATAAAAATTAAAAAAAAAAAAGTGCCCTTACCTTCCACCCAGCAATTTCACTTCTAGGAATCCATTCTACAACATATGTTCCATTTCATCGCAGTATTGTTTGTAACAGCAAAGAAAGTAAACCAAATAATGTCCACCTATGGGATGCTGGTTAAATAAGCAGTGGTGCTTTCACAGTGTTAAACGTAGCAGCCTTGCATGTGATTCTGTGATATAAACAAAGGTAGCCAGGATGGCTTATGTGAGAAAAGGCAAGTGCAGGACAGTATGAGTAATATGGTCCTATTTAAGAAAAAAGCAAAAGCAAAAACAAAAACACCCCAAAAGTGGATACCCCCGCCCCCACTCTCCCAAAGAACAACTCTGGCAATGCCAGCAGAGTATTAAGCTCTCCTTCATACAGTACCAAGTATTCTAAGCATCTCACCCCTGATTACAATAGTCTATAATTAGTAATAGTCACATTAAGGGAATTTTAGCAGCTCTGAGCAGTTTGTACACTTCTTCACCATCTGACCCACAGACCCATTTCTGATGCCAGTAAAAGCAGAATCCCTCAGAGAAAACCCACTCAAGTAAACGGGTACCATTTCAGGTCCATTACCCATTCATTGTCTTCACATACGGAACTTGCATTTAACTATCATAATACTGGTTTTGGTATCACTTTAGACTCTTAGAGTGACAGAAAGAAGGAAATTAATTCTTTTTTTAAAAGTCTGTTATCCTGACATTTCAAGTTCCTACCTTGCATTAATAATGCTTTGTCATTCTAAAAGGCCTTTGGTGTACATTTTTATGTGATTGTCATAGGCATAAATGTTGGCAGGGTTATATGGGGGCAGGGAGTGGGGGCTTTAGAGTCAAGAAGATCTATGTTTGCATCCTGGCTTGCCCATTTATTACCTGTGTGCCTTTGAATAAGTTACAGACGTTCCCAGAGTTTCAGCCTGCTCACTGGAAAGATAGGAATGATAATATTGAATAATATTGCTGAGGTGTAAAGATGAAATGAGGTTATGTATAGAACACATTGACAGAGTATGTGGTATATAAAAGGTGCTTAAAAGCTAGTGACATTACTGTTATTTTCCTCATTTTAAGTGATTCGTTCAATATCAAATATTTGTTAAGCACCTGCTGTATTCCAAGGACTGCATTAGATCCTAGGAATACATGGTAAATTGAAAGACACTATCCCATACCTTCACACATATTACAGTCTAGTAGAAGACACAGATTAGTTTATAGTTAATTACAGTACATTGTGAAAAGTGTTGTCAGAGGGAAGAAACAATGCCTGGGATCTCAACGAGAAACACCTACTCAAACTTGGAGGCTAAAAGGATGAAGTAACTGACTCAAGGCTACACAGGTAATAAATGAAGGAGCCAAGACTAGAACCCAGGTCTTTGGAACACCAAGTCTGGTGTACTGTTCACTTTACCATGCCACCTCTGTTATTTTCAGTAAATTACGTCTGGGCAGGGTACCATTTTCCATTTAATAGCATCATCATCCATTTCAGGAGCTTCATCTGACACATGAAATACTGAAGGAAGTGAGCCCCTTAGAGGCTAAGCTTGTGAAAGATCCTAGCCTGAAGTGTAAAGTCAGATTCAGGTAATATTTCTATACTGATTTATTGCAAGAAGCACTTCGTTAAAATGAAGAAACCTTAGAAATTTATATTCTTAAGTCCTCATAAGTTCTCAGGGTATAATTACAGAGTAAGTGTGTTGTTCTTATTTACATTTATTATGCGGAGAAACAGAGGCTTGACTCTTGGCCAGAAGTTGCCTTGAGAGCGGCCCAGCTTCCATGATGTGTCCAGTGTGACACACGAATGAGAATAGTTGTGGGCGCACACACCGAAGTGTGGCTTTTTCATCTTGGTAATCCATTCCGTTACCTGTTCTTTCTGTGCTCTGGTGTAGCCTTTACCCCGCATGCAGGAAACTATGGGAGCTATATCTTAGGTACACGGAGGAGAAGTAACTAAGCCCCCAGCCTGATGCCAGATGACTAATTTTTGGTCTTTATTTCAGATTTAGTGGTGAAACATTTCCACCTGTCATCGTATTTAAAATTTTTCTCCATACCGAAGGCCATGGTTACAAGTATTTCAGTGGAAAAAAGTTCTTAAAGCCATCAAGTGAGGTGATGTTTCATGATGTACATTTTATGTTACTTTAGCTTCTTAACATCTGTGTAGCATCTGAATTGCACTTGAAATGTACAGACTAAGTTATTTCACTATTAAACAGCCCAGCAGGCGGGTAGTATTTTTTTAAGCATCATGTTTCAGAGTGTCTCTGTTTATTATCTAAAAAATATTTGGAATGAATTATTTATATATGGCTCTAAAAATACTCATCACTTTTCTTTGTATTAAAATTTTGGGGGTGCCTAGGTGGCTCAGTTAAGCGTCCGAGTTCAGCTCAGGTCATGATCTCAGGGTTCGTGGGTTTAAGCCCTGCAACACCCCAAGTTCTCGGTATATATACTGGTACATATACTGTAATTCTATCTACAGCATAGGAATCATCTGAGAATCTTGTTAAAATGTAGTTTCTGAGGTGCCTGAATGACTCCATCGGTTAAGTGTCCAACTTCGGCTCAGGTCATGATCTCATGGTTTGTAAGTTTGAGCCCTGCATTGGGCTTTCTGCTGTCAGCACAGAACCTGCTTTGAGTCCCCTGTCCCCCTCTCTCTCTGCCCCTCCCACACTTGTTCTCTCTCTCAAAATAAATACACTTAAAATATGTAGTTCTTGATTCATTAGATCTGTGACGGGACCTGTGATTCTGCATTTCTCACTGGTACCTAAGTGCGGCCACTGCGGCTGGCCCATGGACCCCACTTTTAATAACAAGGATCTGTAGTGTAGGTTTTGCTCCTTTGGCCCTTATACATGACATTAATTAAGGAACACATGTGCATTCTCATACTTAGCCTTTTATAAACTGTACATCAAAGGCTATTTTCCTGTAGGGTTCTGGAAATATTTTACATGAAAAGTATGGTCCATCTGAAATCATCAGTAATGGAATGTGTTCAGGATAGAAGACCATACAGCCTGGGAGTTTCTTTTCTTTAAATATATTTATGCATTTATTTTAAGGAAGGGGGGAGGGGCAGAGAGCGAGGGAGAGAGAGAATCCCAAGCAGGCTCCACACCATCAGCACAGAGCCCGATGCTGGACTCAAACCCACAGACTGTGAGATCACGACCTGAGCCAAAATCAAGAGGCAGACGCTTAACCAACTGAGCCGCCCAGGCGCCCCTGGGAGTTTCTGACCAGATCCGGGATGTACAGCATTTATTCTCTGAAGAATATTAGAAAGAAAAAGAGACTGCTTTTCTTTGTGTTCTCAGGCAATATCAGGGAAAATCAAATTCAGTTTCAGAATGTATCAAATGGACTATGTGGTTTCATATGGAATATTGTGTTCCAGAAACAATATTTGTTCACGTACATAGAATAACTTCAAATGCAAAAGTTGATATTTATCCTACATTCAAGGAATAAATCCATGCCACATTTATGTACAGAATAAGCGTATCGTTGTTCTTATAAAATGTCATCAGTTCTTGGTTTTCTGAGGTTACCTAATGAGACTTTTCCAGGAACTGAAAGCCTCCTGAATCTGCCCCTGGTGGCCCCTACTGTCCACAGGCTGGAGCAAATGAGAAACTTAGAGGTCGTGACTGGAAAGCACTGTGTGTATATTTAAAACTCATTAAAATGCTGTATAATAACTTCAATTTTTATTTAAATTACAAAGTAACTGTTTGAAAAAAAGGAAATAGCACAGAGATTTTTTTAAAACGAAAACTGTCTCGTGCCTTTCCTCTCTGTGCTGTGACTTTCACTTTCCTGGGGTGATCACTGTTAATAGTGTACTGTGTATCCTTTTTTTTTTTCCAAAAAAATACTTACACAAATATATTTTTAAAAATTTTTGTTCTTATTATAAAAATGTGATAGTACTATTTAGTTTGAGTTTTTCACTAAATATTCTAAGGAGATTTAAATGATCAGAACATGAGAGAACAGTTTAGAGTTCCTTTTTTCCTTTAGTTCAGCTTCATAACAAACTCTGGTAACACTTGGATACATGGTTGATAGAAAAGCTGTAGAAGTAGAATTTTTCTCCCTGTAAGTTTACTCAGGTCCTTTGAATGTAGAAATTGTGTGTTTAGCAAACTGATCCAACTTTTCTAAGTTCACTTCTTTCTCTTTTTTTAAAGATTTTATTTTATTATTTTTTAAATATTTATTTACTATTGAGAGAGAGAGAGAGCAGGAGAGCAAGCATAGGGGAGGGGCAGAGAGAGAGAAGGGAGACACAATCCAAAGCAGGCTCCAGGCTCTGAGCTGTCAGCACAGAGCCTAATGCAGGGCCCGAACTCATTGACCGTGGGATCATGACCTGAGCCAAGGTCAGACACTCAACCAATTGAGCCACCCAGGCACCTCTTAAGATTTTATTTTTAAGTAATCTCTACACCTAACATGGGGCTTGAACCCACAACCCCAAGATCAAGAGTCACATGCTCTATGAACTCAGCCAGCCAGGTGCCCCCACTTACTTCTTAATATGAAATAAATAAGTCAGTTTTAGTTCAGACATGTAATCTAAGTTCCCTTATGAAGAAGGGGAGTGTCACAGAGTTTTGCTATTGTTCTCTCTTTCCCCTAGTTGTTGTTTCCATTTCTAGTTTCATTTCCTTACCATTTCCCAATGGTATGTCTCACGTTCTCTCTCTCTCTCTCTCTCTCTCTCTCTCTCTCTCACACACACACACGCGCGCGCGCGCGCGCGTTAAAACAAGTGAAAGGATTTAGAATAGCCTAAACCACTTTAGAGAAGGACAAAGATTTACATTAGCTGATTTCAAGACTTAAAAAGCTGAAATGATCCTGACAGTGTCGTGAGGGCATAAAGAGACATGTAGATCAGTGAGATAGGGTAGAGAATTCAGAAATACACCCACCCATACATGACCAACTGATTTTCATCAGAGGTGCCGAGTCAGTTCAAATAGTGCTAGAACAATCAGATAGCCACATGGACAAAAAAGAGATCTCGCTTCAGTTACCTACTTCGATGATCTATTTTCAGGCCAATGCTTATTTTCAGAGGGTTGTCACTATAGTTCATCCTCCCAGTATATTTAGAATATTCTAAAGCCTTGCAACTCAGAGTGTGATCTACAGACCCGCAGCACTGGCATCCCTTGGAACTTATTAGAAATGTGGACTGTCAGGCCCCACCCCAGACCCACTGAATCAGCACCTGCATTTTAACAAGACCCCCCAGATGACCAGAGGCACAATGGAGTTTGACAAGCACTAAAGGTGCCCGCCGCACACACCATGGCCTGGAATGCCTCTGACTGCCTGCCAGTTCTTAAACATTAACATCCAGCAACCATTAGTTTAAACTGAAGATCCCTGTTCTTTTTGAGCATTGGGCATGTATGTAAAAAGGAAAAACATTATTATTAATATTAGGTGCCCTTATTGAGTGCTATCAAATACTATGTTAAACGTTTTGTGTGCATTATCATTTCATTGTCATAAACTCTAGAATGTACAGCCTGTTGTTATCCTCAGTTTTAAAGGACTAAGTAACTTAAAAACATCCCACATCTAGAAAGTGAAGGAACCAATATCCCAGTAATCCCGAGTCCAGAGCCTGCGCTCTTAACCACTCTTGAGTCAGGAGGCCCGCTAAGTGTGTTATCTCACACGGCCCCCTGATGACTCCGGTGAGGTGTGCCCATTCCGTCCGCGAGGAAGCTGGAACTTGCAGGGGCTTGTCAGAAGCCCAACCGAGATTCGAATACCTCTCAGTCTGTCCGCTGCCCCGTGCACACTTGGACACTGAAACAACACCAGCGGTTGTGGTGGTTTTATTAGTTCTGAGCCTTTACGTCATTGAACTGCTCCAAACCCAGACAGGCGGCTCCCGTGCAGACACCAGCTAGTGCTAGCTTCTGGAGAGAGAATTCCCAGGTGGCCGGGGAAGTGACTTGAGATAGTAGGGTAAGTTGACAAGCACAGGTGTTGATCTGGGCCAGCATGGAGCTGTAGGGCAGTGGGGGCTTCTGGGCCACAGTGATGCCAGGTATCAGAGGAGGTGTCAAATTTAGAGATGCCCCCTTTGACCTTTTGACTCACCCACTAAGAATGGAACCTGCCTCTTGAATTCTAGTCTGATTGGCTGCTGTCCTGGGCTTCTTGCTGAGTTTCCTCCCTTCCCCTTCACCTGGCGCTGGGCTCTTCTCTCCCATCCTCCCTTCCTACCCAGAAGTACTTTCCCGAATCTGGCCATAGACGGCAGATGCTTGAGAAAGAACATCCTGGCCGTTGGAGGGCAAACTTTTTTCAAACCCCTGTCGCAAGTGGGCAGTGAGCCTGCCCTGCGCTGCCAGGCATAGGGTTTTCTTGGCTGGATACTGGGCTGGGCCCGACACAGCAGAGCCACACAGCTGAGGTGCTGTGCAAATAAGGAAACTGGGGCTTGGAGGGATTGTGGGTGGTGGCTGAGTGGAGTAGAGTGGGGAGGAACTGACAAGAAGTACTCTTACTAAGTAACTCGAGCTAAAGTAAAATACGGTTATATCTAAAGAAATCCTCAAAGCAGAAATTATATGGCTTTCAGACTTGTTCACTATACATTTTATTTGCCTTTACCTCTAGTATCACTGTGAAGATGGTTAATGAGAACCCACAGGAAATTAATTGCAAGAAAGCGTAATGGAGATCTGTGCCAATACTGCCTTTTCTTTAGATGCGTAGTGTATAAAGAAACTAATGAAACAGAAAACAAAGATGATCTGCCTAAAGGAAGGTTCCATCACATAAGCTGTTTCTGTCCCTTCCGGATGGCACATTAGGACTAAAACTACAACCATTTGAATATTCTTTCCTTTCCCATACATGTCTGTGTGCTAAGCTTTGGAATTAGAAAAATAAATTAAAAAGAAATATCCTCAATAACAAAAGTGAAAATTGAAATGGGAAATACATTCGGACTCGTTGTTACATTGTGTGTTAAGTAAAGAAGAACAGAGGTTCCAAATTTCTATCCTGTCTCAGCCGGCCTCATATCTACATTATGACACAGAGTTCCCATACTTTCACAAATACACATTCTGAGATACAAAGGAAAAGAGAGACTAATCTGGAATCCAAAGATATTTGGATTTTCATCTAGGCCAGTCTCCCTTCTCATAAACATATGCTTTGTGGCAAGAAGCACAGATATGTAATATAAATATGTGTTAGAGGAGTCAGCACATACTTATGGGGGGTGGGAACAAGGATTGGGGAGTACTTGTCTCTACTCCCAGTCTATGTATAGCTCTCAGCAAAGGATGGGTGGATGTGGAAGGGTACGGTGCAAATAGGGCCGGGTGAGATTGGGACCTCCGTATTTTCCATCATTCCTCTCCCTCTGCCCTCCCAGGTGCTTTCCTTGAGTACAAAATGCTGACATTTCAGACAGAAAAAAAAAAAAAAAAAACGCTTTGCTCCTCTCTGGCCACTGAAAATGCAGTCTGAAAGAGAGGGAAGTCTAAGCAATCTGAAACGTCCCTGTTTCCATCTGGGGGTGAGGGATTAACTAACACATGAAAGAGAGGCGGCCCCAGTGACTCCTTTCAGTGCAGTTCCTAGGGCGACCTATGTAATAACCAAGGACGTTTTCTCTGCCTTGACAGCACGAAGGACGTTAGAGATTTGTTTTGTTTTTTTAAGGGAAAAGAATGTTTTTTTTTTTAAGGGGGAAGAACAGATTTTTAAAAAATGTGGTTCTCTGAGGACTGTAGACTCAGTACTGCTCCAGCTACATTTTAAAACTATGTGGACATGGTTATGGAAACAAATTTTAAGTGGTTTAAAAATTTCTATACAGTATTTTCTTTGTAAATACAGTCTTTTTATTGACCAGCAAGCTGCCAGAAGGAAAGAACAAGATTTCATGTGTTTATCAGAAGCAAGATGGGAAGTGTGCCCTGATAATTACTGCTGTTATACTACTGTTTTAAAAGTCTCTTTTCTGTTTTCTTTGTAGGCAGTGGCTGATGCTTGCAAAATGATGGGGAAAAAGAAATTTTGTCATCAAGTTATGGAAGATGAACGTTTTTTCCAGAAGTTCAAAATAACCGATGAAATTGATATTGTCACCCTGAAAGATTACATGCAAGTAAGGAATTAAGATTTAGATATTAGAAACAACAATTTTAAAAAAGCCTTCTGGCCTTGTACTCCAAGAAGAAAGGATCATACCTGTTTTTTCACTGTGGCAAGAGACACACAATATAAAATTTACCATTTTATTATCTTATCTTATTAATGTTGAGTTATTTTGAGGGAGTGCACATGAGCGAGAAAGGCGGGGAGGGGTAAAGAGAGAGGGAGAGAGAGAATCCCAAGCAGGCTCCATGCTGTCAGCACAGAGCCTGACATGGGGCTTAAACTCACAAACTATGAGATCATGACCTGAGCCAAAACCAAGAATCAGATGCCTAACTGACTGAGCCACCCAGGTGCCCCGAAGATTTACCATTTTAAATGGTACAAGTCACTGGCATTAAATACATTCATGATCTTGTGCAAACACCACCCCCCTCTAGTTCCAGAACCTTTTTGTCACCCCAAAAGGAAACTTCATAGCTACTAAGCTGTCACTCCTCACTCTTCCATCCTTCTAGCCCCTATCAACCACTGAGCTGCTTTCTGTCTCCCTGAATTTACCTATTCTGGGTAGTTTGTATTAATGGAGTCATATAATATTTGGCTTTTTATTATATGTCATATAATATTTGACATGTAATATGACATATAAATTGACATATATGACATATAACATTTGGGGAGTGATAGCTCCTGAATGTGGCCTTTCTTTTGGGGGTGACGGAAATGTTTTGTAGTTAGATGGTAGTGATACAGTGTTTATTTACTAAAAGCACTGAATTGTATACTTTAAAGTGGTTAAAATGGTGAATTTTATATTATGTGACTTTTATCTCAGCAAAAAAAGTCAAAAAGTCAAACACATGGTGCTAAAATAGTGCAAGATGAAGATGTGACCTAGTAATGAAGGGTTCTGTTATTGTTTGGATGCCGCGTGCTACAGGTAAGAGGATATTCCCAGCCACAAGAGGCTTAAACAACAAAAGACATTTATTGTCTCCTGTCAGGAGTGCGCAGATAGGTGGGTCCTGGGCCGGCTAATGCAGCAGCTCGAGGACGTCAGGGTTCTGGGTCAGCCGCCCTCCAGTGCTCTCAGTCTTCCTTCACATGGTAACAAGATGACTATCACATTCTCAACGTCCTCCAAAGGCAGGAACAAGGGGACTCCTAAGCCTCATTTTCCTTTTTATCTCAAGGAGAGAAGTCTTTGCCAGAAGCCCCCAGCAGACTTCCGCTCAGGTTCCTTTGGTCAGAACTGGATCCCCTGCTCCCCCTAAACTAATCACTGATAAAGGGACCCGGGAGCCTCTTCCATGACTGACTTCAAACAGTCACGGTTCATATGCTGGGGCCCTCCTTCCTGGAACATATTACTGCCCCATACTTGAAAAACAACACAGGGCTCTGGAGGCAAGGGAGAAGTGGGAAATGGTGGACGGGCAGGCAGTCAACAATGTGTCACGGCCTCAGTCTGGGGCCGAGCAGGTGTTGCGCCCCAGGCAGAGCCTCTGTAGCCGGAAGAACCACAGGGCCTGAGAGCAGGTCTGTCGGGCTGGAGAAGAGAGAGCAGAGACTTTGGCGTGTCGGCGGCCTGGAGGGCTGGTAAGAGAGCTTCAGGAGGCCCTTTGGACCAGAGTGAGGTGTCTTTCTTTTTCTTGATCCTGTGTGCAACCAGAAGCTGGTGCAGTGTGTTAAGAAACAAGGTGATCTAATCTGGTAAGGGAAGAGATCCGTGTGGCTGCAGCACAGAGGATGGATTCGAGGACAGCAAGAGCTTCCTCCAAGTTTGGATGCTCCTGCTGTATTTCAGGGGAGATGGTGGTATCTTGGTGGAGGGCGGTGAGGCTAGAGCCACAAGAGATAATTAGAGAAGAAAATGAGTGGGGCCTTGGTGACAGGAAGGCGAGCTAAGGGAGGGTGTCCAGCATGGCTCCTCGGTTTCTGGTTTGCATAACAGGTTGGACAGCATTGCTAAATCAGGGAACTTAAATGAGATACCTAAATAATAATAATAATAATAATAATAATAATAATAATAATAATAGCAAATGCTAATGCAATACCAACTCCTTTTGTTCTCATAACAATCCTAAGAGGTAGGTACTATTATTACCGCCACTTTTTACAAGTCCTAAAGAAACAAGGGATCCCAAAATTCTAGCTCATAATAACTATTCACTCAGTTGCATCAGTATCACACATGAAATTACTGCAGTGCCTTAAAGACTCCCAGTCATGTTTTCTTTCCTTCAGAGCCTTAACCTGGAAAATGAGAGAATTGAACCAGGAAATAAGTAGCGCTTGGGGATGCCAACTGTCTTTGCTAAGGACATGGGTCACATACTTGCAGACTGTGGCTATGCCAAGGATTGGTGTCATAGAAAGAAGTCCCCAGATAGACATATTGGGAGAGAGAGAAGTGATGATTACTGACATTTATTGAGCTCTTTATGGACACAGCCCTGTTTTTAGCTCTTTATTTGCATATTATCTCCTTCAATCTTCAATTCTGTAAATTATGTGACCCTTTAACAGATGAGAAAAATGGAGTTTAATAAGATTTTTAAAAACTTGCCCAAGGTCACATAGCTAAGTTCAGAGTAGGTCATTGACGGTTCTGAGATGTTTACCCATTTTACTACTACACTGTCAGCAAGGAAAGCATACAGACAGTGCTCCCTTCTCACGGTAGTGCAGGGCCCTAAAAACGACCATGCATGGGTGCCTGGCTGGCTCAGTCAGTGGAGTGTGCAGGTCTTGATCTCAGGGTTGTATGTTCAATCCCCATATTGGGTATAGAAATTGCTTAAAAATAAAATCTTTAAAAAAAAAAAAAAAGACCGTGCAAGCTGAAACCGTGCAAAGCAAATTTAATAATCAATGGTAAAAAAAATCATGATTGTTTCATGCCTTTAAAAAAAATCTTGTCAAAACATTAAAAACTCTCTTGCTATTTGTTATATAGGAAAATGGGGAGAAAAGCAAAACATTTACCACACTATAATTTAAAACATTAGGAACACTGAGGATCAAAAGTGTTTTATATGTTTGTGAAAAACATATCAACTGTAAATATACTAAAAACCATTGAGTTGTACACTTTACATGGGTGCATTATGTGGGATGTGAATGCCAATAAAGCTTTAAAAAACAGTTTATCGGGAGTAGTTTCAACAGTGTTTGCCTTCTTGTTCTTCTCATGTAACTTACGATATGTAGTGAGCGTTTCTTCTATGCCTCAGTGAATCATCCTGCTCCTTTTCTTTTTTTGATAGAATTTATTGTCAAATTTATTGGGAGGAACACCCAGTACTCATCCCAACAAGTGCCCTCCTCCATGCCCATCACCCACTTTCCCATCTCCCCACCCCCATCAATCCTAAATTTAGATTACCTACCAACATTATATCCTTTGCACTTTATTTAAAAAATTTTTATGTTTATGGCAATGAGAAAGAATGAAATCTGGCCATGTGTAGCAACGTGGATGGAACTTGAGGGTGTTATGCTGAGCGAAATAAGTCAGGCAGAGAAGGACAGATACCATATGTTTGCACATATAGGAGGATTAGGAGGAACTTAACAGAGGACTGTGGGGAGAAGAAGGGGAAAAATACTGGGGTAGAGGGAGGGAAGCAAACCATGAGAGACTCTTGAATGCCAAGAACAAACTGAGGGCTGATGGGGAGGGGAGGGGAAGGGAGGGTGATGGGCACGAAGGAGGGCATTTGTGGGGATGAGCACTGAGTGTTATATGGAAACCAACTTGACAATAAACTATTTAAAAATTTTTTATGTTTATTTCTTTATTTTGAGAAAGAGAGAGCGAGTGAGGTAGGAGCAGAGAGAGAGGGAGAGAGAGAGAATCCCAAGTGGGCTCCACACTGTCAGTGCTCAGCCTGACTCAGGGCTTGATTATGATCTGAGCTGGAATCAAGAGGTGGATGCTCGAGGTGCCTGAGTGGCTCAGTCAGTTAAGCGTTGCACTTCGGCTCAGGTCATGATCTCATGGTTCGTGGGTTCAAGCCTCGCATTGGTCTCTGTGCTGACGGCTAGCTCAGAGCCTGGAGCCTGTTTCAGATTCTGTATCTCCCTCTCTCTCATACCCTCCCCTGCTCACGCTGTCTCTCCCTCCCAATCGCTCTCTCTCTCTCAGAAATAAGTAAAACATTAAAAAAAAGTTTTTAAAAAGAGTTGGATGATCAACCGACTGAGCCCCCCAGGTGCCCCTATCCTTTGCACTTCAAATGTTGTGAAATCTCTCAAAGTTCCTGTACTGTGAAGTATCTTTTTTGTCAGCGTCACTTCCTCTGAGACAGCTTCATCCTTGTTGTCACAACCACTTTCCTCATTTATGCTGGTAAGTTCACCTTCACCGAGTTCCTCTATCTGCCCATCAACAAGCTCTTGAATGACGGCAGTGTCACTATCCCCTTGGTCACCTATTTCTTCTAGAACTTCATTCACATTTCCAACATTATCGCTTTTTGTTTCTCTGCTGGCTTGTTCTTTTGATTATCCTTTTTGTTTGTTTGCTTTTTGTTTTTTGGTAAATGTCACGTGCGCTTATCACTGGGAGACAAAGAGGTGATGCAACTACATACTTTGCTGTGTGTGTGTGAAGTGAATAAAGCAGATCCAGATAAACCAATCACTGACACACTTTGGAAGAAGGGACCTGACTTGTCACTAATCACCATGCACCTCTATTATTCATGTAGTCGTCTATGGACTGAAGAGCTCTCAGCAAAGTTTGCATTTTATACTATTACTAAGTTATACTGTGGAAACTGAAATGGAAAACTGTTGTTGGAGGATTGGGCTTATTCAATCGAATAGTAGTGATGAAAATTTGTACCTGCCTAAATAATCAAAAGAAAAACTGCTTGTGTGTGTGTGCATGTGTGTGTGTGTGTGTTTGTGTGTGTGTGTGTGTGTGATATCCCCTAAATGCCTACCTGATATTCTCTTTCCCAGAATTGTAGACCCTCTGACCCTATTCCTTTTATTTATTTATTTCAAGTTGTTTTTAAGTTTTAAATTTATTTTTGAGAAAGAGTGTGAGTGCACAAGTCAGGAAGGGGCAGGAGGTGTGGACAGAAGATCTGAAGTAGGCTAGCTACACTGACAGCAGAGGGCCAGATGCGGAGCTCAAACCCACGAACCACAAGATCATGACCTGAGCCGAAGTCAGACAATTAACCAAATGAGCCACCCAGGTGCCCCTGGCCCTATTTTTATTTTTTTTAAATGTTTATTTATTTTGAGAGACAGAAACAGACAGAGTGCCAGCAGGGAAGGGGCAGAGAGAGAGGGAGACACAGAATGTGAAGCAGGCTCTAGGCTCTGAGCTGTCAGCACAGAGCCCAACGCGGGGCTCGAACCCACGAGCAGTGAGATCATGACCTGAGCTGAAGTCCAACGCTCAACCGACTGAGCCACCCAATCTCCCCTCTATTTTTATTTCTTAAATGAACATTTTATAAGGTTGAATTGATTATATGTATTTGCATTTTAACTTGTAATATAAATTCAGAAAATAAATAAAAGTGGGTTATCTATGAATACTACAAATGAAAATAGTGAAATTTACCACTTAGTACCAGAGATGAACTCATTATTTCTAAGAAGGCTTATGCCAGTGTCCTCTCAACCAAGCATGCTAGGAACAAGTACCACGAGGTATGCAGATCATACATTTGCCATTAAAATATAACTCAGCCGGTTAGGCGTCCGTCTTCGGCTCAGGTCATGATCTCACGATCTATGAGTTGGAGCCCCGCTTTGTGCTCTGTGCTGAAAGCTCAGAGCCTGGAGCCTGCTTCACATTCTGTGCCTCCCTCTCTCTCTCTTTGCCCCTCCCCTGCTCTCTCTCTCTGTCTCTCAAATATAAAAAAAACAAAAAAAATTTTAATGTTTATTCATTAGATAAAGATTTCATGAGTGTGGTACTGTGTACGTGATACTGTGTGACAAAGACCCTGCCTTCTGGGGAGGCGGGGCTGGGGGGGCAAGTGCCCAGATAGCTAAAACATAAAGTAGTCAGTAGGAAGCCATAGAAGAAAGTTGCCGATAACGTTCAGGGTTGGGATCAAGGAATGCTTTTTGAATGAAGTCACATTGGACATTTGAATCTTTAGAAATGTGTCTAAAAACATTCTAGAGTCCCCGTAACCAATGATTCTTCCCTATTTTTTCCATATAGTACTCCAGTCTTCTGGACGAGACCCCTGCATTTTATGGTGGCAGAAATAACTGCTGGCGAAAATTAAACCTCAAAAACATCCCCAGGACAATGATAATATATGACATAGTTCATTATGCAGAGTCTGGAATAATCTCAAACCGTCTACAAAAAGAAATGAAGTATCTATTACAGAAGCCACAGACAGAAGAGATGCATGAGCACCAGCTACAAATTGTTTCTGAAGTTAGGTAAAAGTGGGGCGCCTGGGTGGCTTAGTCGGTTAAGCGTCCGACTTTCGCTTAGGTCATGATCTCGCGGTTCATGGGTTCGAGCCCCGCGTCGGGCTCTATGCTGACTGCCAGCTCAGAGCCTGGAGCCTGTTTCAGTCCGTGACTCCCTCTCTCTCTGACCCTCCCCTCCTCACGCTGTGTCTCTCTCTCTCTCTAGAAATAAAAAAAAAAAAAATGAAGTTAGGTAAAAGTGACATTTTACCGGGTTGCAACACTAGGAGCATTTCTGAAAATGTTCACGTTCTGCCAAATAGCTCATGAAAGATAATAATAGAGCATATGGGAGAAACAGGGTTGGGCCAGATTGCTCAAAACTTATGCATCTTTGTAAACAGAACACTAACAAAAAGGACAATTGGAACCTGGGGAGATAACTTGTACCACCAGACAGGCAGTTCAGGATGGCTGGAGGCCATCACGGAAAACATGAAACATGTACAACAATCGAGTGGAAATGCTGGCGTCTCTTTAATTAGAGCAGATAGTGGGCGCGGAGCTAATGCAGATGGAAGTGCGGCCCTGGGCTAGTGCAGGTTGCCTTGTAAGGGGACTCGAGAGTCTGAGAGTCCGTGCAACCTGCCAATAACCAACCTCCCCTCCCCCAAGGCGGGAAGTATGGTGGCGGGGCCCTAAGGCTGAGGAGTGCCTCTGTGGGGAGGGAGTCTTAGAGGCAGGTGCTAATTCTCGTTTTCCTAAATATGTTGCCTGTGCCTCACAGAGCTGGGGACCTTCTTTCCTTTTCTGCCGAAGGTTATAATTCTACTCTTGCTATCCTGGCTCTCCTTTTTGAAGACAAATTGCATGTAAATTACAGTGACATTATTCCCTTCTTTAGCAATAGCATGTGAGCCAATTCACATCATAGAAACTCATGTTGTAGCAGAATAGACTGTATTATGATCTGAAACAGTATGCACAGAATATGACTGTTCTCATTATATTCCTTTTTTCTTTCTGTTACAAGTCTCACCTAGCCCATCTTATTTACAAATGAAGCTTGCTTTCTTAAGAAAAAGAAAAAGATAATCAGATTGAAGAGGATATATTGGTAGTCGATTTCCACAGAGTCACTTGAAATGAAAAACTACTCTGTTAGTACACGAAGAAGACACTGGTGACCCAGGATCAGGCAAACACTCTGCTTTTTTTCAGGGCTAGAGATGAGTGGTGCTGACCCAATAATATAATTTAGCTCATGTATTTTATGATCAAAGCTATACATTTGCCAGACAGATGGCCTGGTGTAGGGTGCAGTCTGTCATCATGAAATAGATTTTCTCTAACTCATCCATAAACGCACTGAATATAGAACTTAACCCTATTACCACCAAGGTCAAATAAATGATGTAATTTTCTCTGCCACAATGTATAACCCTAAGCTCCTTGCTATTTGAACTCTTGCTACTGATCTTCTAAGAATGAATCACTGGAAGAGCCAAATTAAGTAGCCAAATTCTAAATCAATTAAAGAGGGAAAAGTACTTTCTTACAGGTTTCTATGAATGCATTATTAAATTGGGATCTCCTGGGAGATCACATATTTGAGTATGAGTAGTTTATTTGGGAGGTGATCCTCAGAACCATCAAGGAAAGGGACACAGGGAGGGGTAGGCTGCCTAAACAGTGTGTGTTAGCAAGCGAGTTATCTCTGCGGGTAAGTCGAGTTTCATCCCTCCTGGGACTGTCCAAGCCATTGTAGAACACGATACTCAACTTATCCTGCGGGGGCAAGGGAGTTGGGATATTTATACACCAATGCCCAGCAGTCATTGGCTAAACACTGCTTAGGAGAAGAGCTATTAATTCTTGTGCACTTTCTCCACACATGGGCTCTTGTTTTCACAAGCAAGCTCCCAGGCTGAGTGAGGTCGATGCTGTCAGTTGGGCATTGGGCCTGTGTGCTTTCCAGTGGTAAGGCCGAGGCCAGGGCACCACCTGTATCTGATCCCAACACTCATAAAAACAGCTTGTTTTTTCAGCCATTATGAAATGTACTCGTTTTTTGTATTAGTATATGCTATATTAAAAAATTATTCAAGTGGCTACTACACAGTGTTTTCCAGGAAAACTGATTTTAAATTGATACCATGTTTTATAATTTTCATCATCATTGTGGTCTGCATCCTCATTTATACAACCTTCATAGGTGGCAGATAAAGAACTATGCTCTGAAATTTAAGCAGAAATGATAACTTTGGCCTAAAAAGTTACATGCAATACTGCTCCAAAAACTGAAGTCTATGATAAATTTGCTAGAAGATGCTTTGATAAAATAGGGAACTTGCTTTACATTTAAATGTTCTTTTGTGCATTTTTTTCTGTCTATAATACAAATCTTTTCTAGATGCCCTACATCCTTTCCAACTATCCAACCTTTGTATCGGCCCTACCGACAACAGAGTCAAATTAAGCATCTGGGTCGTCGATCCAAGCAAGCTCAAATGAAAGTTGAAAAAATGAAAAAAGCATATAAGATGGCTAAAGAAAAAAATGCTTCTGTGGGGACTGTAAGTTAAACTTGTACTGAATTCATTGTTCAAACTGTAAGTAATTCTACTTCTATAAGTAGAATTTTCCTAACCTCCAAGTTCAAGGTTGAAAGACCCTTGGTATCTTACTTAGATAGTCTAAAGCTATGTTCCTCTTGGTGCCACATGTTTTAAAAATTCTTAAACAATAGAGCTAACCTGACAAATACCAGCTGTTTGGGCTCCGCATCAGTATGAGGTGCCAAACGACAACAACAGCAACGAAAAATTGTCGTCTCTGTACATTGACACTGTCAATTCAGCACGACACTGTTCAAAACAAAAGCCATTACTATCTAAACTTATAAAAGCTATATGTGTAAAGTCACCCTCAGTACATTCCCTTGACAACTAACATGTGTTGATGTATTACTTTGTAATTTTTAAAGAATCTACTCTAAGTTTTTTACGATGAGGCTAAGTATAAAGAGTCACTATGAAAACAAAGTAGTAAAAACCAAAATTTTTTTTCACTTTTATTTATAATTCTGCCTAGGACCCACAGACAGATACACCACGTACAAAGCAAAAACAGTCAGTCATCTCCTCCCCATCTTTTGACGTCGTGAAAGCTGAACCCATGTCAGATGAGGAATTGAAAAAGGAAGAAAAGGAATTATTTGCCTGGTGTCAAGAGTTGTGTATTAATAGTTCTCCATCATATTAATGCACAGCTAAATGATAGAAACCCAAATTATTTAACAGTGTGCTTGTCCTGCTAATATGAGTATTAAAAGGACATTGAAATCTCAACAAGCTCTTGGGATGCTCTCTTAACCAACTGTGTGACTGATTTTTAAGCTCTTTTTGTATTAGCATAAGTATAAATATTTTTTTACTGACAAAATTTTAATCTGAAAAAATTAGTTCTTTTTAAGTATGATTTATTGTCAGATTGGCTTACATACAACACCCAGTGCTCATCCCAACAAGTGCCCTCCTCCATGCCCATCACCCATTTCCCCCTCCCCCCCCTTGTCCACCCTCAGTTTGCTCTCTGTATTTTAGAGTCTTGTTGTGGTTTGCCTTCCTCCCTCTCTGTTTGTAACTATTTTTTTTCACTTCCCTTCCCCCGTGGTCTTCTGTTAAGTTTCTCAGGATCCACATATGACTGAAAACATGATATCTGTCCTTCTCTGACTGACTTATTTCACTCAGCATAATACCTTCCACTTCCATCCTCGTTGCTGCAAATGGCATCATTTCATTCTTTCTCATTGCCAAGTAGAATTCCGTTGTATATATGAACCACATCTTCATTATCCACTCATCAGTTGGTGGATATTTAGGTCTTTCCATAGTTTGGCTATTGTTGAAAACGCTATGAACATTGGGGTAAATGTGGCCCCTATGATCAGCACTCCTGGATCCCTTGGGTAAATTCCTAGTAATGCTATTGCTGGGTCACAGAGGAGTTCTATTTTTATTTTTTTTTATTTTTTTTTTCTTTATAGCTATCCACTTTATTTTATTTTTTTTCTTTATAGCTATCCACTTTATTTATTTTTTTTTTACAAATAGTTTATTGTCAAATTAGTTTCCACATAACACCCAGTGCTCATCCCCACAAGTGCCCTCCTCCATGCCCATCCCCCCCTCCCCCCCACATCCATCAGTCCTCAGTTTTTGTCAGCATTCAAGAGTCTCTCATGGTTTGCCTCTCTCCCTTTCCCCCACCATTTCCGCCCTTCTTCTCCCCCTTGTTCCTCCGTCAAGTTCCTCCTAATCCTCCTATACGTGCAAACATATGATATTTGTCCTTCTCTGCCTGACTTATTTCGCTCAGCATAACACCCTCAAGGTCCATCCATGTTGCTACACATGGCCAGATTTCATTGTTTCTCATTGCCATGTAGTATTCCATGGTATAGATAAACCACATCTTCTTGATCCATTCATCTGTTGATGGACACTTAGGCTCTTTCCATGTTTTAGCTATTGTGGAGAGTGCTGCTATGAACATTGGGGTACATGTGCTCCTATGCGGAGTTCTATTTTTAATTTTTTGAGGAACCTCCACACTGTTTTCCAGAGGGGCTGCACCAGTTTGCATTCCCACCAGCAGTGCAGGAGGGTGCCCGTTTCTCCACATCCTCACCAGCATCTATAGTCTCATGATTTGTTCATTGTAGTCACTCTAAATGGCATGAGGTGATATCTTAGTGTGGTTTTGATTTGTATTTCCCTGATGATGAGTGACGCTGAGCATCGTTTCATGTGTCTACTGGCCATCTGGTTGTCTTCTTTGGAAAAGTGTCTATTCACGTCTTCTGTCCATTTCTTCACTGGATATTTTGTTTTTCAGGTGTTGAGTTTGGTAACTTCTTTATAGATTTTGAATACTAACCCTTTATCTGATTTGTCATTTGCAAGTATCTTCTCCCATTCTGTCAGCTGCCTTTTAGTTTTGCTCATTGTTTCCTTTTCAGTGCAGAAACTTAATCTTGATGAGGCCCCAATAGTTCGTTTTTGCTTTTAGTTCCCTTACCTTTGTAGATGTGTCAAGCAAGAAATTGCTGCGGCTGAGGTCAGAGGTTGTTGCCTGATTTCTCCTCTAGGGTTTTGAGGGTTCCCTGTCTCACATTCAGGTTCTTTATCCATTTTGAGTTTATTTTTGTATATGGTATAAGAAAGTGGACTGCAGGGCTGGTTCAATATTTGCAAATCAATCAATGTGATACATCACATTAATAAAAGAAAGGACAAGAACCACATGATCCTATCAATAGATGCAGAAAAAGTATTTGACAAAATACAGTATCCTTTCTTAATAAAAACCCTTGAGAAAGTTGGGATACAAGGAACATACTTAAACATCATAAAAGCCATATATGAAAAACCCACAGCTAATATCCTCAATGGGGAAAAGCAGAGATTTCCCCCTGAGATCAGGAACACGACAGGGATGTTCATGCCCACCACTCTTGTATAACATAGTGCTGGAAGTCCTAGCCTCAGCAATCAGACAACAAAATGAAATAAAAGGCATCCAAATTGGCAAAGAAGAAGTCAAACTTTCACTTTTTTCAGACAACATGATACTCTACATGGAAAACCTGAAAGACTCCCCACCAAAAGATTGCTAGAACAGATACATGAATTCAGCAAAGTCGTAGGTACGAAATCAATGTACAGAAATCAGTTGCATTGTTATACACCAATAATGAAACAACAGACAGAGAATTAAAGAAACTGATCCCACTTACAACTGCACCAAGAACCATAAAATACCTAGGAATAAATCTAACCAAAGGTGTAAAAGACCTGTATGCTAAAAATTATAGAAAGCTTCTGAAGGAAATTGAAAAAGACACAAAGAAATAGAAAAACATTCCATGCTCATGGATCAGAAGAATAAATATTGTTAAAATATCTATACTACCCAAAGCAATCTACACATTCAATGCAATCCCAATCAAAATTGCACCGCCATTCTTCTCAAAGCTAGAACAAACAATCCTAAAATTTGTATGGAACCACAAAAGACCCTGAATACCCAAAGTAATATTGAAGAAGAAAACCACAATGGGAGGCATCACCATCCGAGACTTTAGCCTCTACTACAAAGCTGTCATCATGAAGACAGTATGGTATTGGCACAAAAACAGACACACAGACCAGCGAAATAGAATAGAGAACCCAGAACTGGACCCACAAATGTATGGCCAACTATCTTTGACAAAGCAGGAAAGAGTATCCAATGGAAAAAAGACGGTCTCTTTAACAAATGGTGCTGGAAGAACTGGACAGCAACATGCAGAAGAATGAATAAATTATTTCTAGTAGGTGCCCTCAAACTAGCTGTATACAGTTTGAGTCAAGAAATGGTGTGCAAATTAGTCCCTGGAACTTTTATTCAATTTTGATTTTCCTTCATTTTTGAAAAACATCTGAACAGGCCATGCTTAGCATAAATATCAGAATTCACAGAATACAATGCTACTCTTGAGTCAGTTTCCAGTTCCTTTTTTTATAAAACTGGCATGTCGTTTTCACAGAGCACCTGGTGAATGACCTATTCTAAATTATAATAAAAATAATAATGAATTTGTTGCTACAGTAGGCATGACATAGCATACCTCATCATTATCCAGGATTGTGAGGACCCGGGCAGAATGTTGTGTCTGCTTTAATGTTGTATTTCAATATTTTTCAAATATAAAAATTGTTTTAGGGAATATTCATCAATTTCCTTTTGAATTGATAATCTTGTTCTTGAGAGAGTATAAATTATTGATACTTTTTGTGATCTAGGCTATTGGATTATATCAAACCTTACCAGCAGCTATGATAATTAAACAAAGTGCAATCTTTATTGAATTTTAAAAACACAATTTTTTATTTTGTTTAAAATTTAAAATGTGGAGGTCAACTGCTGATTTAACTCAGGCAAAACAGCCCATAAATGGATCTCATTTGCTTTTAAAACATTCTCTCTCTTAAAAAAATTTTTTTAATGTTTATTTATTTTTGAGAGAGAGAGGCAAAGAGCAAGCAGGCGAGGGGCAGAGAGAGAGAGAGGGAGACACAGAATCCGAAGCAGTCTGACACAGAGCCCAAATCCATGAACCGTGAAATCATGACCTGAGCCAAAATTGGATGCTTAATGGATGAGCCACCCAGGGGCCCCATAAGCATTTCCTCTTTTTTTTATGTTTATTTATTTATTTTGAGAGAGAGACAGAGCACAAGATGGAACTGGCAGAGAGAGAGTGTGTGAGAGAGAGTCCCAAGCAGGCTCCATGCTGTCAGTGCAGAGCCTGATGTGGGGCTCGAACTCAAAAACCGTGGTATCATGACTTGAACCAAAATCAAGAGTCAGAGGCTTAATTGACTGAGCCAACCAGGCGCCCCTGTGAAAGATTCTCTTAAATGAGGCGCCTGGGTGGCTTAGTCGGTTAAGCGTCCAACTTTTGCTTAGGTCATGATCTCGCGGTTCGTGGGTTCGAGCCCCGCGTCGGCCTCTGTGCTGACTGCCAGCTCAGAGCCTGGAGCCTGTTTCAGTCTGTGACTCCCTCTCTCTCTGACCCTCCCCTGCTCACGCTGTCTCTCTCTCTCCTAGAAATAAATAAAACGTTAAAAAAAAATTAAAAGATTCTCTTAAATGATCAGGAATATTGGAGTAAGTGTATACGGTTCCCGCTAGAGTATATTTAACATAAACATGTACTCTTCAATATTAATATATTATCATTTAATATCCAAAAATAGGATGGATAACCCCCTTGTTTTCAGAGCTTGTACTGGACACTGGTTGAATAGAAAACATGTATTTGGCCTCATGAGTCATACAAACTGTCATTCATTAAATTGGGAAGCAGTCCCTCATTCAATCAAATGTATATCAGGTTCAGTCTACCCATAGTATGTGTAACAACAAAGCTAAGGAAGATTTCAGGTAACTGGATGAAAGAAAAAGACAAAGGACAGACTCTTTACATTTCAGGGCATCCACTTCTCGTATTTCATCAGCTCTGACTTTGTCCCATTGTGATGCCTCGCTAAAAGGGAGGCTGGGAAATGTACACTTGTTTGGGTCAGTTATGTACCCAACTAAAATTCTATTGTCATAAAAGAAAAGGATAATGGATATTAAGGCATAAGGAGCATCAGCTGCCAGACAGAGATCATGTCTTCTATTGACTACTTAAACTCACATCAAACAGTGTAACCACATCACAGAAAATCTTTTTTAAAGGTAGAATTACACATGATCTCATCACTATAACAACTGTTTTCATTTGCATACATCTTTTTAATCTAAAAACTCATATTTGAGGACACCTGGGTGGCTCAGTCGGTTAAGTGTGTGACTCTTGGTTTCAGCTCAGGTCATGATCTCACAGTTTGTGGGCTCAAGCTCCACATCAGGCTCTGTGCTGGTGTTGCAGAGCCTGCTTGGGATTCTCTCTCTCCCACTCTCTCTCAAAATAAATAAATAAACTTAAAAAAATAAATACACACATATTTTCACATGGTGGTAATCATAAGTAACTTATAGATTTAAATTTTTCACTTAATATTGTATCTAAACATAGTGCATTTTTAAAATAATTTTTAATGGCCACATGGTAGCCCATTGGGTTGATGTGGCATAATGTACTTAACCAATACCCATATCATTGGATAGTTCAGTGATTCTAATTTTTCACTATTGCTGGTAATTAACACTAGAGTGAACATCTTCATACAATCTTTTTGCTTTTGGTTATCTTTCTGTTACTTGTTTTTAACCTAATTGCACTGTAATCAGAGAACATAATTTGATACCGATTCTGGGAAACATATGGACTTTATAGGCAAGTATATGGTCACTTTTCATTCATGTTTCTTGCACTCTTAAGAAAAAATTTACATTTTCTGTAGTTGTATACAAGATTCTATTCATGTCCTTTTGATTAAGCCTTGTTGATTGTATTATTTACATTTTCTATACACTACTAATTTTTTGTCTGCGTGACAACAATTACTGAGCAAGGCGTATGTTCTATCAGTTTCTCCTCATAATTCTGTCAATTTCTGCTTTCTGTTATTTAAAGATATCATCAGGTATATATATAATTTTGTCTCTTCCTGGCAAGTTGAACGTTGTCTTTACATAGTTCCTATCTTTATTCCTAATTACACATTTGCCTTGAGCACTCTTCTGCCCAGTAGAGCCACTCCCGGCTTCTCCAGCTTAGACTCTACCTGGCATATCGGTTTCCATCCTTTTGTATTTTCAACCTTTTTATGTGTCAGGGCCTGGTTAGATGCTCCCAAGTTCCGCTTCTTCCTGGGAGCACAGGGCCACATCGCCCAGCTCTCTCCAGTGACGTTGGGACCACTGAGGCATGTGGGCAGAAGTGATGTATGCCACTTCTAGGCCTGGCCCCTAAAATGTCATGTGTAGACTTCTATGTGTTCTCTCGTCTGCTCACATGGCTCAAGGCAAAGAACTCCAACATGGTAGAACTAGAATCAATGGATCTCAGATTCCTATGTCACTGACTGAAGGAGTGACAGACAGAGCAGCAGCCTGGCCTGATGAACTGGGATGTGAGCAAAAATTAAACCTTGTTGTGTTAAGTCCCAGTGAGTTTAGGGGTTGTTTGTTCCAGCAGGTAATATTAATTTTAAAAAAATTTAGGGGCGCCTGGGTGGCTCAGTCGGTTAAGCATGTTACTTCAGCTCAGGTTGTGATTTCACTGGTCATGGGTTCCAGCCTGCGTCAGGCTCTGTGCAGACAGCTCAGAGCCTGGAGCCTGCTTCGGATTCTGTGTCTCCCTCTCTCTCTGCTCCTCCCCTACTCACTCCGTGTCTCTCTCTCTATCTCTCTCTCAAAAAATAAACATCAAAAAAGTTTTTAAAAATTTTTAAAAGTTGACTTATTTTAAGAGAGAGAGACAGCATGATCTGGGGAGGGGCAGAGAGATAATCCCAAGCAGCACAGAGGCCAATACAGGGCTTGAATTCACAAACCCTGAGATCATGACCCGAGCTGCAGCCACCCGAGCTGCGGACACTTAACCTACTGGGCCACCCAGGTGCCCTATTAATTATTTCTGATATACCAATGTCTTTGTATTTTAGGTTCTCTCCAAGATACAGCAAATATCTGGATTGTTTTGTTTTGTCTTGTTTTGTTTTAGTCCAGTCTGAGGATATCTTTCTTTTAACTGGTGAGTTTAGAACATTTACACTTTATTGTGGTTTTAATTAATTGTCGGTATGTCAAATTCTCTTTGCCATTTTATTTTGTGATCTCTATCCTGCTTTTTCTATATCTTTCCCCCCCTTCCTATTTTCTCTCAGGTTATTCTTTTGACTCCACATTAGCCCTCTATTGTTTTGGGAGTTCTACACGCTTTTTCTCTTGTTAGTGATTACTGTTAAATTTCAGCATGTGTACTTAAAATCTAAATCAATAGCTCCACCCCCCTCCCAAACTATCCAGGGGCCTGAGGATGGTTAATCACCATCTTGTCTTAAAATTTATTGTTATCCAGTATTTTAGCACCACCTCATTATTAACTTCCAAATTAGACACTATTGTTGTTGTAGAAGTCTCAGACTTGCCTTCTGGGCTCGTGTTTTTCTTTATCCTAACATATACTTTTCAAAGCTCCCTTAATGAGCTTCATTTGGTGATGACTCTCAGGTTTGGGTTTTCTGAAAACTGCCTTCATTTCACCCTATTCCTGAATACCTAATTTAAGTAGGTATCAAATTCTACATAGATGGTGGTTTTCTCTCAGCAAACCAGTCTAGTTGTTGCTACTTGTCTAGTTATTGTTCCTTTTAGATTATCTCTCCTTTGTCTCTGACAAGCTTAAAAATTTTCTCTTTGTATCTTGTGCTCTTCAGTTATGCTGCCGAGTGATTCTTCTGTGTTCTCTCTTCCACCTCCATTTTGTCTCACTTTACTGTCCTTTGAGTCAGAGGTCCTTCGTGCAGAGGTCTCCATTCCAATTCACTACCTTCCCTGAGTCCAACATCTTGTCCCCCACACACGTGAGGTCATTAAAAACCAAGGCTTCAGGTTCCTGAGCGTGACAACTGTGTTCGCAGTCATCAGTCATGGACCAAAGTTTGGAACTCCCTCTTTATTTTTCACTTCTGAGGATTTTCCTTCTTACAAGCCCAACAGTACATCTTAAAAGATTTTTTTTTCCTCTGGGGCCACCTGGGTAGCTCAGTAGGTTAAGTGTCTGACTTTGGCTCAAGTCCTGATCTCACAGTTCAGGGGTTCGAGCCCTGCGTCGGGCTCTGTGCCGACAGCTTGGAGCCTGGAGCCTGCTTTGGATTCTGTGTCTCCCTCTCTCTCTGCCCCTCCTCCGCTCATGCTCTGTCTCTCTCTGTCTCTCAAAAATAAATAAATCTTTAAAAAAATGTTGACCTTTAAAACAAAGATGTTTTTTCTGTATTTTATTTAGAGTTTCTATGGTTTTTGTGGTGGGATGGTTTCTCAGAATATTTAGTCCACCATTTTTTCATTAGTGAAAGTCCACATTGTCGCTTCATCCTCAGGATAAAATCTTGAGAGTGATACTATTTACTGCATCAGAGATTTTAAACATTCTTATAGCTGTTCATACGCATTGTTGGATTGCTTTCCAGCCATTCTCTTTGTGAGTGGTGACTACTATATTTGTTTGTTTATCCACTTCACGGAGACAACGTGGTATCATAGAAGAAGAGCTTTAAAGCAGCCAAGTTTGGCTCTCCCTCTCCTCACCCCATCTCTCTCTATCCATCCACTAGTCACATATACAGCGATCAGGAAAATTCTTTCCTTAAAAGTTTTGTTGTGGCTTGAGATGCTAGAGAATTAGAAAGAAGACATCATTTGAGAAGGAGAGAATGAAGATACGTGTAGAACTTCTGGCAAAAATGCTGGCTTCAGTATCTATCTTAGTTTCAGCTCCACCCTACCCCAATAAGATAACAGGAAGGAGATTTCTTAAGGCGTAAACCTTCAATAATAGCAGAGAGAATAGCAATAAAATTTTGTCAGTTCGAAAACTTACAAGTGGTAGTTGACATGGCAGGCCTGAGAAACTGTAACTTAAACTGGCCTTGAGGAAAGCTAAGAAACAAACCACTTTACACCATGGGACCCCCACAAGACTTGGAAATTGGCAATAACAAACTAGTTACCTTTGGAAGTGAAGGTTGAAGGAAAAGGATTTGGCTGAAAATCTGTGTAAGCCACTAAAACACCAAGTCCCTTTCCCCCTGTGATGGGTTGAATTGTGTCCCGTCCTCTCCCCTAGAAAAGATATTTTGAAGTCCTAACCCTCATTACTCAGAATGGGATCTTATTTGGAAAGAGAGTTGTGGCAGATGTAATTAGTTAAGATGAGGTCATCCTAGAGTAGGGTGGGCCCCTCATCCATTAGGACTGGTGTCTTCAACAGAATCAGTAAATTAAGAATTGAAATGGTTGCCTCTATGGATCAAGAAATGGTGGAAAGAGAGGCAGAGTCTAGTGGATTTTATAATAATCATCGTAGAACTGTTTGATATTTAAGACTTTGTGCAAGTATGCATTCAATTTTAAAAACTACAAGAAAAATTAACACTAGAATGCAGGAGAATGGTTGGGACAGAGACACGAGTGTGCCAGAGTAGGCCGTGCTTAGCTGGCTCAAGCTGGTTGTGAAATTTCTGGAAATTTCATGAGCCACTTGTTAAATACAGCCATTATTAAAACTGACATTGTATAAACTTAAAATTAAGTGAACTGTTACATTAAAGGCACAACCAGTTACTCAAAACTCATCACTTCCTAATCATTTTACTACCATTTTACTATGATCCTCTGATCTCAATGTTGCTTACATGTATTGCATCTGTCTGGTAGCAATGCCTAAACATTGTGCTCATGGACATCTCTTCTCCCATCTGCGTTGTGCTATCATGTTGATTGTTCAGTTCTTAAACTTATTAATTAAGTGTAACTCATGTCTAGAAAACTGTATAAAACAAATATACAGTTTAATGAATTCCTGTAAGGCAACAGAGTAAGTACCATTCATGTCAGCAAAAGAACCATGGCTGACCCCCCCCCCCAGAAGCTCCCTACTTGCTCCCCTTCTCCTACGAATAGCCAGAATTCTGACTTTTATGGTAACCAGGTCATTACTTTATAGTTTTGTCACGTAAGCATGCATCCACAAATACAAACACTGTGGTTTCGTTTAGCCTATTCTTTTTGTGTGGCTTTTACCTCTTTTTAATCTGTAGGTTCCCCCATCCACCTCTCTTTCCCCCCTTACAATTTGTGGACAAACTGGATTGTTTATCTGTAGCACCTGCCATGATCTGAATTTTGCTGATTGAATTCTTCTGGGATAGCTTAGCACGTTCTTCTGCCCTCCATATTTCCTATAAGTTGGTAGGCAGATCTAGACACTTGCTCTTTCTTATTAACAACAATGACAAGCCAAATACTAATTCAGCAACTGTGTATTGAACATTTATTACATGTCTGAATGAGGCGCTATAAAAATATTTTTATTTTTTAAGTAATTTTTTAAGGACTTTCATTATTTCAGGCAACTGACAGAATCTCCTTGAGGGACAAACTGTTATAAATGCTGTAACATTAGCTCGGTTGCCCAATCAGAAGGCATCTGGAGTGTTAGGTCTTGTGTGCGAAACATACATTAACTAACAAGGGTCTCCTGATCATAGTACAGCATGAGTGCCTCGACACGTCCCTCGAGGAACGATTAACTGTAGAACCACTTGTGCAGAAACCTGTCTGGTTTTCAAGGCTGATTTTAGCACTGATGCATTTACCAAGCATTACTGACAATGACTGCAAATTTCATAGGAGCTATTTGTAGGGAGTTGGCAACAAAGGATTTTTAAAAAGAAGAGGAGCAAATTTCATTACATGTTTCTAAATAATCAGAACCTTACGTTTTAATTTTTTAATGTTTTATTTATTTCTGAGACAGAGAGACAGTGTGAGCAGGGAGGGTCAAAGAGAGAGGGAGATACAGAAATTGAAGCAGGCTCCAGGCTCTGAGCTAGCCATCAGCACAGAGCCCAACGCGGGGCTCGAACCCACGAACCATGAGATCATGACCTGAGCCAAAGTCAGATGCCCAACCGACTGAGCCACCCAGGTTCCTCCCTTACATTTTAAAAAGGACACTGAATAATAAGATTTTATAACTTGATGCTCTCTATGACTTTTTCCGATGATAAAGCAATCGTAGTCTTTCTAACTAATGCCAATTACTTCCAGAATAATACTGACAACTTGAAGAAATGTTGATTTGCTGAAAATCAGACATCAAGGCTTCCTACTCACGAACAGTACTTGACTGCATTATTTTAACTGTGGTTTAATTTAAAATAGATTTCTGGCTTATTTTCATAGTTTCCTAGTGAATATCTTATATATATATATATATATATATATATTATGTTTATAAAACTAACGAAGCTTTAGGAACACAAGCCTATTTCACCTCTACTATTAAATCTTTGCTTGGAAGTAAGGTAAGATGTTCAGATTTGTGGGCCAAGAAGATAGGAAAGAGTGAAGATTGCCCAAAACCTCAAAATTTTCAACCCCACTCTCTAATTTTACAATATTATATTCAGCTATGATTCACAGAAATGACATTACGTTTAAAATATTCATGTGTATCATTTTTTAAAGTTCTCCAAGAGGAAGTCATTTCCTTCTGTATTTTTGGAAAAGTGAATATTCATTTCTCCCTCATAATATTAAATCATGACAATCCTTGGCATGCAAATTCACCTGTCAAATTATATTCTCCAAAATGCTCTAACACGTGCAGAGACACAAAAACTTCTGAACGTGCAAATACTAAGATATGATAGTTAGGGACCAGCCTAACAAAATAAATAGCAAAAATTACGCCATTCCATCATGGAATATTAGGAAAGAATCAAACACAACCTGAGCTTATTTGGGATCAATAATTGTTACGGGTTTCTATAAATAAAAAGCCTCCAGTGTTAAAAGATGTTGGATCAGCATTTCCGGAACTCTCTGACTAATGCCGTTATACTATGTGTCCCAGGGAGTTTTACTATGACATCAGCTCTTGAGAAACTTTAAATATTAATCCTTAGGTTATTCTTAGCTTGCAATCCATTGCTTTTTTGCTCATTGAGAATACTTTCTCATTTAGCCCAAGTAAGTTAATGTAATTCTTTTAAGATACTAAAGAAAATAGGATCAGAGCAGGATAATCAGGTTACACCAGTTTAAAGTAAGTAAAAATGCTCTATGCAGAGACCATGCATCACCAGTCTCTTTTTGCCTTCCCCAATTATTTCTGAAAGCATGGAATCAGATGAATATTATTTTTGGCGAAAAAAATGTTACAGTGTCACTCCTAGGAATAGGTCTCTACAGCCGCAACAGTTTCAGAATAAATTAAATCATGATGCTCATATTTTCCTCCGAAAAAAATACCACTTCTCTGGAAGGTAATTTTTCTGTCTGTCTCCAGAATGTGATTCCCCCACCCAGCTGTGCAAGTGCTGGAGACACGCCACCCATGTCCCTCTGCCTTTACTCCTTTGGTGCACACGGCTGAACTGCCATCTTACCAGCCCCTGGCCGCCTTTCTTTTCTTATTCATAAAATTCTATATTCATATTGAACGGCCTCAATTTTAAATTTAAACCTGGGAGATTGTGATTTTGTAAATGGCCAGCATAGAGAGACAGCCACAAAAAGTGGAGAAGAGTGGACTGAAAGACAAACGCAAAACCTGGAAAAGGAATAGATACGGGAAGCAACAGGTAAAGCTGATGTTGTTGGTAAGCAGACTGACCTTTGTTCGGGGCGTTTGGCCACGGGAGCCACTGCTGCTGGGTTTTGCGCAGCAAGCCACAAAGGGCCAATTAATACCCCTCGGGAGTGGCTCTCCCTCGGGGCTTGAAATACGTCCGTGTGTAAATATCCCAGCTCTTTCTGTCTTCCGTGGAGTAACTGAGGCGTGTGTGTGTGTGTGTGTGTGTGTGTGTGTGTTATACTGGTTCTCAGGACCTCCCCAGTACAAGTAAATTCTAGTCACCCTTAGTGGTAACACACTTAATAACACACACTGTTGGCTGTTTCGTCTTCCTCGTCTTCCTTCCCTAGTAACTTCCTCATTCTTCTACTGAGATTTTCACTGGTTTGTTTTTGTACCTTCCAAATAAACTACTTGCACTGGAATCCTTAGAGTCAGCTTCTGGGGAAAACCGACCTAAGGCTCACCAGCTGTTACTGCTTTGGCTCAGTCTTCCCTCAGTATTTGAATTCAGTTGCCATTTCCTGACTTTATAAGCAGTGAAGAGAGCAAATGTCAACTTAGTTAGCAAATGACTCTTCAGCTCCTTCTGACCGTCGTTTGTTCTTTTTACTTTGTGTCGCACACAGTCACTTTAATTCCTGTGCTAATCCTCCGAGGTATAGATGTCTACGACTGAATTTGGCTGCCTACAGAGAAACAAAGGGGGTGGTCTCTGCTGCCTCTATAGTCAAATCAAGGTTGCAATCAACACTTGGCGATTTCACAAGTGTTCTCCCGATTTCAAATTCTAGGAGTTCGTCGCACCAGTTCTATAGTAGCTATTCCAGAAAACTGAAAAGGAGGGAATACTCCCCAACTCATTTTGAGGACGCTATAGTTCCCAAACCTGACAAAGGAGTACAAAAAAGAAAACCACAGAACAATATCGCTCATGAACTTAGACACAACAATCTTCAAAAACAATTTTAGCATATCGAATCCAGCAGTGTATAAAATGAAGACTACACCATGACCAAGTAGAGTTTATGTAAAGGTTCAGTATTCAAAAGTCAATTAGTGTAAGTTATCATATCAGCATGCTAAGGTAGAATAATCCCATGATGACATAATTGATGCAGAAAAAGCACTGAACAAAACTAAACATTCATAATAAACACTCTGAGCAGATTAGGAAATAGGTGAACTTCCTCAATTTCGTAAAGAGCATCTAAAAAAACCAGTTCTATAGCTAACTTCATACTTAATGGTAAAAGACTGAATGCTTTCCTCTTAAGATCAGGAATAAGGCAAGAATGTTTACTTTCACCACTTTTTAAAAATGTTTATTCACTTTGGAGAGATGGTGGGGGTGGGGGCAGAGAGAGAGTGAGATACAGAATCCGAAGCAGGCTCCAGGCTCTGAGCTGTCAGCACAAAGTCTGATGCAGGGCTTGACCTCATGAACCATGAGATCATGACCTGAGCTCAAGTTCGACGCTCAACCGGCTGAGCCACCCAGGTGCCCCTAACCACTCTTTTTTTTTTTTAATTTTTCTTTATATTCCAGTTAGTTAACATACAGTATAATATTAGTTTCAGGTGTACAATATAGTAATTTAACATTTCCATACATTCAAGTGCCCTCCTGAATGCCCATCGCCCATTTAGCCCATCCCCCGACTTACCTCCCCTTGGTAACCATCAGTTCTCTATAGTTGAGTCTGTTTCTTGGTTTACTTCTCTCTCTCTCTGTTTTTTCCCTCTTTGTTCGTTTGTTTAGTGTCTTTTTTCTTTGAGTTTATTGATTTTGAGAGAGAACAAGAACAGAGGAAGGGGAGAGAGAGAGAGAGAGAGAGATTGAGAGAGAGAGAGAATCCCTAGCAGACTCCACACTGTCAGCACGGAACCCCATTCAGGACTCAAACTCACCCACCATGAGATGATGATGTGAGCCAAGGTCAGACACTTAACTCACTGAGCCACCCAGGTGCTCCTATTTGTTTTGTTTCTTCAATTCCACATATAAGTGAAATCATATGGTATTTATCTTTCTCTGAATGACTTATTTTGCTTAGCAATATACTCTGTAGCTCCATCCATGTCATTGCAAATGGCAAGATTTCATTCATTTCTTTGGCTGAATAATATTCCATCTTATATATACCACATCTTCTTTATCCATTTATCAATCAATGGACACTTAGGCTGCTTCCATATCTTGGCTATTGTAAATAATGCTGCTATAAACATAGGGGTGCATGTATTCCTCTGAATTAGTGCTTTTATATTCTTTGGGTTAATACCCAGCAGTGCAATTGCTGGATCATAGGATAGCTCTATTTTTAACTTTTTGAGGAACCTCCATACGGTTTTCTACAGTGGCTGCACCAGTTTGCATTCCCACCAACATTACTCAAGTGTTCCTTTTTCTCCACATCCTCCCATCACCTGTTGTTTCTTGTATTGTTGATTTTAGCCATTCTGACAGGTGTGAAGTGATATCTCATTGTGGTTTTGATATGCACATCCCTGATATCAAGGGGTTGAGCATCTTTTCATGTGTCTGTTAGCCGTCTGTATGTTTTGGGGGGAAAATACCTATTCATGTCTTTTGCCCATTTTTTAAACTGGATTATTTGTTTTTTGGGTGTCAAGTTGTATAAGTTCTTTATGTATTTTGGATACTAACCATTTATCAGACATATCATTTGCAAATAATCTTTTCCAATTCCATAGGGTGCCTCTAGTTTTGTTGATTGTTTCCTTCACTATGCAGAACCTTTTTACTTTGATGTAGTCCCGATAGTTTATTTTCGCTTTTGTTTCCCTTGCCTCAGGGGACATACCTAAAGAAAATGTGGCTACAACTGATGTCAGAGAAGTTGCTGCCTGTGTTCTCTAGGATTTTTGCAGTTTCAGGTCTTTCATCATTTTGAATTTATTTTTGTGAATGGTGTAAGAAAGTGGTCCCGTTTCTTTCTTTTGCATGTTGCTGTTCAGTTTTCCCAACACCATTTGTTGAAGAGACTGTCCTTTTTCCATTGAATAGTCTTTCTTCCTTCATTGAAGATTAATTGACTATATAATTGTGTGTTTTCTAGTCTGTCGTGTTGATCTATGTGTCTATTTTTGTGACAGTACCATGCTGGGTTTTTTTAAGTTTTTTTTTTTTTTTGAGAGAGAGAACAGGGTGGGGGGACAGAGAGAAAGAGAGAGAGAGAGAGAGAGAGAGAGAGAGAGAGAGAATCCCAAGCAGGCTTCATGCTGTCAGCATGGAGCCCAATGTGGGGCTTGATCCCATGGACCATGAGATCACAACCTGAGCTGAAATCAAGAGTCAGATGCTTCACGGGCCTCCTAGATCCCCCAGCACCATACTGTTTTGATAATTACAGCTTTGTAATATGACTCAAAGTTCAGAATTGTGATGCCTCTAGCTTTGCTATGCTTTTTCAAGATTGTTATGGCTATTTGGGATCTTTTGGTTCCATACACATTTTAGAATTATTTGTCCTACTTCTGTGAAAAACGCTGTTGTTATTTGGATAGAGACCACGTTAAATGTGTAGATTGCTTTGGGTAGTATAGACATTTTTAACAATATTTGTTCTTTCAACCCATGAGCACAGAATGTCTTTCCAGTTCTTTGTGTCTTCTTCAATTTCTTTCATCAGTGTTTTATGGTTTTCCGAGTACAGGGCTCTTATCTCTTTGGTTAGGTTGATTCCTGGGCATCTTATTATTGTTGGTGAAATTGTAAATGTGATTGTTTTCTTAAGTTCTCTTTCTGGTGCTTCATTATTGGTGTATATAAATGCAACAGATTTCTGTACATTGATTTTGTAATCCTGCAACTTTACTGAACTTGTTTATCAGTTCTAGCAGTTTTTTTGTACAGCCTTTAGGATTTTCTATATATAGTGTCATGTCATCTACAAATAGGGAAAGTTTTACTTCTACCTTACCGATTTGGAGGCCTTTTATTTCTTTTTGTTGTCTGACTGCTGTGGCTGGGACTTCCAGTGCTATGTTGAATATACATAGTGAGAGTGGACATCCTTGTCTTCTTCCTGACCTTAGGGGAAACACTCTCAGTTTTTCCCCATTAAGGATGATGTCACTGTGGGTTTTTCATGGATACCCTTTATTATGTTGAGGTATGTTCCCTCTAAACCTACTTTACTGAGGGTTTTTATCATCTTTTTAATCATGAATGGATCACTTTCACCACTCTTATTAAGCATAGTACTGGGAGTCCTAGCCAGTGCTGTGTTGAAAAAAAAAGAAAAGGAAAAAATAAGGTCAAAAAGAAAGATTGAAACTAGGCTGTTTGCAGATGGCATTATTGTCTGCATATAAAATCCCAAGGAACCTAGAGAAAAAACCCCACAAAACTTGTAGTACTGATGAGTTCAGCAAGGCTGCAGAGTACAAGACAGACAAATCTCCATCTCTTCCTTTTTTTTTTTTAATTTTTTAATGTTTTATTTATTTCTAGGAGAGAGAGAGAGAGACAGCGTGAGCAGGGGAGGGTCAGAGAGAGAGGGAGTCACAGACTGAAACAGTCTCCAGGCTCTGAGCTGGCAGTCAGCACAGAGCCTGACGCGGGGCTCGAACCCACGAACCGCGAGATCATGACCTAAGCGAAAGTCGGATGCTTAACCGACTAAGCCATCCAGGCGCCCCTCCATCTCTTCCTTTTTAAAAAAATCCATCTATTCCTGTAAACTAGCAAGAAACATGTGCAAACTGAGAATTAAAACAGGGCCACCTGGGTGGCTCAGTCAGCTGGGTGTCTGACTCTGGATTTCAGCTTGGATCGTGATCTCAATGTTCATGGGTTCGAGCCCCGCATTGGGCCTCTTGCTGACGGTGCAGAGCCTGCTTGGGATTTTCTCTCTCTCCCTGTCTCTGCCCCTTCCCCGCTTGTTCTCTCTGTCTCTGTTTCTGTTTCTGTCTCTGTCTCTGTCTCTCTCTCAAAATAAATAAATTTTAAAAAACAATATTGTTTAAAATCACTACCCCCCCCCAAAAAAAAACAAAACAAAACTAGGTAGGAATCTTAAAAAATACATGGATCTGGATGCTGAAAGATTTTAAATGTTGCTGAAACCAAAGATTTAAATAAATGGAGAGACATACTGTATTCATGAATTGGCAGACAATATAGTAAAGATGTCAGTTCTTTCCAAATTGATACACAGGTTTAACACAATTCCTATCAAAATCCCAGCAAGACTTTTTCATAGATATAGACAAGCTCATTCTAAAAGTTATATGGAAAGGTAAAGGAACTTGAATAGCTAAAACAATTTTGAAAAAGAAGCATAAAGTGGAACAATCAGTCTATCAAGATGGTGATACACTCTATAGCTACAGTATTCACGACAATGTGTTACTGGTGGATGAGAGACACATAGATCCATGGAACAGAATAGAGCCAGAAATAGACCCTCAAAAATCCACCAAATTGGTTTTTGACAAACATGCATAAGCAATTCATTGGAGGAAGAATAGTCTTTTCAACAAATGGTGCTTAAACAATTGGACATCTATAAGTGAGTTGGGGGGGGGAAGAACATCATTAACTTGAACCACCAATGTTTCTCATATTTGGAGCTTATCTGATTCTCATTAATTTTTCAACAATTTTTTTATTTTTTATTTTTTTAAATTTTATTTATTTCTAGGAGAGAGAGAGAGACAGCGTGAGTAGGGGAGGGTCAGAGAGAGAGGGAGTCACAGACTGAAACAGGCTCCAGGCTCTGAGCTGGCAGTCAGCACAGAGCCCGACGCGGGGCTCGAACCCACGAACCGCGAGATCATGACCTAAGCGAAAGTCGGATGCTTAACCGACTAAGCCACCCAGGCGCCCCTTCTCATTAATTTTTCATATGCCACTAATAGTGCTTCCAGTAACCTTTTCAGAAAGGGACAGGACTCCTTAAACGTCCAAAAATGTTTCCCTTTGCCCATGAAGAATAGCGGGAACAGGGGCTGAATTATAGAGTCACATTACTTTTCTGACAAAACTCCATGTTTTCTCTCCTTTGGTTCCAGACTTGAAGCTCCATGTTGGTGAAACTAATAATACTTAATAGTATTTTGGCCAGAATGAGATGAGAGATCAACAATGATAATGGACAAAGCAGTATGAAAGAACTTTTTAAACTTACGTGTTATATTTTCTCATCTTTTATTTATTTACTCCTTGACTTTATTAAAATGGTTCATATTTTAGCCAAATGTGGAAGGGCATTGACTGAAGAAATTTAATTCTGTGAGTAAAAGATGAATAATTTTCAAAGAGGAGGAGCCTAACAGCCTTTTAATCCCTATTTTTCTGCTTCTGATAACTAATAAATGGTGGGTACCTAGTCAAGCGTGACTATGATTCCAATCTTCACACTGAAAATTGGGCCAGGAAAAATATTCTCAATACATAATACACAATACACAAATTTTAATTTAAAAAATTCAACTGCTTTGTTGAGGTGTAACTGACATACGGTAAATTGCACGTAGTGAAAGGACACAATTTGGTAAAGTTCAACATATGTGCGTACCCATAAAACTATCACCACAATCAAAATAGTGAACATACCCACCATTATCCACCTAAGTGTCTTCGTACCCCTTTAGTCCCTCCCTCCTGCCTTTCCCAGCCCCCACCTCCAAGCAGCCACTCATGGGCTTTCTGTCAGTATAAATGAGTTTGCATTTTCTAGAGTTCTGTATAAATGGAATCAAATAACATGTGCTCTTTTTCGGTCTGGTTTCTTTCACTCAACATAATTATTTTGAGATTCATCTTGTTCAACTATCAGTAGTTCATCTGAATAGTATTCCATTGTTTGGGTAGATCGCATTTTATTTTTCTGTTCATCGGTTGATGGACATTTGGATAGTTTTTACTTTTTGACTCTAAGGAATAATGCTGCTATGCATATTTGTGTACAACCTTAACTCCCGACCTCTGGAAACCGCTGATCTCTATTTTGTCTTTATAGTTTTTCCTTTTTCCAGAATGCCATTAGAAATGGAATCACACAGGATGTAGGTTTCTGAGCCTTGCCTCTTTCACTTGCCAAAATGTATCTGACATTCTTCCCCATTGTTTCATGCTTCAGAAACTCATTCCTTTTTAATGATGAACATTATTCCATCTTACTGATGTACCACAGTGTGTGTACCCCACTCACTAGTTGAAGGATATCTGGGTTGTATCCAGTTTTTTACTATCCTGAGTAAAGCTCCCATACACATTAATTAGCATGCAGACTTTTGTGTAAACATGTTTTCATTTCTCCTGGGTAAATAGTAGTGGGATTGCTGAGTAGTGCAGCAAGTTGTATTACTTTCCTATGGCTGCTATAACAAATTACCACAAACTTAGTGGCTTCAAGCAACACAGATTTATTCTCTTATAGTCCTGGAGGTCAGAAGCCCAGCATGAATCTTAAGTGGCTAAAATCAAGGAGTCACTAGGGCTGATTCCTTCGGGGGTCTGCATGGAGACTCCTTTCCCTTGCCTTATTCAGCTTTTAGTGGCCACTTGTATTTCTTTTTTAGGTGGAAAACAGGAATACGAATGAAAACCCTTTCTTCCATCTTCACAGCTTATCACTCCAATCTCTGTTTCCATCATCACATCACCTCCTCTTACTCTGGCTCCTAGTATCCCTCTCATAAGGATCATTGCGATTACATCAGTCCCACCCGGATGATCCAAGATAATCTCCTCGGTTCAGTATCCTTAATTGAGTCACATTCACAGCTTGTTCTTTTTACCATATAAAGGGAATTTAACAATTGCCAGGGATTGGTATGTGGGCATATTTGGAGGGCTATGATTTAGCCTATGTTTGTTTAACTTTGTAGGAAACTGGCCATCTGGTTTCCAAAGGGGCCGTAACATTTTGCATTTCCTACCAGCACCGTATGAAAGTTCTAGTTGCCCTACATCTTTGCTTTGCCCTTGATGGTATCAGTTTTTTAATCTTAGCCATTATGGAGGGAATGGGGTGGTATTTCATTATAGTTTAAATTTCCATTTCCCTAATGACTAATGATGTCAAGCAACTTTCCTGGTATTTTTTGTCATCCATACATCTTATATAGTGAAGTATCTCTTACAATTTTTTAAATGTTTATTTGTTTATTTTGAGAGAGAGGTAGAGAGCTTGTGTGCATATGCAAGGCTGCAAGTGAGGGAGGGGCAGAGAGAAAGGAGAGAGAGAATCCCAAGGAATCCCACTCGGGGCTCTATCCCATAAACCCGTGAAATCATAAGCTGAACCAAAATCCAGAGTCCGATGCTGAACTGACTGGTCCACCCAGGCATCCCTGTTACAATTTTTTCTTTTACTGTTTTTCAGCTGGGTTGTTTGTGTTCATATTACTGAGTTGTAAGACTTCATCATGTATTCTGCTTACAATACTTTTATCAGATATGTGTTTTGCAAATATTTTTCTCGGGCTGTGATTTGTCTTTTACCTTTCTTATTTTTTCTTTTCCTTTTGTTAATGTTTTTGCAAGAGCAAAATTTTGATGAAGCCCAATTTATCAATTTTTTAATGAACTGTCCTATAGTGTCAGAGATAAGACATCTTTGTCCAACCCCGATCACAAAGATTTTCTTCTATGTTTTCTTCTAAAAGTTTTATTGTCTTACATATCACATAAAGGGTTAGTATCCAAAATCTGTAAAGAACTTACCACACTCAACACCCAAAAAGCAAATAATCCAGTGAAGAAATGGGCAAAAGACATGAATAGACACTTCTCCAAAGAAGACATCCAGATGGCCAACTGACACATGAAAAAATGCTCAACATCACTTACTATCAAGGAAATACAAATTAAAACCACAACGAGATACCATCTCACACCTGTCAGAATGGCTAACATTAACCACTCAGGCAACAACCGATGTTGGCGAGGATGCAGAGAAAGAGGATCTCTTTTGCACTGCTGGTGGGAATGCAAACTGGTGCAGCCACTCTGGAAAACAGTATGGAGGTTCCTCAAAAAATTAAAAAGAGAACTACGCTATGACCAGTTGTTCTACTAGGCATGTATCCATGGGATACAGGTATGCTGTTTCAAAGGGGCACACGCACCTGACTGTTTATAGCAGCGCTATCAACAATAGCAAAGTATGAAAAAGCCCAAATGTCCATCAACAGATGAATGGATAAAGAAGAGGTGGTGTATGTATGCAATGGGGTATGACTCAGCAATCAAAAAGAATGAAATCTTTCCATTTGCAACTATGTGGATGGACCTAGAGGGTATTATGCTAGGCCAAATTAGTCACTCAGAGAAAGACAAATATCATATGACTTCATTCATAGGAGGAATTTAAGCTACAAAACAGGTGAACACAAGGGAAGGGAAGCAAAAATAATACAAAAACAAGGAGGGGGACAAAACCTAAGAGACTCTTAAATACAGAAAACAAACAGAGGGTTGCTGGAGGGGTTGTGGAGGGGGTGGGCTAAATGGGTGAGGGGCATTAACGAACCTACTCCTGAAAACATTGTTGCACCATATGCTAACTAACTTGGATATAAGTAAATAAATAAAATTAATAATAAATACATAAAAGTTTCATTGTCTTGGGTTTTACATCTAGGTCTGGGATCTATACTTAGTTCTTTTGTGTACATGACGTGAGGTACCAGGTGAGATTCTTTTGTTTGTTTGTTTTGCATATGAATGTCCAGTGGTTCCAACAGCAACTGTTGAAGACATTATCTTTCTAAAAATGGCCCTTTCACATTTGTCAAACGTCAGTTTGGCCATGTAAATGTGTGTTTATTTCTGGACTCTCTGTTCTACTGCCCATACCTACAGGTCTACCTGTACCACACTGTCTTGATTACTCTAGCTTTATATCACATCTTGAAATCAGGTGCTGTGAGTCTTCCAGCTTTGCTCTTTTTCGAAACTGTTTTCACTATTCTAGTTCCTTTGCTTTACCATATACATTTTAGAGGCAGCATCACAATTTCTGCAAAAAGTCTTTCTGGGATTGCATGGAATCTACCTATCCATCTGGGAAGAACTGACGTTGTGTTTTCTGTTACTGCGTAAAAAATAAGCCCCAAAGTAAGCAGTCTACAACACCAAATATTTATGATCTCAGATTCTGTGGGTCAGGAATCTGAATGCAGCTTAGCTGGGTGCCTCTGCCTTAAGGCCTTTCACAAGGTTGCGATCAAGTTGTCAGGTGAAGGCTCAGCTAGGGGAAGTTGTGCTTCCAAACTCACTCACATGGTTGTTGGTAAAAGTCAGCTCCTTGCAGGCTATTGGCTGGAATCCTACCTCAGTTCCTTGACCTGTGGGCCTCTCTGTAGAGCAGGGCAGCTGACAACATGGCACCTAGCTTTCTTCAGAGCAAGAGAGTGAGAGTGCTCAAGACCAAAGCCACAGACTCTTTACAGACTCTTCACAATCTCATTTAGGAAGCAACATCATTTTTGCCAACTTTTAACGTTAGAAGTGCATGACTAGATGTAGCCTACACTCAGAGAAGGGAGTTACGCAAGGGCACGAACACCAGAAGTCAGGGACCATCACCGGCCATCTTAAAGGCTGCCTACCACAGACATCTTAACAATGAGTCTTTCAATTTATGAAGACATTATTTGTCTAGGTCTTCTTTGATTGTTTTCAATGATACTTTGGAATTTCAGCATACATATCTTGCACATACTTTGTAAGAATCTTACCTAAGGGGGCACCTGGGTAGCTGAGTCAGTTAAGCGTCCATCTCTTGATTTCTGCTCAGGTCATGATCTCACGGTTCGTGGGATTGAGCCCCCCATTGGGCTCTATGCTGACAGCGTGGAGTCTGCTTGGGATTCTCTCCCTCTCTTTCTCTCTGTCCCTCCCCAAGTCATGTACTCGCACATGCTCTCGCTCTCTTTCTCTCAAAATAAATAAACGTTAAAAAGAATCATCCCTAAGGATTTCATGTTTCTGGTGCTTTTGTAAATAGCACTATTTAAAATTTTTATGTTATGTTATTTTTGAAAGAGAGAGAGCCTTGAGTGGGGAGGGGCAGAGAGATAGGGGGACAGAGGATTTAAAATGGGCTCTGTGCAGACAGCAGAGATCCTGACGCAGGGCTTGAACTCATGAACCCTGAGATCAGGGCCTAAGCCAAAAGCAGACACTTAACCAACTGAGCGACTCAGGTGCCCCACAGTATTTAAAATTTTAAATCTCAAATTGTTCATTGCTAGCATACAGAAATACAGTTGATTTTTGTATATTGACCTTATGTTCTATGACCTTGGTAAAGCCACTTTTTAGTTCTAGCAGTTTATTGGTAGACTCCTTTGATTTTTCTAGATAGGCAAGTTGTTTGTCTATAGAAAGTTTCATTTCTTCTTTTCTGATATGTGTGCCTTTTCTTTTTCTTGTCTTTTTTCAGTAGCTAGGACTCCCAGTACAATGCTTAAATATAGTGCACTAGTCCTGGGCGGCTCAGTCGGTTGAGCGTCTGACTCTCGATTTCAGCTCCGGTCATGATCTCACGGTAGCGGAGTGGAGCCCTGCGTCAGACTCTGAGCTGGGCGCAGATCCTGCTTAAGGTTCTCTCCCTTGCGGGGCACCTGGGTGGCTTAGTCGGTTAAGCGTCCGACTTTCGCTTAGGTCATGATCTCGCGGTTCGTGGGTTCAGGCTCCACGTCGGGCTCTGTGCTGACTGCCAGCTCAGAGCCTGGAGCCTGTTTCAGTCTGTGACTCCCTCTCTCTCTGCCCCTCCCCTGCTCACGCTCTCTCTCTCTCTCCTAGAAATAAATAAAACATTAAAAAAAAAAAAGATTCTCTCCCTTGCTCTGCCCCTCCCGTGCCCATACTCTCTCTCTTCTTCTAAAATAAAAAGCTGTTTTAATGACATCTTTTTATGTCTGAAAATACGTTTATTTCACCCCCACTCATAAGAGTTTATTTGCCGGGTTTAACATTCTAGCTTGATAGTTGTTTCTCTGGCCACTTCAAAGATACCATCCCCTTGTCTCGTGGCTGCTGTTATTGGAAAGTCTTCTGCTTGGCTATGTTATCCTTCTACCTTTAATGATTACTTTTAATTGTATAAACTCCCATTTGACTCTCTCTCAAATCTGTCCAATCAGTTTTCATACTCTCCGCATCCTTATTGTAGCAACCCTATCTTTAATCCCTTATACACAATTAGCATCATTGTTTTATACTCTGTCTCCGAATATCCCAGTGTCTATAGTTCGGTGTTTGCATGCGCGCCTGATTCTGTGTCATGTCTGATGCTGATGTTTGATGTTTATGCTGACCATTGGGGATTTAGTGATTTTTTTTTTAATTCTGCATTTGTAAATCTATGGTAATTCTTTGAAGTCTGTAAATGTATTCCTGCAAAGAAAAATTGTTGTTTTCTTCTGGCAGTTTGCTATGGGTACTACCAAGGTCCCCTTTGAACTCGAGTTTTGGCACAGGGTTTATTGGGGGCCACAGAGATTCCGGTTGGGATCTGGCCCACAGCTGGGCGATTTTGCTTGTACTTGGATGTTCCCATGGAGTTCGCTTCTTCCAGCTCCGTCTGCAGGGTGGCCTTTTTCCACTTGAACTTCTTGAGGCTGTTGCTGTTGGGCTCGCCGGCCTCCAGGCGAGGGTCTCCAGGCTGACCTCTCACGCTGCTTGGGCTCTATGCTTTGTGGCCTAACCCCCACAGCGAAGGCTTCTCAGAACCCGGCTCTAGGCTACCACGAGTCTGCAGATACTTCCAGAGAAAATACAATCTGTAAGGCTTGTGGATTTGTGCTTTCCTATCATCTCTGCCCTGCCGCCCCCCAGGAATTCCTTTCTTTCCCACCACAACTCTACATATTGAAATATTAAAATGTCTTTTTTTGGCATGTACTGCTTTCTGAACTAGAAGGCTGTTTCTCCAAACGGCCAGGCTATTGCTGCAAACGCAAGTCCTACTGTTACAATATTAGTGTTTTCCTTTGCAGAAATTTTTCCTATGCAGCTGTATTATCTGTATAATAAGAAAACACCATGCATTGTGCTTTATGAGCTCTTGTCATTTAGGAACATATTTTGAACAGCTTTTTACGTGGATAAATGTGTCACTGATGCCCCGGGTGCAGGAAACAGACTCTGAGACAGAGACTTGAGTGCAGCAAGTTTATTAGGGAGCACTTTAAGATCGGCACCACCACGGAAGGGAGCCATGTCGGTTCGGGCAGAAGGGTTAGGCAATGGTGCAGTCCTCAGTTGCAAGGCCTCAGCTCTGAATCTGGAAGAGCCCTGCAGTGTTATCCCAAATTGAAGGAAGAAGGCTGGGCCTTTTTACTCCTGTGGAGTGGGATGCGGGCTGTCTCTGGGAAGGGGATGTGACACTGGGCAAGGCAGCCAACTTCAGCTGAGTGCAATTCCTGGGCCCCAGACAGATGACGACTGTCAGCCTGCGGCCCCCTCAGTATCTGGAAGTCCTGAAGGGGGATCTGGGGAAGCACATCATAATATCCACCAGTGAGAGGCATTTTGGGCTCCAGATAACAGAAAATCCAACCAGCTCTTGCTTAACAAAGAGTTAATTATTCTCACTTGATATAAGGTCTGCAGCAGATGATCTTTGGCATCAACATCATCTTTCTCTTTCATTAGGAAAGCAAAAAACTTTCTCAAATCTCCTAGGAGACTTCTCTTCACATTTCGTTGACCGGAGATGGATCACATGGTCACTTCTAAATAAGAGGGAAGCTGGGAAGGTGGGGACTGAATTTTCATGATTGTGCCTGGAGCAGTGAGCATTGCTCCCCTGATTAGTATCTGAGTTCTGTTAGGATAGAAAAGCATGGAAAGGAATGTAGACATGCATCTAACATAGCCTGTTCAAATAGACCTCTACAAAATTATTTTGAATGATACATGGATATAACTTACTGAAACAGGCTCCATATTTCTGGAAATTTTGATTGTTGCCAACATTCCGCCATTATCCACTGCGCTGAGATAAACATGCATGTCTGCCCATATCCTCAAGTATTTGCTCAGGTAGAAATGCCAAATACGTGATTTCTGGGTCAAGAGAATGTACCTTTTGGAGATACGGATTACCGTGATGTACTGGGGAAAGTCCTACTAATGTATGTTTCCAGAAGCAGTGAATGAAGAGTCCTAGTTAGCCTAGATCCTTGCTGACCTTCGATATTAGCATTCTGATTACTTTTCATCAGACTTATATTCTTTGAAAAATACCTTGTTTTAATTAGCATTTTGATTACTTTGTATTCATCCTGTTTATTCATTTTTTTGAATTGTGGTCCAAAAATAGCATTCGTATGGTTTCAGCATTTTGCAAATTATTGAGATATGTTTAGTGGTTTGCTACTGTGCTGTAAAGGTTAGTCACAGCAGCTCTGTAATTAACCTGAGCTGTTTGCTTAAATTAAAGCTCCTGCTTGACCCTGACTCCTGGTCAAAGCGTGAAGCATTGATGTAGAATGTCTCTGTAACCGTGAGTCCAGAGAGTTTCAGAGCAGTTTGACACAGCCCGTTGGCATTGTTTTTAATAACAATGAGGTTGAAGACTTGCACCTGGTCTTGGAGGGCTACTCCCCTGCCCCGACCCCGGGGTTCTGCTGGTTCTGCAGCCGGGATATGTCCAGGAGACAGGCAGAGTGTAAACAACGTCAGCAGATCCTTCACTGTAGTTGGCCTGGTTCTGAAGGGTTCTGTGCACACATCAGTGGTCCCCAATCTAGGAAACATCTGACCTGGCCCTTACAGAAAGGGGACATTAGGAACCTGCACCTGGCTTCTGCACACCCCTACTGTGACTCATAGGCTGTGATGCATACTCTGACGTTCAGGCTTTTGTCGTAGCACGTCTGTTCCCTGTGATATAAACTGTACATTTGTAGGCTTTGTCATTTTGGGTCCTGGGCGTATTCTCCAGCAGCTGAACGCTGTTTAAGTGCCACTATTAGTGCACATACATATTCCATTTTTGTAAGTGTTCCATGGGCACTAGGAAAAAAGTCAAGTTGTCTAGTATATATACATGTTTCTTTCCAGGAAGCTTTTTTTTTTATTTTTTTTTAATGTTTTATTTATTTCTAGGAGAGAGAGAGAGAGAGACAGCGTGAGCAGGGGAGGGTCAGAGAGAGAGGGAGTCACAGACTGAAACAGGCTCCAGGCTTTGAGCTGGCAGTCAGCACAGAGAGCCCGACGCGGGGCTCGAACCCACAAACCGCGAGATCATGACCTAAGCGAAAGTCGGACACTTAACCGACTAAGCCACCCACGTGCCCCACCAGGAAGCTTTTAAATAAGACATTAATTTTGTCATTAAGTGAGCGAATCTCTGTCCTTCATATTTTGATTGTATACATTTCAACGCCATTTTGTTTCTTTTTTGTCTCAAATTTTACTGGTTTAAATATTTTGATCCTCTGTTTTCCTTCATTTGTGTCTGCTTCTCATATTTTTTCCCATTCTCTTACATTGATCTTTTTGGGCGATTGTGTGATTTTTTTATAAATTAACATAGAATTGATTTTTAAAAATCCAGTGTGGGAAATTTCATTTCTAAATATAAGAGTAGGTTCCATTGATATTTATCATTATAATGATTTATCATTATAATTAACATATTTAATTTATTATGTTTCATCTTCTTCTATGCTATTTTTTTCTTTCATAGTTTATTGTCAAGTTGGTTTCCATGTAACACTCAGTGCTCATCCCCACAAGTGCCCTCCTCCATGCCCATCACCTCCCCTTCCTCTCTCCCCCACCCCCATCAGCCCTCAGTTTGTTCTCAGTATTCAAGAGTCTCTCATGGTTTGCCTCCCTCCCTCTCCCCCACCATTTCCCCCCTTCTTCTCCCCCATGGTCCTCCATTAAGTTCCTCCTAATCCTTGTATACGTACAAACATATGGTATTTGTCCTTCTCTGCCTGACTTATTTCGCTCAGCATAACACCCTCAAGGTCCATCCATGTTGCTACACGTGGCCAGATTTCATTCTTCCTCATTGCCATGTAGTATGCCATTTTTAAATGCTTCTTTGCCATTTCCTTTGTTTTATGATTTGTTTCTCTCATGAGTATTTTCTTTGTTTTTATCTTCTACATTGCTTTGGAAGGCACATACACTTCCTTTAGGACTAGTAGGTATGGCCTTTAAGCATTCTGTGGGTCTGGGAAAGAACACATATGAGGTGTTTTGATAGCAATAAATCTATCAGAGACATGAAGATATGGCAAAAGGACTCAGGAACCAATTCAAAGTACCCCCTACCCACAATTGGGATCATTTGAGCACCATTAAACATAATTGCAGTGGTTTGAAACACATCAGATAAGTGTAAATCTGTGAGTTCATATTACCAAAAACTAACAGAAAAAAAACCCTTACCGGGTGGCTCAGTCAGCTGGGCAGCCGACTTTGGCTATGGTCACGATCTCGCCAACGGTGAGCTCAAGTCCCGCGTCGGGCTCTGTGCTGACAGCTCAGAGCCTGGAGTTTGCTTCGGATTCTGTGATTCCCTCGATCTCTGCCCCTCCCCCACTCAAGCGCTGTCTCTCTCTGTCTCAAAAAAATAAAATAAACATTAAAAAAAAACCCTTACCATTTATCCTTAAAAAAAAAAACAACACAGAAACCTTATTGTTTTCCTTTAGAGGAGTTTGGGGCACCAGCTGTATTTGGAAAACTGCTAAATAAAATATTGACGAAGGACAGCAATCTGAAAAAGTGTTCTGTGGCCTATATTTCTTAAATTATCAGTATTTTTTAGACAAAATGGTGGTATGTGCTGGGGGGCGGGAGGGAGTAAAGGGAGAGGGAGTGGGAGAGAGAGAATCTTAAGCAGGCTCCACCCCCAGCACAGAGCTCCCTCTCACCACCACAAGACCATGACCTGAGTGGAAACCAAGAGTTGGAAGTTTAACTGACTGAGCCCCCGAGGTGCCCCAAAATGGTAATCTTTTCATTCCTCCCGCTTTGGCCAAGTGGAGCCCACTCTTACCATCCTCTTCTTATTACTAAAATCTTAGATTTAGAAACAGGGTAATCATGTACACTGTTAAACACTGTCATTTTGACACAATTTTCTCATTTTTGAACTATTTTTAAATATCTTGTTATTAGAGGATATATTAAATTTTTTTTCAGGAAGTGGGTGTTGATGACACACATTTGAACCCTCAGTAGGGAAGCAGTTCACAGCACGGGCGGAGAAGATCCAATTGCCTGGGCCCCATCCTGGCTCTTAGAAAAGTGACCTAAACCCTCAGCGGTCTCCTCTGTAAAATGGCGGGTGTTGGTGGAGTGAATGAGTCAATATATATGAAGCACTTACAGGAGTGTGTGCCCTGGTCGTTGGTAGCCATCCCTGTGAAAGACAACTCGCGGAGCGTGTGAATCTTCCCTTACAGCCCCGTTCTCTAAAAACCCCAGCTGTTGCTCCGTTGAGACGCCGAAAAGCAGACGGACTCTGTTGCCTTATCGCCTAGCGGTGGAGAGTTCCAGATGTGTGACCGCGGGCACGTCACTTGACCTCCGCAGTCCTTGCCCCCATCGTCTGTAAGGTGGGGCAACCCCTAGGCCTCGCCGCCTCGGGCCCTTTGCACTTGCTCCAAACCATCCTTCCTCTCTTTTATGTGCTCGTGTTTCCTCACCGCGACCTTTGAATTCTGCTCGCACCTCTAACCGCAGCCGCCCGGCCTCTGGCCCGGCACCTCACTCCAGCCCCTTGGCCCCTGCCTGCCGGAGGTGGGGGGCGGGGGGGACCCGAGGGCGAGCACGCGGCACCGAGGCCGCCCCGTGGTTCTGTGGCGAGGCCAGAGGACAGACTCTCTTCCGTCCAGGGCCACCGGGCTGCGGGGAGCCCAGAGCCGCCTGTGCCGCGACGGCGGGGGCCGGAAGAGAGCGGCGGCAGCTGGAGGGCAAAGGGGTCCCGACGGGCTCGCTGGGGACGGAGGGGTGGGGGGGGGGAGGGCCGGAATGCGGCGGACGTGGAGGCTGGCCCCAGCGGCTTTACTGGAAGCCAAGGTGAGGTTCAGGTTCAGGGGAGAGAACTGAGGAAAGCAGCGAGCGGCCTGCAGGACACAGGGTGAGCCCTCGGTGAACGAGGTCTTCTCCTGCCTCAGTGGTTGTGAACCTTTTTGTAGTTAAAGTTGTAGTTACAAATTGTTGCCCGCTGTGTGCGTGGGTAGGTGGTTTTCCCCGAAGTGGGGTGAGCTCTTTCAGTCTGCAGGGAGATCTTCCCCAAGCTTAGGAAACCCTTCCCCCGCCCCACCCAAGATCAAAGATGGTTCAAGACTGTCAAGACTGCGTCTCTTGGCTGGGAACGGCCAGAACCTGTCTGTGTTCCCCGTATCTACCATCTCTCCCCACCTCCGAATATTGAGTTCCCCGGGGCGGGGACGTGGGTGCAGGTAATGATCCCCGGAGCACTTCCAGGCCTCATTAGGGAAAGAGTTTCTACCCCTTGCCCGTCCCACTGTCCTAGCAGCGGCACACGACTTCTCAGCGACACACTTGAGCAGTCAGCTCGAGGAGCAACCGCACTGCGCGTTCCCAGAAATCCCCCGGGCTCAGCCCAGAGGCCTGGGGAAAGGGGCTTGCTGGAAATGAGTCTCCGGGAGGTCCTGGCCCCCCACCGGCAGAACAGCACGTTCACAACACCCCCGGGGGCGGGGAGGGAGGGTTGTGTGCACATTAAAGTTCCAGAAGCTCTGCTCCGGAGCACGGGACTCTGTAACCCTTTTATTAATAATTCGTGTTTTCTGACTACTCCCGGGGTCATGCTTTACAGGGAAAACCTTCCCAACTTCTCACCAAATAGATCATGTCATGCTCTGACTCCTCGCTTCATTTTCATGTGAATTTTCATTACCATAAACTGGGGACTCCGTTGCCGGTCACCTGAGTCCTACATGCACAACTGACACTTCATTGGAATCTTAATTTTACCCGGTCAGATTTGTGCTGCGGACTCGGCTCAATTCACCTCTGAGAGAATCCCAAACTTACCCTAGTTGTGTCTGCAGCTTCTGTTTTGTTCTCTCGGTAAGAGCTCCCTGATTTCCAGACTTGCCCCTGAGCTTCCACTCTCTGACCTTGATGTATTTTGGATCAGTATTGCCCACTCAACAATAACAATATTAATGTTTAACATTGGTTACCACACACTGTTGACATGATTCATCTCTTTTATTGTCACAAGGACTCCCTGAGATAGGTTGAAATATTCCCATTTTTCAGATGAGGAAACTCAGGCTGGAGCAGTCAGTGGGATTTGAGATCTTTCTGATTCTCTTCAGGACACTTACCCTTCTCATGGCAAAATATTATTTGTACTATGATGGGTACGGATTCAGCATCATATTTTGTCTACTTCTCTGTATCTTTGTAAAATTTTTTATGGATTTATTTTATTTTGAGAGACACAGTGAGCAGGGGAGAGGCAGAGAGAGGGAAACACGGGATCTGAGGCAGGCTCCAGGCTCCGAGCTAGCTGTCGGCACAGAGCCTGACACAGGGCTCGAACCCATGGACTGTGAGATCACGACCTGAGCCGAAGTTGGACGCTTAACTGACTGAGCCACCCAGGCACTCCTACTTCTGTGTATCTTTGAATATTTCCATAAGGAAAAGGGACATCGAGTCAAAACAATTAAGTACTATCTGTAACGGCAGATGACTGGCCAGTGCATCGCTCCAGTTCTGGCCTTTCTTCTCAGCCTCACCCAGAGTGGTATATCTGGTGACATTTTTGACTTCTTCACTCTTGAACACCTCACAAACTTCTGAGACCTGATGGGCCCTGACCTGCCCTCTCGCTGTCCCCTCCCCAAATCGCTCTCCTGTCTTCCCCATCGGAGCTAATGGCATCATCATAAGGCCTGTGTTCAAGATGGACCCAGGAGTTGTTTGGGGGCCATCTCTTCCCTGTTACCTCGTATAAATAAAAAAAACCCAGGTTCTGCCAGCTGTGGACTCCAGAGCGTGTCCTGATGCCATTCTCTCCTCTGCCTGCCGTGTCAGCCCCCACCGCTGTCCCAGTTGCCGTCACCATTTACGCTGCCCTGGGCCCCTCGGTGAGCTTCCCAATATGACGCTTCCCCCTTTCAGGCACCGGAGGACCTTTTAAAACATAAATCACATCTGCCATCTACTTAGAACCCTTCGATGGCTTCTCGTATCCCTTAGAATAAAATAAAGGCTTCTCACCCAGCCTCCGGTGGCCTCGTGTGGGGTAGCCCTGGTACTTGTCCGCCACACCTTGCACCACATTCCCCACCTTCCTCTCTTCAACCAGATGCCCCGGTTCTCTTTTCAGTCTCTCTGCTGCCCCACATGCTTTTCTTGCTGCAGGGCTCCGCACCTCTGCCCGCTTTCTATTTTTTGGTTCTCTCTTATTCGTCCTTTGTATCTCCAGCTATCTATCCCTTCTTTAGAGAGCCGCTCGCTAACCACCCAATCAGAACTAGCTTCTCCCAGGCAATCGTCATAGTACCAGTGTTTAGTTGTGGCAATCATCATGATTTGCAGTTATATGTTCATTTGTGTTTAACTGCTGCCTCTCACACTCTGATGATAAAGAATGTGAGGGTCTTTAGATCCATCACCTAGAGGTGACTGGCACATAGGAGGTGCTCGTGAAGCACGTGGTGAAAAACTGAATGTCTTCGTCACTTTCACCTGCATTCTGGGAAAGTGTCTTAAGGATGTCTTTCACGTCAGCCTTTCTATTCTTTTTTTTTTTTTAATGTTTTATGTATTTCTAGGAGAGAGAGAGAGAGACAGCGTGAGCAGGGGAGGGTCAGAGAGAGAGTAAGACACAGACTCTGAAAGAGGCTCCAGGCTCTGAGCTGGCAGTCAGCACAGAGCCCGACGTGGGGCTCGAACCCACAAACCGCGAGATCATGACCCAAGCGAAAGTCGGACGCTTAACCGACTAAGCCACCCAGGCGCCCCCAGCCTTTCTATTCTTTACTGACTGTATATGGCTTTTAATTTTGTTGACGCCTTGGGAATTTTCACACAGTCTTCTTTGAGTCAACTACCTTTTCAACTTTTGCCCTTCGCCTACCTATGACCTTTTGTTCCTCATGCACAGAAGTTATGGTTATTTGCAATCTTATGAAGAGGCCAAAGAGTTTGACTTTTTCTTCTGTGTCTGAAAGCCGATGATTTTCCACAAGTATTTCCTTTCTTTCAGTCTTCCAACTGTTTCTTTCATCCCATAGTCTTTGGTTGGAGGCCCAAAACCCTTCCAGACTTAGCGTGTCCATAGAATATGGGGGTTGCCTTTAGTCCCAGCTTGTACGCATTTGGGTAGCGTTTCTACCCCCTTGATATCGGCAGCTGGAAAGTGGGTTAGTTGACGGGCATGGCTTCCTGGCCACGTTCCAGCTTCTAACAAGCTTTCCCTTATTGTACCTCCTTGTTCTCCTGTGGTTATCACCTTCCTCTTCTTGTCTCCGTCTACGGTACTGGAAGCCAATGACAGTAAGTGAAGCGGTTCTTCCTATGTCTGTGGTCACCTACAGTGAGTGAGTAATGGGGGAGGATACGTTCTGTACCACGGCCGGTCTGCCCTAACTTCCTACCTAGCTGATTAACAAGGTTGTTCTGTTTCAGGGCGCCTGGGTGGCTCAGTGGGTCGGGCATCCGACTTCGGCTCCGGTCATGATCTCACAGTTTGTGGGTTCCAGCCCCGCATCGGGCTCTGGGCTGACAGCTGGGAGCCTGGAACCTGCTTCAGATTCTGTGTCTCCGTCTCTCTCTGCCCCTCCCCCACCCCCTCTCTGTCTCTCTCTCAAGAACGGATGAACATCAAACATTTTTAAATAATTAATTAATTAATAAAAAAACAAGGTTGTTCTGTTTCAACGTAAAAAAAAGGCAGTGGGTAGGCTGGAGGCGGTGGGGAACTGGGGGACAAGAAGCGACAGAGGGGATGGGGACGAGAGGGTGGCAGAGGGCAGACAGGGGTTTCCAGAAAAGGGGCAAAACTCAGGAACAAAACTTCCTGCTTTACAGTATAGCTCCTTGGGATCAAGAGCTATGAATGCCCAGTCTTCTGGAGAGTGAAGGCCCAAGTTTCTGAGTCGGGACACAATTAATGTAGCAAGAACAATGTACCTTTTTTTTTTTCTTGATCTTTCTCCAGTTGCTCTCCTTCATGAACGGAAGCCCAGGTATTCCATGAGGTGAAGTATGCATCCCTTTTTCTCAGTCTAACTCTATTTGCCTTACAATTATTTTCAAGGCTGTTCATAATTTTATGTTGTCTGTCAAACTCTCATTACTTTAATGGATTTTTATTATTTTTCTATAAGGACATGGGATGTTTTAATGCAAAGCTGTGAGGAGTTTACTGGTGGACTATAGATCCAAGTTTTCTCTTCTCCTTCAACAAAGAAATCTGCAGATCTACAGAATATTCATGAATATAATTTTTTTTTTTTGCTTAACATCTGCTCCCATAGCTCTGTCAGTAAGGAATTCATCATTCCCAAAGCATTCCATATGCTTTTCCACTCTGCATTTACCCATGCAATTTCCCCTGGCACAAATCTTCTTCATTTTTTGGCCTCTAGCAACTCAAGAACAGGATGTTTCGATCCTCCTCTTGTTTTGAGCCTGAGGACACTGTGACTCCATGTTTGTTAGTACAAACATTCTAATCAGAATCATGCCAACACTGAAGAAATTTTATAAAGACCATATTTTTCTAAGCAATCTCGAATCACTTTAATTCCTTGATATCAATTGTCTACATAATGCAGATAGAACGATTCTAGTATTTTTTATTTGCTTTTATTTTAATGGAATTATTTTCATCTGGAAAATTCTTATTCATAAAAATGTCACTCTGATTTGTTTGAAAACTTGTCTAAGTAAAAATTTTTACATTTTAACCTCTCTCGAGTGAGTTTACTTGTAGGGCAATTAGGTCTGCCAGTTTCCCATGTTGTGAATTTTGTGGGCCTAAATTGTGTCAATAAAATGTGGTTTCTTTTTTTTAAGTTTACGTATTTATTTTGAGAGAGAGAGAGAGAGAGAGGGAGAATCCTAAGCAGTGTGGAGACCAACGCGGGGCTCCCAAGTCTCGAACGGTGAGATCATGACCTAAGCCGAAATCAAGACTCGGATGCTTCACCGACTGAGCCACCCAGGTGCCCCAAGAAAATGCGATTCTTCCAAGTGTTTTGAGTCGCTAACAAACGTAGCAGATAGTAGTGGTGGCCCACCCACACCCTCCCCCCTCCCGGCACCCACCGTTCAGTACACAAGAAGGGTGGTTGGCTTCTGAGTGCAAACACCTGTGACTGCCCACCCGGGGGCTTTTTCGGAGCCCGACACTGGGATCAGGCCAGAAGTTCTGGGGAGCTAATGTGCCCCAGGGACAATCCTCAGCCAATGACAGAGGCTCCCATGTCCTCCTGGGGCGGGGGGTGACTCTCAGCTATGATCTCCATGGTTTTTTCTAGTTCCCTGGGGTGGGGTGTTGGGGGGGCAGTATCAGAGCCTGTTACCTCCGGTGGCAAACTCGAGGTGATGTACCCTTTACTGGCTCATCCTCTTCTGTCTTAATTCCCCGGCCCTACTGATGCTCTCTGGAATGGTGTTTCTTAAGCAAATTACTTGTACCCTGATTCTCATCTAGAAGTCAGCTACCAGGGACCCCAACTTAAGGCTACAAATGTAATCATATAAAGTTTTGCTATTGTCACTTTTATTGTGTTATTTTTATGGAGTCTAAATTTTCCGTGGTCAGTGTTTTTCTTAAATTCTTAAACATTCTGTTACTGAGTTAAAATGAGTCTTCAGCCATTTTTTGTTCTTTCCCAGCAAATATCCTAGGCGCTGTTTTATGCTTATTCCTACCAGTACTAGAATCCACTTGAAGACTGATAGATTGGATTTGGGTGCATGGCCTGGATCAGAACCTCCTGCCTCATGTGACCTCCTGTATTTTTTTTTTTTTTTTTTTTGCCCATCCTTTCTTGAGAACGCTTTTTTATATTCTCTACCTAGAGAAATCTTAATTTCCATGACAAAGTAGAAATGCCAATTCCAGGGGCGCCTGGGTGGCTTAGTCAGTTAAGCGTCCGACTTTCGCTTAGGTCATGATCTCGCGGTTCGTGGGTTCGAGCCCCGCGTCGGGCTGTGTGGTGACTGCCAGCTCGGAGCCTGGAGCCTGTTTCAGTCTGTGACTCCCTCTCTCTCTGACCCTCCCCTGCTCACGCTGTCTCTCTCTCTCTCCTAGAAATAAATAAAAACATTAAAAAAAGAAAGAAAGAAATGCCAATTCCTCCATAAACCTTTTCCTGATTCTCATCAGTAGTAATTGTAATTTTGAGCTCTGACAGCATCCTGCTTTTTCTTCTATTTAGCGCCTTTTCTTGCCTTCAGTGATTTTTAATTATTTCTCCATTAGATTGAGAGCACAGTGGAGCTTGTCTTGACCTCCACATAACTTCGTTCCTACCAGCACACACTGCAGGTATTCAGTAAAAGTCCGAAGGTATGTTTCCATTACAGAACACGGAACCCTTACAGGGAAACCTCTCATACTCCAGATCTAAGAGTGCTATTTGTTAACTTTTGAATGGATTTTTTAAAACCTGTAATGTACTCCATGCCTTTCTCACTATCGTTATCGGCTTTGATCTCTCAGATACTATTCAATTCTTAATCATTTTGCTCCATCGGTACAATTCCCATGTCTTTTATCTAAATTCTGTTTTGCTTTTCATATTTAAAATTTAACTGTACAGTTTTTTAAGTTGCCCCAGTAATTAAAGATACCTAGTCATTGTTTAGAATAATATGCTCAAGGGTGGCAAAGCATAGCTGATGAGGAATTCTTCCAAATCCATAATAAAACATCAAAATACCATTGAAAGAATGACATTGAAGAATGTCACAGGACATACACAGCAAAGAGCTGTGAAAACTGGAATTAAACAATGTTTACCTTTTACATTGCTTATTTCTTTTTATTAAAGTACAAGGTGTAATAAAGAAACTCATATTCACTGCTGATGTGGGTGCAATATTGTACAACTTTCCTGGAGCTTATTCTAGTAATATTTGTCAGGGACTTTAAATGGTTCATTTTAAAATTTCATCTTTAGGAAATTATATTAAGGAAATAATCCTAAATTTGGACAGTGTGTGTGTGTGTGTGTGTGTGTGTGTGTGTGTGTGTAAAGAAGTTTAAAAATGTAGTTATGTCTCACAACAGAGGCACATTTAAATTATGGTTTGTCCATATTATGGAACACTGAACAATCACTAAAAATATTAACTTCAAAGAAATTATAATGACTTGTGAAATTGTTTCTAATACAATTTTATGTGAAATAAAGGATACAAAACTATAGTTATACTGATTTCCGTTAACACTCTGATCCCTTAGGGATAGTTTTCTATTGGCTCCTTATCTTCCGACATCACACTTTCCAGTTTCTTTGCACGTCCCATAATTTTTTGTTGGAAACTGGACATTTTAGATAATGTATCATAGCGACTCTGGAGAGTGTGTGGTGTTTCTGCTATTTTTTGGTTTGTAGTGTTTCGTTGATTCGCCGGGACGAATTCTGTGGTCTATCCCCCATCCCTGCCCCTCCCTTACGGTGTACGGCCACCTTGATGTATGAGTGCTCAGTTTGGGTTTTTTAAATTTTTACTTTTAAGCCTGGATGCCCAGGCATCACCCGACCTTGCAGAGCTCAGCGGTCAGCGGGCGGTTAAGAAGTTACACTTCAACACCTTGGGCCAGTAAGGCTTCCACCTTTTTGCTCGTGGCTTTGTGTGTGGCCTGGGGAATGCGTTTAAAGTCTGAGTAGTTTCCAAGTTTATGCCAGCTTTTGTTTTGTGTTTGCAAGGCCTCACATCCATCCGGGGACTGGTAGCTTGCTAGGGCCCTCTTGGGTCCCCCCTGAGGCGCACACGGCCTTGTCTGTGAACACAGCCTACTGGACCCCCAGGGATAAAGCAGGCTGTCTTATTCCCAAGGCCTGTTACATTTCTGGCTGGTCTGCCTGCCAGTCTTCTGCTGAAACCAATCACTACTGAGATCCCAGGCTAGCCGCAGGGTTGCCACAGTGACATGGGATTGCCCACACCGAGTACAGGCAGGCCGCTCTGAGCGCCCGGTAGAAGCCCTGGGCCACACAGCTGGGGGAAGGGGAGCGGAGATGGGAGCAGCCCCTGGCTGAAACGTCCCAGAGTCCCACGGTTCTTACAGAGGTTCAGCACATCTTCTTGAATAAAGGTTTCTCTGATTTGTGGTATGCCTTTGGTCCATTTCCAGAGTCTACATTTTTTGGACAAGTTTGCTTAATTTTCTCATTGCTTTTTAGGGAGAGGATCGGCTGAGCTCCTTAACTGGCCACTCTGGAAGTCCTGCTCTGTAAACCACACAAGTTGTACAAATTATACAAATTCATCCTACTTCTTGAGGGAGAAAGTGGGACCTTCCTTGGGATGTGTAATCCGCAGGGCAATGTCACCTTGGCAAAATGTCTTCAACCTGGAAACTCACTGGACCTCTGCAGAAGGAAGTCCAATTGTGCAGACCTCAGCACCTGCATGAGTGGTCCTCTGTACTCATTTTCTTCCACTTATTCCTTAGCATTCAAGGATCACCTACATTCCGTGGAAGGAAAAAAAAAAAAAAAAAGCTCTGTGGGCAACATTTGGTTTACACTAAGCTAAACAAAACCAAATGGAGTCAAAATCAGGACTTCTCAGAGCCGTTTAACATGCTGTTTGAGATTTTCTAGGAAAGAAAACATGTATGTAGTGTTTTCTCAACATTATTGTGACCAATGAACACTTACTGATCTTCAAAATACCCTCTGGGGTGCTCGACTTGAAATTTTCTGCCCGGTAAGAAACACGGAGGTGTTAGGGGAAGAAGTATGCTCGCAACTATGATAGCTGTATATGCATCAACCTTCTAGACCTGGCAATGGTGGTGGCAGAAATGAATGGAGGGAAATCCCTCAGGGAAGTCCATTTCTGCGGGCAATCAACCTCTCTAATACAGCTGCCCCTCCTCACCGGGAGCATTTCACTGGTATCCTTCCAAGTTTCTGGGTTCTGTTTTTCTTTAAGGACTTCCCATGTGCCTGGCTTAAGTCAGACTCTTGGAAAATAAAGACACAGTATTTTCCCTCAAAGAGTACAGTTAAGAGTGAGATTAGGGAAGAGTTATAACCAAGCGTCAGAGGTGGCGGCAAACAGGCATCCACAAGGTGCTGTGATAAGACCAACGGCACAGTTAACCCGGCCCAAGGTGTGAAAGACGACTTGGCAAAGACCATGATGTCCAGGCTGGTTCTGGAAGGCCAAGGAGGGCTTAGCCAGGAAAGGAAGAGAGGAAGAGCACGTGCAAAGGCCAAGAGGCTGGAGAAAACACGGTCTATTCAGGGAACTCCAAGTAGTTGGCACAGCTAGAGTATGGGACATAGAAGACTGAGCAGGTGCAAAGCTAGCAGAACACGACGGGCTTTGTGTGGCATGCTAGCTAGGGAGTCTGGCTCTTCTTCTCAGAGTGAAGGGAGGTTATGAAAGGCTGTTCAATTTCAGGATGATTTACCTGCTGAAAGCTCCCTCTGGCAGCAGAGGAGGAAACGGATTGTGGAGGTAGATCAGAAAGCAAGCTCCCAGAGGCCAGCAAGAACAATGAGGGTCTGAACAAGGGCAGTACAGATGGACGAGAGGGCAGCTGAGAGTTGGAAGTGTGAGGGCTAGATGAGCCCAGATGCTGGGGTGAAGGGGAGAGGCAGTGGGGGTCAACTCCCAGGTTTCCGACTTGGACAGCGGTACAGCCACATAACGGAGGGAGCTTAGGACGAGGGGCGGGTGTTTGGGAAGCAGATCATGTGCTCAGGTTTGCACTTGCTCAGTTTGAAATTCTGATAAAACATGTGAGATGTTAAGGAGATGGCTGGAACTCTGGGTTGAGCCCTACACAGATGTGACAGGTGTCAGAACTCAGAACAAAAATTGCGGAAGCCAGAGGTGTGGTGAAATTGGGCAGGGACAGTGTACAATGAGCAGCAGACACAACTGGTGGGGAACCTTATGTTCATCTTCTGAATGCCTAGAGCATCTGCCTGTAACTCAGATGGAATCTGTCGTGTGCTGCACCAGTTAGCTCAGTGTCTACTGTGCCCAAGTATTACGCTTGATGTGAGGGCACAAAGAGGAACAAAAGAAAGTCCTTTCGTCCAAGGGGACAATGATGTAGTTGTGGAGATAGCATTGTACTCAACTGCTATACAAAACGAAATGAAGAGCTATAAATACGCTCAATGTAGAAGATGCAATTGATTCACTGGAAGAGAGAACACAGGTTTCAGGAAGGGAGGAGAACATCTGAGCTGGGGTGGAAAGTACGTGGATTTTGCAAGCAGGTAAGGGGAAAGACGGCAGGTCATCTGAAGCCAGAAGCTAACAAAGCTCACGGCAGAATAAAGTGTGGGAAGCAACAGAGAGAAAGAGGCTGGCAAGGTGGCTGGAGGCCAGGGCCCAGGGAATCCTTTCTCGGGAGTCCAGTTTAAAGAAGGCCCACAGGAGCCAAGGGCCTGTGCGGCAGCAGCTTCATTCCGCCTATGCACTCACTTCAGAAATGCCTTTAAGAACAATGAACTATAAATGCTAACGGAAACCTAAAAATCACCACACTAAGGCTTATGGCTTCTAAATGCTCTTTCTCAATTCTGTATTTCCACTCTGCAAAACTCTGTTAGCGGAACTTTAATTACTTGGCTTCGTTATAAAATTTCCATTGCACGTAAGTGTAAATAATTTCACTCTAATGCACTCATTTGAATCTGTGGCTGAAAGCACTGGTAGAAATCACATTTTTGTGGTACTTCCTTGGCACATTGAAGGAAAACAAAATGTATACTGTTAATCAGGTCATGAGTGACTTTGAAAGTGATGGATTGCATAAAGATAGCAAATAATAAGAGATAAATATATTTTAAAGATTAAAAATATTTTATTTAAACTTTTCTTCATAAACACTTTTAACATTTTTTTTCAATTTAAAAACAGAATGGATAGCATAAACATGTTTGAATAGATTATATTCACGGCTTGGGAAAAATTACCTGACAAAAATGTAAAGGCTTTCAAAACAGGTATAAAAGGCAAACCTTAAATTATTCTAAGATTTTTAAATCGGCCCTAAGATTATTTGACTACTGGCCCAAAATGTACCTAAAGGTCAAAATATTTTTCTATAGACAAAGTATGCCCAAGAGGTATAGGGCATATACAAGTTAGGTAGAAAATAACCCCTCTGACCACCTCACTGGAACATTCCTTCAGAAAGCAAACACCTAACCCTTTACTGATATACTGATTGATAAGGTTTTTAATGTAGCTGTTCCCAAAGATGTAAAAAAGAAGATCCAAGATTATTAAGGGGGAACAAACCACGCTGATGGCATTCTCTCAGTGTCGCTCGTGTAACAGGGAAGTTACATGGGTGTATGTACTGAAAGGGTAGGACTTGCATGAGCTTACCTATTCTGGTCTATGTCTATTGAATATTTGACTTTATAAATTCTTGATAAATTTCTCAGGACTTTCATTTTGAAGATAAATCTCTTTTTAGAAGATATTTATTCCCAAACCAACTCTAATCTGCTTGAATAAACGTATGATCCCTAAAAATGTTGAGTACAAAAAAAAAATCAAAAACGTATAATAGGCAAACAAGAAAAATGGCACTAGCAGTTTTACTGCCATATAGCCCTCAGTTATAGCTAATTTACACTATTATCTATGTTGTGTTTTACTTCAGTCTAAAACTTTAAATTATGTATTCTCAAAAGAGCTAGTCTTTTCTGAGAGATAGCTTATAAACTGAAATATCAATTTATATTATAAACTGAAATGTTATGACCTACAACCACATATACATATATAAAAATAGTCCCACTGAACGTTTGACATGTTTAGGTTATGCAGCTCAAATAATTTGTTATAAAATATTTTAAAGCTTAGTTTCATGTAATTAAGACAAAACTCTCCATTTTTACCACTTCTCCCCACACAAATGTGTGTGTCCTTTACTATGACTCGAGCAGGCTTCCCAGAATGAGGTGTCCAAAGGTGCTGCTTTAGAAAAGATAAGTGAAGGGCTCAGTCAATATTTCACAAATTAGAGTAACACGCACACACAGAGCAGAGTAATGAGGACACAGAGAATGCTGTCTCAAGAAAAGCTATTAATTCTATTAATTACGCTTTGCTTTATAAAAACCAGTAGTATTTCTTCCAATACAAAACCTTCCATGTGAGAATCTTGAATTTTGTGAAATGGCTGTAGTGCAAGGATTTTCTTTAGGCAGATTAAAATCAAAACTGAAATTCAAGGTCAAAGATATGGAACAGAACAAACATTTCTAATTAAGATGCAATTACTGAAGATCAGCTATTTTTGTCAAGTTTGGTGTTTAAAATGTAAAGTGAAAATTAACACACAAAGATCACAACAGTTACACTGTGGTTTCCAATCGCTTACTGAATTTTTTAAAAACCACTATTTTGAGCACATACAATGCATCTAAACAAAAAATGGTTTCAAATGAAGAACACAAAAAATAAACTTGAAAAAAATTCTACGGAAAAATCCTCCATAGCTTAGTTTAACAAAAATAAATCTCTTTCAGCAATTAAACCATAATTTTAAAAGGGAATGTAGGTTAATCATGGATTTAAAATAACCTATATTAGCACTACTTATCAACAGATGAATTTTCTCATACATTCAGAACCCAAGCAATAGCAACTAGCAATAGCAACTATTCTTAAAGCTCAAAACTGACTATAGCTAACATCAGGTCAGACATGACTCACATGTGAAGCTGAACCCACAGTTAGTTCAAGTTAAGATTTCACAAATTTTCTAAAACATGAACTGTGATCTTGGCCTTGTGTCTTTAGAATGGAAGACCAAGAATATTTAACAGTTTGCCCAGATCTTATGCTAACTAGGACTATGAAGTCATATCTAAGCAAGTAACGAGAACCACCACTGGTGTGTAAAAGTTAAAAGCCTGTTGGGGTACCCTGTCTCGGTCTTTTCCAGCAAAAGACAACAATGAGGAAAATAATGAAGACATTATCGTTATTTTCTTTAAAGCAAGACAGCACACAAACAAAACACTAAATCAACTAATATATTAGGAAAAGAATTAAATGGCTAATCTAATTCCTAGTTTTCAAAAATAAAATGATTAAAAAATGATCTTTAAAAGGTAGAAAAAGACTTTTACCCATATTACCATGGGAAACATGATTATGACTTCACTTTTCCATTTTGTGTTCAGTGGTGGCAGCAGCAAAAAAGAAAAAAAAAAACAGAAAAAAAAAAACAGAAAAAAAAAAACCCAAAAAAGTGAAACTAGAAACTTATACAACAGCCATAGAAGAAGGCATTGCAATATTGCACCAATATCCTAAGCTCTGGCAAGTTTTGCCAGTGTAGATCTAGTCTGTATCAGATATAGACTCGACTCGAGAAAATGGCATCAATTTGAATGATCCACTCCCTGGTTATTCTTGCTTAATTTTGTCAACTACATGTTTTTCCTTCCAGTTGAAAGAGTTGAAAGGTGCACGGCTAATCCTACAACACTTTTATAAATGCTTTTAAACAGTTAACCTTGATGCATTCTGAACTTTGAGGTTACTATCCTTCATGCTAGTAGCTTTCAGCAAATAAAACAAAGGCTGAGGGCTTACATCCCCAGGGCCACTAAGTATTTTGTACTAAATAAAAAAGTAGATATAACCAGTAAGATTATAATTCTATTTCTTACCTCTAAGTAAAAAATGAACTCAAATTTTCCACGAGTTGCTACTTTCCATTCAATAACAGATGCAGCAGCCTTATTGAATGTAAAGAACGGGAGTTGCACTTACTTTTAAGGGGCTTTTATTTAGGAGTCTGGTATTACCTAAATTCTCTTTAAAAGTGCTTGCACGCTGCAGGGCCGGGACTGCATATACCACTCCGATTCTCACTAAAAACAGGGTAACGTTAAACAGACTGCAAAGAAAAACATTTTCAAAAAGAAGACATACATTGATAAGGAACACTAACGTTTACTTTTGAAAATAAAATACAAAATGTTAGTTTTCAGAAATCCATACATGTTTCAGGAATACAAGAAGCTCAAATATTACTGAATCAGTATGGACTGAAGATAGGCTACTTTGATACCAAATGAGGAATCCAGTTATTTTAACTTTCTAAAAATGTTAGTACATGAAAAGACATTACATCTAAAATTCAACAAGTATGGCAAACCGTGTGTGCAAGTGCACTAGCTTAAAAATATAGAATCCTAACCACGCATAAAAGGAGATGTGCCTTGTATGTTCCTAAGATGTACGCAAGGATGGGTATGCTTTTGCTAACACAATGCAGAGAAGAGAAGGCAGCTTAGAAATAGTGTTTTGAATATAAAAAAGTTAACTTTGTAGAAAATTTATATTTTTGCATTTTCAGCAAAAAGCCATGCAAAAAGGTCAAGAATTTTAACGTAAATAATAAAACCAAGAGGTCTAACAGACTGAAATACACTGAAATAAATGCTCCAAAATATTTCAGATTGAGATAGGAACCAAAATTACATCCAGTGACACTTATCAGGTCTTCTCTTAGAAGAGGCATGACTCCTACGCTGACATCTGAAAGAAATGTTTAAAGCATAAAATCAACTTCCCAGATAAGTGGATCACTCTATTAAACTGCTTCTGGAAGTAGTTTCAAGAGCTAGCGCTTTGAATTAACTTATTGCATGAGTTTGAGGCCACTAAAAAAAGAAAAAGAAAAGGATGCTAGCACAGAATGAAAATTTTTTTACGATATTAGACCAATGGCTTTGATAGTAAAACTGGTGAGGTTTTTCTTTATGTTTTTTAATTAACTACTCTGTCACAAACAAATTTTTTGTTTGGCTTTTTTTAAAGGGAGAAAGATGTCATTAGTTGCAACGTCTGACCTCATCCAGTATATATTCCGGAAAATGCAGGTTGCATACTTGTAAACCATCTAGCTTGCAGGGCATCCGTGGGTACTCATCTTCCTTCCACTTGTTTTCTTCTGGATCAAAAGTAAGAATGGAATCACTGTAATGACCGTTGTAGCAAAGGCCTCCAAGAACCATTATCTGTTTGTCCAGCACAGTCACACCATGGCCACTTCTGCCAATTGGCATGGATGCCAAAATGGTCCACTGATCAGTCTCTGGGTTGTACACTTCTGTGGAAGGGCATCCCTGAGACTCAAAAGAGGCTCTCAAGATCACACAGACACCACCAAAGACATACAGCTTGCCGTTGTAAGAAATCATCTTGTGGAAGCATCTTGCGTAATTCATCTTGCTCTTATTCTCCCAACAGTTGGTAACCACTTGAGTTCTTCTGGTCCGCTGTTCTATGGTCCCTTCTTTACTGGGGTCAAACACACACACCTGTTTGGAGGTGGAAGACGAGGTGATTCCACCAGTGATGAACAACTTGTTATTGAGCACTGTCCCTTCATGTCCATATTTGTTAACCGGATAAGGATCCACGAATTCCCACTTATCATTGGTGATGTCGTATCTCTCGGTTGAATAGAAAGTCTCATCTCTGGTTCTGCCTGCCACAGCGTAAATAAACTTTCCAATGACACCAACTGCAAACTCGGAACGTGGCACAGACATGTCTGCCATCCGGAGCCAAGAGTTCTGTCTGGGGTCATACCTGAACACTTTGGAAGAAGCATGGAATTCGCCATCTGGGCCCAGTTCTTCCCCGCCCAACAAGAACACAAAGTTATTGACAATAGCAAGGCAGTCCGGGCGCAGAGGAACTTGTGGGCCCTCCAGTTCCCACCAGACTCTTGGTTTCTTTAAGAGAAGGATTTTACTGTTAACCATGCTATGTCCAATCATGCCTCGGAATACTGTAGTCTGGGGTTTGGCAGAACGGATGCGGCTTGATTTCATGTCCAACAAAGGCTGCTGGTGAACGTTCTGAAAGTAATTCAGTGCTTGGTCAACTTCATAGCGCAGCTGTCGGGAGTATCTATAAAATTCGGATGTCTTAACCTAAGAATACAAGTAAAAGAATTTAACCAAAAGAAAGAACATCAATGGCAAACAAGCTATCAAAGCCAACTAATATGATTAGTGTATGACTTGAGGCTTACTTCACTAAAACTGCTTTACCTGTTCAGATCACATACTATTTTTTAAGCAAAGCTTTTACTGTTTTTCTTTTCAGAATAATCTATGCACATCCCCAAACCTTTTAAAGTAAATATTTCTTTTCCAGGTACAAGCTACATCCCTCTAACAAAATGTACTAATCATTCATCTACTGTATGTCAGGCCCTGGGATATAAGTGGTGGCTATGAGGACAAAGGAAGGTTTCACAGAAGAGGAAATCATGGCCATGGTTTTCTTAACCATAAGGAACACTGTTAAGAACAGCCATGACTGAAAAGCTTGGGCAATCAAGTTAGTGAGTTAGTAAAAATTTAAATATACACAAAACTTACAGTAGATATTTGATAACACTTGGTTTGATATCATCAACTACAATCATAACCCACTTGACAAGAAAAGGTCAAGTTTTTTCCTTTTCTTTTTAGACATTTATTGATTTTTGAGAGAGAGAGAGAGAGGATCCAGAGGGCTCTGCACTGACAGCAGAGAGCCCGATGCAGGGCTTGAACTCAAAAAACCATGAAATCATGACCTGAGCCGAAGTCAGACACTCAACCAACTGAGCCACCCTGGTGTGCCCCAAGTTTGTTTTTCCTTCCTGTTTTTTTTTTTTTTTTTTTTTTTGGAGCTGGAACTACCTCATTGTGATGATTACCAAGCACTTAAGTATTGTGCTTAAGTCCTATAGGGACATAAAAATGTTAAGATGGGGTCTCTTTCCTCAAAGAACTTAGAATGGGCTTGGGGAAATGAAGATAGATACAGATTTGCCAGTAAGTAAATGAACGAGGCAGCTTCCAGTTGGGAATGAGGGTGTGCAGCACATCTGGGAGTGCTGTAGAACTGAGGATATGCAACATACACCAAACTGGCCCAAAACACTCACGGGCTACCTCGAGGAAGAGGGAAGAGACTGGAGACCATGAAGAAAAAGCTTCTATCCTAGTGACAAAGATAAGAGTCTTTAATTTCAAGGAGCAAATCAGTTACTGTAGACATAAGACGGGCAGAAGAGCATGACTGATGTGAGGTAGCAACAGGGAGCACAAGAGAGGACTCAAACTGATCTGAGGATTTAGACTTGAGGCGCTCGGGAGAGCGGGATCACTAAGGGACACTGGAGAGGCATTCCACTTCACCGGCGATCAATCTGCACTGCTGGTAGGATGCTGAGGTGGAGAGGTCTAGGAGTCTATGGGAAACACGTAAATGTTTAGGAGCTTTCTTTCCTTCCTCTCCTTTCCTCCCTCCTCCCTAGTTTTTTTCATTCACAACCCGCCTTGGTCCAAAAAAAAAAAAAAAAAAAAAAAAAACAGGCTGAAACAGAAAGCACCACAAATGTGTTTTTAAGTATTTTGGTAATTGCATTTCAATAGACTTGGCTTCCTTTGTAATTCCAAGCAATTAATTTTGTGGATTTAAAATCATTGAAAAGGGGGTCCTTCGGTGGATTTCACCAGGTGAGCAAAGGGGTAAACAGCATAAAAAGGGGGAGAATTCCTGCTCTTACTACATAAAAGAGAAAAAATGGACATCATTACTGGGGGCTTTACATGTAACATCTCAAGTTAAATTATTCCTCCTGCGAGAGACTAATAACCATCCCTGTTTTCCTGACGAAAAACCCAAGGCTTAGAATCTTAAGTGATGTGCCCAAATGGTCTACATGACTAAAACCAGTAGAACTGGGATCTGAACCTTAAACCACGACAGTCTTCCTCCAAAGTTCAATTTCTAGTAGGTTACAGCACAGCTTCCATTACTCTTTAGAAAACCCTATGAAATGACAAACTCATTTCTCAGAACACTTAACATATTCAATGAATTAGCCTAATGCCCCTTCTCAAATAAAAGATAATATAATGGTTCTTAAAGAATCAATCACTGGATTACAAATGACTGCGTATCCAACCCAATTCTTCCGAGCAAAATAGTTAAGTGTGGAAGAAATCACAGCAAATAATGAATGATAAACAAGTAATTTCAATAAAGAGAATAATAATATAATAAAAACAGGAGATGAACTCTCATCCTCTATTACTTTTACCTCACAGATAGAAGTTAAAAGAACAAAGGAAATGAACTGAGCCTCAATCTCTTATGAGACACAATGTAAATCTGTAAAAGCTGTTTTCACTGAGTATTTATCAGTATGCAATGATGTTCACAAAATATTCAAGTTTTAAAAAGCAACTGATGGGGTGCCTGGGTGGCTCAGTCGGTTAAGCGTCTGACTTCGGCTCAGGTCATGACCTCACGGTTCATGATCTCTGTGAAAAAGACTTAACACGGGGCCTGTCAGGTGGCAACATCCAACAAATAATGGCTGTTATTAGCTATTATTACTGACCAGTAGACATCTGTGGAAGTGTCTGTCAGCTTAAGTCAATGCATCTGATGATGTGTTTTTAGTCTGAATAAAAATTCAGTCTTTCAGAAACAAAAAGAAAAATGAGTCAAACTTACTCTGGACCTAATCCTCCCCAGTAAAACATGACTGGTAAGATGCAAGGAGGAGGAAGCTTTCCAGAAAGCAGCCATGTCACTTGGAGATGGAGAAAGGAAGGGGAATGCGGCACATATTGGATAGGCAGATTTCAAGTTTTTTAAAGGAAAATTAGGATCAATTCCAAGACCAGAAACTGTGTAAAGAAGCTCAAGAAGGCTTGGAGGCTCTCAAAAGCATAATGCTGACTGCATAATTGCAAAACACACTGATGAGGGGAAGGAAAGGGGAAAGTATCTAAAAAATCTGATGCACTGCACAGAGAGCTTTCTGGAATTCAGATGTTAAAAAACCACTTACAACAGATGGTAAAAAAAAAAAACAGGCGCATAAAATAAGTATTACAAAGGGTGAAATAGAGCTGTAAAAATATTGTGAACAAGGCTAACGCCCCAGGATGAACTGTGACTTAACAGTTGAATTGAACAGATATTGAATTAAGTGGCATCTTAGAGGTTAAAGTAAAAAGTAGAGGCAAAAGTGAAGACCCTCCTGGATGGGATGGTTACTGTAATATTAACAAAGACAAATAGTCTTCTATTTTATTTCCATTCTCAGCTAACAATGTTTTATTCTTTTCAATCTGCAGATCAAACACAATGACTAAGAAACTTAAATCCAAGATGGCTAAGAAAAAAAAAAAAAAGAAAGAAAAACTAGATGGATATTCTAAGGTCAAGCCATTTCATCTCAAAATCACATTCTGGGATCCTGAGCGGCTTCACAGATAAGGTTGCTTAATTGCTTTCTGTAATCTGTATGGAATCATGAAGAATGGAAAAGGCCTAGAAGGCAGACTTCCAAACTACAGACTGGTCAGCCAGAGGCTGATCCTGAATTGTTAAAAAAAACAAAAAAAAAGAAACAAACAAACAAAAAAAACCACTTGCAAATAAGAAAGCCTTACACATTGGGAGGCAGCATGGACTCAAAGTAATGCCAAGACTTGACATTTCCCGTTTAATGTCTGAAGATGTAACAGAACTAGTAGACAATGAGAGAACCTATGACTTTGGCAAAGTAATCGATAAGTCTAATAATCAAGACAAACACCAGGGATCCATGAACCACCTAAAACTGTAGCAATAATTGTGTTAATGCATTCGGGGGGTAAGGCGAGATGGTGGCAAGTGCACAGCTTTTATCAAATGCTCCAGCGATCCATAACTCCAAATGTAAAGCTATAAATGACCATCCTCAACACAATCTCACAGGGCAGAGTCAAATCATGGACCTAAGTGAAATAGACAATCCTACCCTCTCCATCTGATGAAACCCCAGCTCAGAGTGTTCAGTTCCATGGCTACAATTTAGACATCACAAAGTGGACGACATTCTGAAGACAGTGAAGGGATCTAAACCATAAGAAGAATGGTAAAACTGATGAGGAATGTTTATGTTCAAGAGAAGACTCAGGAGAAAGTTGGCAACCATTTTCAGCACCAGTAAGTGGAAGTTTGGAGGAAGATTTTATGCCAACATAGAGAAAAGGTTTGTAATTAGACCTATGAAGATAATGGATGTCCGTCACCGTAGCAGAAGAGCACAGAAAGTGGGAACAACTTAAATATCAGTAACGCACTGGCTGGATAAACTGTGGTATGCGGCCTTTACCATACGCACTCATGAAAAGAATGAAGTTAATTCACATGCACTAACACAGATGTTCAAAGTGTCAGATGATAAAAACTACACAAGTATACATACATTTCCCAAAAATAAAGGTGGCCTGCTTTACACAGTTGACAGTGTATTCAGAGGAAAACCTGTATACATGTACAACACACAGTTACCAGTGAACTTTTAGGGGACTTGTCCCTTTTCAGGTTCTACAGAGCTCTGTATTTGGCTTTTTCACAAGGACTATGGTAAAAATGGTATGGGTACATATTTGCCCCGAGTCAGGACTGTTTACCTCTGGAGACAGTGAGCAATTCTGCCACTTCAGGTAGTCCAGGTATGACTATCGGGAGTGCTGGAGAGGGTTCTGGTGTCACACGATGACTAGGCACAATGACCCGTGACAGCCTTCCACCTTCCAACCCCAGTCTCTTGCAGATTTCATCAACCTGAACCAGCTTAAGTGCTTCTTAAAGTCATTTTCCTGTCTCTCGTTTTCTACCCCATGTTTTGGTCCCTTTGTCCTCTTCTCCATTCATTCTATTGTGTTCCTTCGAAACCAGGGTTCCGAAGAGTTTAAAGAGTTACTTCAACTCTATGTTAAAGTCCTTATCATAGCCACATACCTTTATCCAGCTTGTTCTACCTGTAAGCCCCCAACAATGGAAGCTGTGCCTTTGAGAGAGTTGATTATACCATGAAATGTCTTCTCACCAAAGAAATTGAGCTCCTACTCTCTGCCACAGCTAGAAGTTCTAGATCTACCTTGCCCTTTTCCCAGAGCTACAATTTTCCTCTACAACTACACAATATTAATAAGCGTAGTTTCTTCTTTCATTATAGAAATGGGGAATTAATGCCTCTCTGATAATCCTGGACAAAGTAATTACAGATATGCTCTGCTTTAGAACAAAAAGTGCAGGGCCAGAAACTTCTATGTGAATGGAACCATGTAAATGCATTAATGAAGGAAGCTATCAAAAAAGAAACATGTGGTTTATCTTTTCATAGAGAAAGCATTTCTCCCTTCATTCACTCATTTAACAGTTTATCTCTGTATCAGTTGCTTCCAAAAGAAAGATATGGGGGAAAAAATGACATTCCTTTCATGTTCTGAAGAACTTTCCTTATCCTTTCATAGGATTAAAAAAAGCAGTCTTAACACTTAGAAAAAAGATATTATCACTTTTCTTGCTTTAATACTTAAAAATTTTATTATGAAAAGCATTTTGTCTTATGGTGAATACAAAATAAAAATATGTTCCCTCTTAAATACAGTGATTCGAAAGCTTTAAATTGGCCAATTCTTCCTCTGATCTTTAGTTTCGTGTAACTGTGTGTGCACACGAGCGTGTACAAGAGAAAATGTGAGGTACTATTAATTCTGAACGAGGCTCCTGGAAACATGTATTAAATGGAAGAAACAGGAGCCAGTCATTACTGCTGGACAAAAACTCCAGGTTTCTCCCTTTGCTGTCAGAATGTTACATAATCCATTCATTCAATTTTTTTAACTTTTAAAGGTAATTCATACATATCATTCTTAATTTTAAGAATTAAAATGAAACTGGCAATATAACTAAAACAAGCATTTCCACAGAGCTTACTAATGTGATTAAAAATCTGCAATTTAAAAAATCTACTAAAACTACCTAGTCTGGGGTGCCTGACTCGCTCAGCTGGTAGACCATGTGATTCTTGATCTTGGGGTTTTAAGTTCAAGTCCCACAGTGGGTGTAGAGATCACTTTAAAAAAAAAAAAACCTGGCTACAGTCATTTTAGACCTTTAGCCAGCCAATTTAAGATATTATTAGCTAGCATGGAGGAGGACACTTGTGGGGATGAGCACTGAGTGTTATGTGGAAACTAATTTGACAATAAACTATTTGTAAAAAAAAAAAAAAAGATATTATTAGCTATTTCACCTTTCAAAATTTTTAAATGCCCAATATACTTCTACTAAGCCAAAAAACCAAACCAAACCAAACCACAAAAAAAGAATCCTATAAAAGCCAAAAAACCAAATGCATTTTATTAGCTTATCCATCAGTGGTTTGGAGGTGCCACTGGGGACTGAAATAATCCCTGAACTAAAGATGCTAGGTCTTGGGCTTAACGCTGTCCCCAACTCACTGTGTGACCATGGACAAGCCTCTAGTTTAGACATTTTCTCCTTACAAGAGGAATCAGTTGCAGATACCTCTGGGCCTTTCCTACATCCAAAAATGATAACCTAATTCTCAGAATGATGAGTATAAAGGGATCATGTAGAAGGAAGATAGAGTCCTGGCTATCAGTTTTATCATCCCTCCTCCATGATCCAATCTGCTCAAAAGAAATATCCAGAAATAAAGCAGTTACTAAAATGAATTATACCTTTGGGAACCAGAGCTACATCTAATATTATTTTTGATATTCAGCAAAATGTGGAACAGTCTTTTTGTGCTGTATTACAAAAGCATCCATCCTGGTATGAGAAGTCTATTTATAAATTCATGCTCAGAACTGAACCTCATACTGATTTATGTTAAAATCATCACAAAAAGCTAGGTGCAAGATACCTTTAATTGATCCCTTTGTCCTGGAAAACTGAGTTAATGACCAAGGATAAAGCTATAAAAAAAAAAATCCATTCCTGCTAAGCACAAATCCTCTCAGTAATACTGTTAACTGCAGCCAAATACCAAACAGTAAAGACAAATTTTAGTAAGGATTTATCCATCCTCTCTTCTTCAAGCAGGCAACAATCTCAATTATCAAATAGAATTTCAAAAGCCAAGTGACCAGTGTAAATGGTAGTGAGGAAGATGACCCTCCTCAAGATAATACTCTAAAAAGAGCTTCAGGACAATTCAGCTGGTCCTCTATCCCTTCAACTCTCCTAGAGCGAAAAATATGTAACTCAAAACATAAATATGCTCAGAAAGTCTAATTTCCTTCCAACTCCAGTGCAATAGTTATTGAATGCCACTAGAAATTAAATAAGTGTGCACAGGCCTAAAAGGTAGAAATTTATGTAATAATTTGTAGAAAGCCTTAAGACCATCTTATTATCTGATTATACTAATACTTAGACAGTACAACTATATTCTACAATTCACAACTTAGGAGGACTTTTTCCTATTTATGGAAATATTCTCAACTATGTAAATATTTTAACTTTATTTAAAAATGTGCTAAAAGAGAAGGAAACCAAATAAAAGGTTTAATCCTATAATTAACTTCTGATGAGCAAGGCTTACCTATGACACATGTAACATTTTGAGTAAATATTAGAGAATTAAAACTTTAAAGCCCGAAATCTTAGTATTTGCTCTGTTCCTTTCCTGCTTCTAACCTTGTCTCCATTTTCTGACTTCTCTCATCTTTTTTGATTTCGGCTTCTCATTTGGTTTCTCTCCCTCCTTTTTCCCCTCGTTCATTAAAACGTTCTTCTCCTTTTGTAAGTCAATATAGCTGTCTCCGCTCCATTTCTTCCTTCACTTTCACTCCACAGTTAATTTCCAATTCTAGACTTCTGTTTTCATCTCTCATTTATTTTACTTAAAAGGGAAATCAGCAAGTAAGACCGAATTTGTGAACTACCATTTTCAGTAGGTTTCTGCCCGCTTAATACACCCTCTATGGGCAGTCTCTCTCCCAGGGGATCTAAAAGCAGTCAACACCCTGCATTACTGTATCCTCCTGCAAACCTGGGATGAAGCCAAGTCAAAGATAGAAAACAAGAGCACTCAACTTCTATATATAAAAGACAGAAGAGTTGAAAGAAGAAAAACACCTTGGGTGATTTTTAAAGAACAGTGCATATGTTAATTATAATCATTCAAGTCCACAGGGCTGGGGAGGAGGGGTTGGTAAAAGAGATGGATGCAGAAAAAGACATTAAGTGAACTGTGAAAGTCCACTTAACCTATTGACCCAGTTTCCAACAGAAAACCTGCTCATCTCTGTGCTTTCACTCCAAGGCGCAAGTGAGAGGATTGTTAATTTAAGCAATTTCAAGTTTATAGCTGTGTAAGTACTATTTAATATACCAAGGGGATTTTAAACATTTTCAAAAACAACTCAAACCCATTAGGAAATCTAACCAAATTTTACGTTTGAAATCTAGGTTACTATCTTTATAAAAAAAAATACATACATATACAGACATTTGTATTGTCAAATACAACACTGCTTGTGTTTCTCATGTACTTTGTGAGGGTCAGAAGAAAACTTCCATTCCTTCCTCTAGATTTGTCTGGCTTTGGGGCACCTGGGTGGCTCAGTTGGTTAAGTGTCCGACTTTGGCTCAGGTCATGAGCTCACGGTTTGTGGGTTCAAGCCCCGCATCAGGCTCTGTGCTGACAGCTAGCTCAGAGCCTGGAGCCTGCTTTGGATTCTGTGTCTCTCTCCCTTTCTGACCCTCCCCTGCTCATGCTGTCTCTCTCAAAATTAAATAAATGAATAAAACATTTTTAAAAAATTTAATCGATTTGTCTGGCTATAGCTGAGGTCTTTAGAAATAATTAAAGCTTTTTTTGAGTTCTCCGCTAAACTCTAACACTACAGTTAATAGTCTTGTTGCTAGACAGAAATTTTGAATCACTGAAGCGCTAGGTTAGTCAAAACATGTCAGAGCTCCTAAGTAGAGGAATTCTAAAGGGTATACAGCACCTGCGCTTTAAACAAATGCGTCCAGGGGCGCCTGGGTGGCTCAGTCAGTTAAGTGTCCGATTTCGGCTCAGGTCCTATCTCACGGTTTGTGGGTTCCAGCCCCGTATCAGGTTCTGTGCTGACAGCTCAGAGCCTGGAGCCTATTTCAGATTCTGTGTCTCCCTCTCCCTCTGCCCCTCCCCCACTGCGCGCTGTCTCTCTCTCAAAAATAAATAAAACAAAAAACAAAAAAAAAAAGATGCGTCCTTATCCATGCAATGTCATTACAAGTATCATATAATCCACTGTTAGGGGCGCCTGGGTGGCTTAGTCGGTTAAGCGTCCGACTTTCGCTTAGGTCATGATCTCGCGGTTCGTGGGTTTGGGCCCCGCGTCGGGCTCTGTGCTGGCTGCCAGCTCAGAGCCTGGAGCCTGTTTCAGTCTATGACTCCCTCTCTCTCTGACCCTCCCCTGCTCACGCTGTTTCTCTCTCTCCTAGAAATTAAAAAAAAAAAAAAATCCACTGTTAATGCTATCTAAATCAACCATGCTAACAGTGCAAATATTTGGAACACTATCAGTGTTTTGTGAAGACAGGTTCTGAGAGCTATTAATGTTCTTAGGTATCCATGGTATACTTGGACGCTTAATTTGTAATCCTTGAAATCTATCCATTTCAAGGTGAGTATAACATCCCCATTTTAAGATGTAGCTTTTAAAGCCACAAATTCTGTACTTTAAGTAAAAGACATTTTTTTAAAAAAGTATTAGAAATCTCTTCTGAAGCATTTTTTATTCTGATCTTAGGATTACTTTTCACTAGTAACGAAGTTGTTTTTTCAGCTATCAAAATGACCTCAAAGTTATATTCTTACAACAATCTTTCATAAAATGCAGATATGACTTGTTAAATCCAAATATATTCTCAGTAAAAGAGAACTTTTTTCTCATTAAAACATTAACTTTGCTCTTTAAAAGTTACATAAATCCAAATTGGGGGGGGAATATGATGAATTACACTTAATAGATTAGGAAAAAAAGCACACTAGGGAGTCTGAATATCATGAGCTAGTTTATAAAACATGTGGAATAAAGCAGAATACATCTATATAATCTGCTTCCTTACTAAACAACCAATGAGAAATCAACTGTAAAAGCCTAATTATAAGCCAAACAAATTTGCTTTGTAAATCTTTACAGGACTTAAAAAAGATTTTCTTTCCTTTTGAAAAACTGGAAGATTTTATGGTTATGGTTAACACAATTTTTAAGGGGATCCTTGGTAAGTTCTTACCATATACATATTAATGATACTGACTGTGGGTTCAAAAATATTAAAATGTCACTGTACTGAAGAATCAACATATGGGTATTTTAATGAATAACTTAACAATTTTGCAGAAAAGATCTTTTCCATATAAAAGAAAGTCAGGCATAATATGCACTTTGCCAAATATAGATTGGCTTCATAAGATGTTTTCAGTAATGCAGTAATTGTTTTTTAAAAACCAAAAGACCAAAGAAAGCCAACTGTAAACTACTTAAATCTTCACATCACCGAGAAATTCAAAATGACAAATGTCAAGCCTTATCTGTTAACAGATGCAAAGACCTTCAGAATGAGTTAAAAAACAAAACAAAACAACAACAAAAAAAAACCCATGCCACAGACATTTGTGTAAGTAAAACCTGAAATTGTAGTTTTAAAACTGGGAATCCACTATAGATAAAAGGGATAAGAACTCAACAACTATGTTGAAAGGACAAGATCCTTATATTTACTTTTAGCTTTACTTATACACAGCAATCTCCAGAGTTGTGCTTTCACATCTGAAGGTTTTCCCACACCCTCTACTTTTTTCTGTGCCATTACATTCCTCAGGCTGTATTTTGCTCATGCAAACACGTTGGAATTTTCATGACTCCAGATAATGACTTCTAAAGGACCCAAGCTGGGCCACAGAGATAAGGGCATTCTTCTGCACCTCAGGGGCCTCTCTCTCCCTGCTCTAGCAGCTCTAAAACGTCCTTGGACTGGGAAGCAAGCAGACCTGGGTTTCACTCAGTCATTTGTCCTGGGACAGGATTCCTAAACTTTCTGAGCCTGTTTTCTTATCTACAAAATGGAGGTAATGTGTACATTCTACCTATGCAGAGAGCATTTGGTGCACAACCTGACATATATAAAGTGTTCAAGTAGGTGGAATCACTGCTTGTCAGGAATTCCGGGAGGAAATTTGCAAATCTTGATCTCTTTGGTGATGCTCCCACAGAGTACTCAGTACAAAAGTTAAGACAATCTGTTTTCAGTTGGGGAGAATATCCAGTAGAGGACTAAGGGGAAAGATAGTGTAGAAGAATAAACCCAAAGATTTCAGCATAGCTAGGCAGCATGACTCAGGTCCCTGGAATGAAGGAAGGCTGTTCCTTGGGGAGAGGCAGAACATCTCCTTCCCTTACTATGAAGCCTCTGCTTAAGTCTGTTCATTACTTCCAAAGGAAGACTTAAAATCTCCACAGGTTCCCGTCACCAAGCTTTGTTCCCTGGCTTTTAATTTTCCTGAGGCCAGGGTAAGGATCCTGACAAAGAAATGCTATACTCAAGTCTTGTCTTCATCAGCCACTCTACAGAATAGTTAGGTAGGTACATTCATTTAATACTAAACTGGACAGAACATTTCTAATGGCTGAGAAACCAGGGAAAGTGTTTAATATGTGAGAAAGCCTGCTTATTGTATACATATTCAGAGAGTTTCTAATGAACAACTTACTCCTTGAACTTCTAGAGCAGCACTGTGCAACAGAAATATAAAGAGCCACAAATGTGAGTCAATGATTAATTTTACACTTTCTGGCACCTACACTTAAAAAAGGAAAATACATTTAATAATATGTGTTACTTAACCCAATATACTCAAAATATCATTTCAAACTGTAATCAATACAGTAATTAGTAATGAGGTCATTTACATCCTATGTCATCTTAATTTTTGAAATCTCAATCCAGATTTGCCACATTTCAGGTATTCAAAAGCCACAAGCAGTGGCCATATTGAACAGCACAGTTCTAGAGTCCTAGATATACACTAATTTTATTAGTAAGAGTAATCTTTAAATTTTGATGCTTCAGCTAGTTTTAATCCCAGTAAATTGAATGGAAAGGTTCTAAATTTTTTTTAAATGGAGATTTTATAGCAGCACTACTGACAAAAGCCAGAGTATGGAAAGAGCCCAAATGTCCATTGACTGATGAATAGATAAAGATGTTGTATACATACACAATGGAATATAACTCAGTGATCAAAAAGAATGAAATCTTGCCATTTGCAACGGCATGGATGGATGTTATATTAGGCTAAGTGGAAATAAGTGGGGGATTGTTTTAGGTTATGACAGACATAAAAACCAAAAGCAATGCATAAATAATGAATGACTGGATTCTAGGGCATTTTGAGAAATGGGAAATTTTGAATATGGACTATTAGAGAATATTAAGGTCTTACTGTTAATATACCTAGATGGAATGGCATTGAACTAGGGTAGGATAAAGTCCTTATTCATAGAAGAGGCACATTAAGTTTTCAGGGATGAGGTATTAGGATATCTGCAACTTATTTTTGATGATTCAGCAAAGAAAAAATCTAGACAGAGCAAATATGGTAAAACGTTAACAGTTCTTGAATCTAGATGACAGCTATACAGGTATCCATCATACTACTCTTCCAACTTTTTGTATGTTTGAACATCCTCATCATAAGGAAGAGAAATTCTAGATGAAGAGAGAGATATAATAACCAAGTATGCTGTATGAACCCCGATTAAATCCTAAAAAATAGCTAAAAAAAGACATTTGGGGGACAAGTGAGAAAATCAAAAAATGAAGTGGGTATTAAATGACATTAGGGAATAATTGTTAACTTCAACAATGGTATTATGATTATGCATAAGAATTTCCTTACTCTTGGGAAATGAGCTGCTTGCTCAAGTAGTTAGGGATAAAGTGTCATAATGTCTACAACTTTCTTTGAAATGGTTTCACACACCTAAAGCCAATGTAGAAGATAATAACAATATTAACCTATAGGAATATGTTATGGGTGATCATTCCACTATTCTTTTGGCCCTTTTTATTTATTTTTTGATAAAGAGAGCAAGCTAGTGGAGGAGAGGGGTAGGGGTGGGGTGTGTGGCAAGACAGAGACAGAGAGAGAAAGAGGGAATTTTAGGCAGGCTCTATACTCAGTTCAGGGCTTGATCCCATAACCCTGGGATCATGACTTGAGTCAAAATCAAGAATTGGATGTTCAACTGACTGAGCCACATAGGCACCCCTCAGACTTGTTTATGTTTAGAAAGTCTCATAAGAAGTTTTTAAAAATTGAAAGCTAAAAATAAAAAATGCCTATCAATATTCCATTTTTCTAAATTTCAGCAAATAGGATAAAACCACAAATCAAAACTGCCTACGCTTTCCCCCATGTAGATTCTCATACTAAAAAAGGACCAGCACAGATGTAGTATGTCTTTATTTCTGTGCCCTTTCTGGCACTGTGCATATATAATGGATATTAAAATGGCTTTGTTTAAGACCCGCAGCATAAGTAAAGGAAAAATAGATGGGTCCTATTTTCAAAGGAGCTCAAAATAGTATGGTGTAAAATAGTTCAAATTCTTATTTTCCAACCCAGTTTTCCATTTTAGTTTAGTTTATAAAGTTTCATTTCTAGAGATAAGCTCTCAAAAATTTGCCTAAGTTAGTGCTTCTCAAAATTTAGATAGCCATACAGGCCTACTGAAACTAATATAACACTGTATGTTAACTCTACTGGAATTAAAATAAAATAGAAAGCCATAGATTCCTTTGATAAGCATTAACTCTCATATACTGCAAAGGTAAGAATCACGGACTACCTTCTATTTATCTGACTAGTACTATTAAAATAAAACTGAAAGACTCACATAACAAAAAACAAAGATTTCTCTGTGGCCAGAGCCTTATGAAGTTTTCCTAAGAAATTAACTCAAGAAGGAAGCCTTAACATTTTTATTCTGATGAGATGCCCAATACCTGGTCAATGGTTAATAACCACCTCCTATACAATATAAGCAAACAAAAATCCATCAGAAGGTTCAAGTAATGCTTCATATAATTTACAAAACTACTTGATGGTATTAACTTTCATTTCAGCCAATCACTATTGAACACCCTGAACTGGTGATTAGAATATAAAAAGGCTCTCTCTGCTCTAGCACTTAAAAATCATTTACGGCTAAAAATTATCCACCATATTGCCCCACAAGAGGAGAAATTTTATTTCCTATTTCACCAGTACTGCCATCTAGACTGAAGTTGGAGGGTTTTTGTTCCTTTTAGTAGTGGGAAAGTATTTGTATTTAATGTATACAGACAAAACAGGATTCCCCAGGGAAAGAAAGCAATAAAAACAGTAAGGAAAAAAAATCAAATCAGAGACATATGATTTATATAGTTGATATGGGGCTGGTTATTACCCAACAAAAAGTAATTAAGAAATGTATTCTTAATTAAAATGATTTCTGTCAGATCAGTACATTCTGAGAAGATAAAATCCTGTAAAACTGAATTCTCTATTTAAAGTATGAGTTAATGACAGTTCACAGCATTTCAGAGGGGGAAAAAAACATGCCAGGCTGCTGAGTATTACTTGAAGGTGCAAATTTGTTTGTTTATTTTTCAAATGGTGCAAACAACCCTCTGTTGCAAATATTATATTTTTATCACCAGGTCTAGTAACTAAATCTGAAGAACTATTTAACGTGAAGGGTGTCGACCAAAGCTTTAAGTGTGCTTTCTAGAAAGACGAAAAGATGTAAGAGGTAAACAGAGCCCCAGAGGTAACCATGTGATTAGAAACCAATTAAGTTAAGCAATTACTGACTGCTTTCTCTCCTTTCTGCAAGAAAGGATCACAAGTGAGACTCTGATATAAAAATGAAATATGCTTACATGCAAAAAGGCCAAGGCTGTTTTGGAGAAAGACTATTTTTAAGAGAGCAAAACTATTACACAGTAAAATGTGCACAGGGATGGTTGATCAATGTAGATAGATGGCTGATGGCCTATTTAGTTAGAAATGCCAAAACAATGGTTTTAGACATAAACATGTTTTCAAGGTTAAATTTAGTTAGTATTCACAGTGAAATGGGGAAAACAGAACTACTGAAGAGCAGAAAAGAAAATCAACTAGGTAAGGGTAGGGAAGAATCACCACTAGGGCCTACTTGTTTTCAAGAGCTATTTTATGTTTACTCACTACGTTTTAGAGGAGTATGGAAGTGCACTAACTCATGTCATTCAGAACTACAAAACTCCTCTCAACTCTCATTTCAGCATGTATTACTTAAATTAATTTTTAAAAACAGAGCTAGCCTGATGCAGTTCAGATTTAATTACTTTGTGAAAATAAAGAAGAGCTAAAGCAAACTTGGACCATTTTGCATTACACAATTATGCCTCAACTTAAAAATACTTTCAAAACACAACTACTCTACTACCTACCTGGTGCATCTTTTCACCCAGTAGGTGAAGATTTTAAAATCTTTTCATTTTAAAAATGTGTTTTTAAAAACCTACATGCACAGGATACAAAAAATTAGACTTGTTACACATAAACTATTTCTTATAAACAGTTCATTCTCTTTTTTGCTCCTGACCAACCCTGGTAATGTCACCTATAAAGACATACTGCCTTAATTAAATGAGTCCTGTCTATTGCTTTCAAATGCACTAACCTTCTCAAAAACACTGGATGGGGTCATCAAACAAAACCTGATGTTCTGAATGATGGTATCGGTATGTCTCCAGCGTCTTCTATCGTGCCGCAGCCAAGACTGCACAGCCTCGTACAGCTCTATCTCTGGGAACCTGCTCAGATGATCATTATCCAAATAAGACATGAGCTTCTCAAAGCTAAGATAAGACAGGAAGTCAGGCCTGGACATGAGCGGCACAAAGTTGTCTAGCAGAAAGGCGTCCAACTTCTCCCTGACTCCCTCGATGTTAACACCAAAATCATCTAAGAGTCTCATAATTTCTGCACAATTTTCTAAACAGATTTTCGCTAACAGGAAAGAGCAGCAGAACTTCACCACTTCTATAAGTTGAACATACATGGCAGCCTGAAGGATCTCATGAACAGTGTTCATACTCAGTTCTATGGTCCCATAGTACATAAATTGAAGCACGTGGCTGAAACCAGTAGCAGTTAAACCTTTTAAATGAATTTTGTCCTGATCTCGCTCCCTCATGTCTGCAGTGAACATAATTCGGAAGTAATCACTCTGGGTGGCCAAGAGTGCTTTATGGGCCTGGAACTGATGATCTTCAATAACCAGAGTGACATCAAGAAGCAATCCCTCCTCATACAGTGCTCTGAACCCAGCAGAGACACTGGTGTCATGGATGGAGGAACAGAATCCTTCCACGTCCCCTGCCATGAATCACCTGGAAGAAAGGTAATCAAAGAAAACTGTGTTAATCATTTCCATGCATTCTGAAGACATTATTAACTTAAGAACTTAAACAATTTTTTGTAATCATCTCAATTCCACAGCCTAAGTCTTAAATGTACAAGCCCTTGGGGAAGACGACGACCTAAAGGTTTGCAGGCTAATGTTCTGGCTTTCCTACCTGGGGAAAAAAGTCTCTCACATATCTATCAAACAATGGTAAACCGTTAACTTAAAAACAATACACGCCTATCCCGCTGATTTTACACTGTTCATCAAATATATTTCAATGTGTCCCCAAATTTTCAACACAATAGGGATTTCTCTGTGAAATGATAAATTATGAGAAAAAAACAACAAAAAAGAAACCAAACCAGAAAGTACCACAGTTGACCTTGAACACTCTTAGAAACTTACCCAAAGGAAATCATCAGATAAATGCACCAAGTTGTACACACACAAGATTTTTTCTTTCTAGCCTTACTTATAAAAAGAAACTGGAAAATATTCAAAAGCCCAACAGATTATAAAATAAATATGGTGCAGTTCTAAAATGGATAACTTTAACAACTAAAAACAATGGCAGCAATCTACCTATTCTGACAAAGGACATTTATTAGGTACTGTTATGTGGAAAAACAAAAAAGCAGGCAACTGCAGTTTACTTGGTCTATTTTCCAAAATTCAATACACACGTGTATGTTTAGATGAGAAAAAGTCTGGAGGAATATATACCAAAGCAATGTCCCTGGGTAGTGCGATTTCAAGTAATTCTGAACTTTACCTTTTCCATTTTACTTACCTCGTTAACCTTATTCTAAAAAACAATGGTCACACATCGCTTATATACTTACAACATATAACTTTTAAAGGCAATTAAACCACATTTTTGCTTATCTGAGAAATGAAGCCAAGACTGTGGAATGATAATTAGATCTCCTAGGCAGAATCAACTAATTCAGTCTATTAGACTGTTTATGAAGCAAAGCAGTTTTCTTCTTGTCACACGAGCACCTTCTCTCGTACCCTGCTACCAGCCATCTATCCTCTCCTCCCCACCTCACCCTGCATTCCCTCCCTACCCTTCTCACTGTGCCCCATGAAACTTTGCTTCAGAAGTGAAAACAAACTCCCCGACAGCCTCCTGCTGGTCATGAAGTTTTCTCTGCAGTCCGATTTAAATATGAAAAAAACACTCCTCTATAGCTTATAAACCTACTTTCTAAGCCTTCTTTTAGCTTTCTACTGTCCTTTTTCTAAAACATGGCCTTTTGTTCAGATAAAAATTCATCTTTTATTGCTCCTTGTCACTTATCACCTACACACATGGGGATTTATCACTCTCTCATGCACGTTTGCCGACAATTTTGGCACCAGGCTAAGACTTCTCCACCTCTTCAATGTTCACATAAGACCACATTCATCCAAAACCTGAAAAGTCAAATTTCCCTGACCACCTCAACTGCTTCAACCTCCCTCCTTACTCCATTTTAAAACCTTATTCCTGTACCTGCTAGATCTCAACACAATCCGAAACCGGTCCCCATCTAAAATCTTCACTGTCAACTTTTCTCTCTGGCTTAATCTTCACCTCCCTTTTCACTTGGTCTATCATTTCCAAACTTTACCTCTGTCCTTCTCCAGCTTAACTCTTCTGGTGTTGGACACAACCTCCCAAATTATTTCCTTTCCAATCTCCCCGCTCTATTACCAAAAGCTCTGCCTTTACTTGCTAAAAGAGTACTTCTGTGTGCCAGGCATTATGTTAGGCATGGGGGAATGTGGCTTTCAGGAATACCCTCTGTACCCTGAATTTGGAAGAGGCCTCTGATGCTGAGAGTGAAAGCCATCTTCCAAGGACATGCTAATAGCTCTACTTCTCCACTCTTGTGAGTAGGCCATCACTATATTTTTCTACTTTGTTTCATCAATGTCCTCTGTGATACCCCATATATAATTTCTTGACGTATTAACCCACTGATTCAGTAGTTAACCCAGCCTGAAGTCATCTTTTAAAAAAAAAACAAAAACCTGGGGCGCCTGGGTGGCTCAGTCGGGTAATAAGCATCTGACTTCGGCACAGGGCATGATTTCATGGTTCGTGGGTTTGAGCCCCGCGTTGGGCTCTGTGCTGAGAGCTAGCTCGGAGTCTGCAGGCTGTTTCAGATTCTGTGTCTCCCTCTCTCTCTGACCCTCCCCTGCTCACGCTGTCGCTCTCTCAGAAATAAATAAAACATTAAAAAAATTAAAAACAAAAACAAAAACCTTTGTTAATCAGCAAGAAAAAAGTCTGAAAAAATAATATACCAATATTAAAAATGGCTACCTTGGGACTGCAGAATATCAGGAAGAAGTTCTAATTCTTTCTCTTTTGTTAAACTGTGCTCTCTAATCTCTCTGTAGAAAGTGTATGATTGTTTTGAAAATTCCTTTTTAAAAATCTTACGAAAAACTAATTGCCAAGTCCAACGGTTATAGCCTAGTCCCTATTTCGCAGAATCGTTTCGCAGCATGACTTATTCCCTTGGTTCATCACTTGCTCAGCTTCGTGAAACTACTTCCCTGATTCTCTTCCTATTCCTGGGCTGCTTATTTCTCAATCTCCTCCCTGGTCTCATTTTTCTTGAGCTACTCCTTCAACACTGGTGTTCCCCAGAATTCTGTTCTCGGACCTTTTCTCTTTTCAGCTAAACACTGTATCCCCTTCAATGACCTCTAAACCCATGGTTTCTCCTAACACCTACCTTTACCAAAATCTTGACTATTGCTGTCCAAATAGTGAATGGTTGCTAGACATTTCTTCTGGGTGTGTCCCACTGGGATCTCAAAAACATCAAGCCTAAAAGTAATCATAACTTGACGCTCTCCCAATCAGTTCTTTCTTCCATATTCCCCATCTTATCAAGAGGCATTCTAGGTGCCTCTTTTTCTCAGTTTGTCCCTAACTTACCTGTAAGTCTTACTGATTAAACGACACATGTTCACTTACCTAAGACAGCAAAGTATGCACAAAGTGAAATTACTATCAAGTTTTTAAATTAGTACTCCATTGTTCCAAAAGCTATATTTTCACTTTGAAGGCAGAACACAAGAGGATTGTCTATCATGTGGAAAACAGATATAAAATAATTTAGACACTGCAAGCAATTCTTGGCAAAATGACTACTAACACATTCAAGATTAAAGTAAGATACTAGGAGTTTTTTCCTGAATTATTTTTAAAGGTAAAATTAATGAGCTTAGACTCTTCCAAGTGATATGAGGCATGCATACACAAAGGCGCACTGGGAACAAAAGGAACATCACACAGCGTGATATCTGAATAATCAAACATTATGGTTAATACAGGACTACCCACATCACACCAATGACCAATTTTCAAAATAACTGGAATTTTAAAATACAATAAATTAAACCAGATGAAATGTTTGATTATTTCATTATCTCAGGGTCACTACAGACACCAATTATCACCATGACCTGTCAAGATATTGGTCACATTTAATGGAGATTTAGTAATAGAAGACTGGACTTCAGTGTTCATAGACGTGAGAGTAGACTGCTTTGTGTTTTATTAATCTGTTATTTTGAGAATGCCTAGAATACATAGATTTCACTTCTTGTCCAAGTAAGCTTCTCTATTCAACAGTTATCACTATCTGAGAAGGCCTCAAACAGCTATTATTCACCTTTCTGGAAAAGGTTCCATCTAAAGGAAATTTTTAAAAGGAGATACTATACTGCAATAAACATAGAGGGGCATATTCTTTTTGAATTCATGTTTTCGTTTTCTTTGGGTAAATACCCAGAAGTGGAATTACTGGGTCATATGGTAATTCTATTTTTAATTTTTTGAGGAACTTCCATACTGCTTTCCACAGTGGCTGTACCAATCTGCAGTAACCAAGATATGGAAGCAACCCAAGTGTCCACTGATTGAAAAGTGGATATATACATACACACACGCACATACACGTACTATAGAATATTACTCAGCCATTGAAAAAAGAATGAGATCTTGCTATGTGCAACAACATGGATGGACCTAGAAGGTATAGTGCTAAGTGAATAAGTCAAAGACAAATACCATATGATTTTACTCATGTGTAGAATTTAAAAAACAAATGAACAAGGAAAGAAAGACAAAAAACAGACTCTTAAATACAGAGAACTGGTGGGTGCCAGAGGTGAAGTTGGTGGGCGGAATGGGTGAAATAAAGAGGATAAGAGTACACTTCTCTTGATGAGCACTGAGAAATGAATAAAACTGTTGAATCATTATGGTATACACCTGAAACATAAGACTGTATTTAACTATACTTGAATTTAAAAAGCACAATTTTTTAAAATAATAAATTTTTTTGCTTTCTCAAAAGAAAAAAAAAAAAGACGCATTCTAGGTTCCAGATACTTACGATGGTAGAAACATCATAGGGCAAAGAAGCGAGGAAAAAAAAAAAAGGAGAATGATTGGTAAATTGCGAGTCAAAAGACCCTAAAAATATAAGGACAGCACCCATACTCCGCTGGGACCCAGCACACTAAGGGCGACTCCAAGCAGGCAAGCTTCACTCTGTGATCCTATCCAGGCACATATGGTCAGACTGGGGTGGGAAATATGTATCAAGAGGAACACTCTCGTCAAGAATTTAGAAAAAGGAAAAAGAGAGAGATGTGTACTGACTGTGTATGACTGGCACTGGAACATGTCAAAGAGCAGCTGTGGGCACGAACTTCCGCCTGCCAGGTGGGCCGGACAGCAGAGAAAGCCAGCGAACTGAGAAAGAAGAACAAAGCCAAGACAAGGGGACAGGGAGTGCTCCCTAACACCTTCATTTTTCCAGGTCCCAGGCCCAGCTCTATTCCTGCCCTGGGGTTCTAAGAGAAAGCCTTCCATGTTTAGAATAAACTGCTATTTTACTACTGTGTGTGGGTCTTCCCTTCACATAACCATGGTCCCAAACTAGTATGGCTTTAGAACAGAAACTGCTCTACTTTAAGTTACTCAAATCTTCTTGGTCTTATCTTTGCATCTGTAAGATTGAGAGCATTCACCATGATGACCTCAAAATTTTTAGTCCTAAAACTTCTCATTTATTCTTCTACTTTTTATACGACTTTACAGAGATACAATGCACTTGCGCAGGTGTGCAGGCTAAATAACCTGTAGCTATTTTTCAAGTCTTAGCAATGCATTTGTGAAGTTTACTTGATCTAAATTAATTTCTAAAACTAATCTGTGATAGCTGGGACTTTTTCTACTTTTTCTACATGAAAAAGCTTGGTGCATCTATCGATAAGACTAATAACTAACAGCTTTAGAACAACAACAGTATTTTACATTTTTATAGGGAGCATGTGTAGAAGTAGAAAATGGTAAAATACTCCGTGACTAACTGACCAACACTGAATCACTAAATGGAAGTAGTAAGGTAAGAGTACAGGTATGGAGTCATATGCCTGTTTTGAATCCTTGTTCTAATCTCTTACTAGCTCTGTGACCTTGGGGCAAGCTACTGGGCCTCTCTGTGCTCTAATGTCCTCATTTGTAAAAAGCAGGCATCGATATCAATAAGAACCTTCCTCAAAGGTTACTGTGAGGACTGTATAAGTTAATACGCATAGTAAAGACTTAGTTAATACAGTGAAGACAGAATATGGCCCTTAAGTACACCATAACGTTAGGGCTTATTATCAGGCCCCTTCAGTTGGTGCTACTGAAACCAAAGAGTGAAACGGACACTTTAAAAGTCCAGTTGCCTCGGGAAGCCTAGCTGGCTCACTCGGTAGAGCATGCAACTCAATCTCGGGGTTGTGAGTTCGAGGCCCACAGTGCGTGTAGAGATTACAAATAAATAAACAAAAAGTCCAGCTGTCTCTAGAGTAACCTTTCTCCCTAGCAACAGCATTTCCTTCGAACCCCAACCTGCCCTATCAGTGAAGTCTCTGAGGACTCAGGCCAACTCTAACTTGATAAAGAAACTAAGGTCCATGGGTGAAAATTTTCAAGGCCATACAACTAGTCAGAAATAGGGTTAAAACTAGAATTTAATTGGGGCGCCTCGGTGGCTTAGTCGGTTAAGCGTCCGACTTTCGCTTAGGTCATGATCTCTTGGTTCTTGGGTTCTAGCCCCGCGTCGGGCTCTGTGCTGACTGCCAGCTCAGAGCCTGGAGCCTGTTTCAGTCTGTGACTCCCTCTCTCTCTGACCCTCCCCTGCTCACGCTGTCTCTCTCGCTCTCTCTCTCCTAGAAATAAATAAAAAACATTAAAAAAAAATCCATTCTGTCCCATTAAAAAAAAACCTAGAATTTAATTTACAAAAAATACAAAGAAATTTGTATTTTGTTAGAAAGAGCAAAACTTTTGAAATTAAGAGTGCTTAGTAGTACTCACCACCTGCATGCCCTGGAGAAATTTAGTTAACTTCCAGACCTCAGTTTCCACTCATACATTAGGAATTATCATCATCACCACCTTATTATTGAGTCGGGGTGGTGATTAAATGAAGCCACTTCAATGCCTAGGCCAGAGCAAGGCACTCCACCAGAGATGAATCAACGATGGTTTCCACTGTCCGACTCACCTAATGCTCCTTTATCATCCAAAAAACCGTAAGAACTTGGTACCTCTCAAAATTACCTCTACAGACCTCACATCTCCCTAAAGTTTATTACAATGAAAATCCATAAGAGATCAGGAGATGTACTGGTAGTCAAAACACTGGACTTCATTTTGTAATGGCATTACTTTCTACTTTTCCTCATCACCCAAGTATAATTTTCTAGCTTTTATGGGCTCTTCAAGTTCCTCTGCCCTAACCAGAGTAGCTACTCTATCTGTGCTGTTTAATATACAAGCCCCTAGCCAAGGGGCTATGGAGCGCTTAAAATGTGGCTAGTCCAAATTAAGATGTGCTCTAAGTATAAAATGAATGCCAGATTTTAAAGATTTAGTACAAAAAAGAAACTGTAAATTATCTCATCACATAATTTTTTGTACTAATCACATGTTGAAATAATACTTTAGATATAATGTGTTAAATAAAATATACTAAAAGTAATCTCACTTGTTTTTTTACTTTTTAAAAGAAAAACCATGGCTATGAAAAAAGTTAAAATTACATGTGACTTGTATTGTATTCTATTGGGCAGCACAGATCTACAGTATCAATGTTTAAGGCATCCAACAAACTTACAAATGAACATGGGAAACAAAATCAACTTGTTCACAATCCATACCCTGGAAGCTCCAAAGGAAAAAAAAGTGTTAAAATAAAAACACAAAACACACATGTAAACAAATAAAAAAAAATACCTACAAAGAGGAAAGTGTAAGAATACAAAAATAACCCCACAAAATCTTATGCATCAGAATTCTCTTTAGAAGTATAGCAATTTACAGAATAAATAGTTGTAAGAATGAATCTCTGTAAAACTAAACTCAAATAAGGACTATAAATCAATGAAGGCTGATGAAAAAAATTCATTATGGGGCTTTGAGAAGAGGTATTTACTGACCTACAAAATGTTTAATGCACAGAAATTCTGTATCCTCACTTTTCAAAACATATCATCAGATTGAAGGGAATCATGGTTTATAAACCCACATATGTAATACTCTACACTTGGCCTTCAGAATTTCAAATGGTGGGTTTTTTCTCAAAAGGGAAACCAACTTAAACTAAATGACAAGACATACTCTCTTTACTAGGAAAGAAATACTGAAGAGTTTGTCTTGTTTCATAAACTTGGCACTGATTACAGAAAAGAGAAAACTTCTTATTTTCTATACCTAAGAATCATTAGTACAGTGATTTTCAAAGTATAGTCCAGGGATAAATGAGGTCTTGGTCACCTAAAAGAAATCCACAAAGTCAAAACTATTTTCAAAATCGTAATTTTAAAAGTTGTCTGTCCTTTCCAGAACTTTCATTCTCTGTTTTCCAGAGGCTACACGTGTGATATGGTAACAGACTGAATGCAGAAGCCAGTAGGCTTCTCTTTTCACCAAGTGTAGTATGGTTTTGGAAAACAGTTAATTTTCATTAAAAAAAAAAAAGTCATTCAGATTAACCTGTAATGGGTTTTTTAATTGCATTGTATCTACAAGTATTTTTTTTAATCTCCTTGTTTTAATTTCTATTTTGGTAAATATAAATAGATACAACCCACATCAACAGAAGCTCTTAAAGGGTCCTCCAAATTTTTAAGAGTATAATGAGGTCCTGAGACCAAAAGGTCTGAGTACTCCTGATGGTATAAGAAGAGTACTCCTGATGGTATAAGAAGAGATCAATGATAACATACACATATACACAAAACATACTCTTCCTACCTCTGCCCTGGAAGACTATTACTCTATTTATATCACAGAAATTTCTAACAGTTCAAACTCTCTAGTGACCAGTAAAGAAAGAAGTCTGGTGGGGGTAAAACTGGACAGGAAATTAAAGGCAAAGAAATTAAATGCTTCCTTTTCAGTTAGAAGGCTGCCATTCCAATTTCAGGGCAAAATTCTAGGTAATTAAATAAAAGAAGTTTCAAAATCAACCTTCATGTTTATGCCATAAGCAATAATCTAATGCTTTCACATTCCTCCCAAAGTCCTCGAAAAATTCATACAAAATCCTAAGTCAATTTGGAACAAAAGCTAGATTCTCAAAGCTTGATATGCTTATTTTCAAAGAATAATTTTAATTATTTCATACTACCTTCTTCCTCAAACTGGTAGCTTACCAAAGTTGATGCCTAATACAGAAAATGCCATACTCACACACTGCAAAGAAAATGCAAGGCTTACTACAGAAAAAAATAGAATCACAGAGTTTCTCACAATTTCTGTAACTTATAAAGAAGAAATTTTAAGTTCAGCGATCTCAAAGTGGTTAACTTCTCAATCTAAAAGGCAAGAAAAATGTAAAAACAGGCTATATTAGCAGTCATTTTATTCTTGCGTATGCTATTCAAATTGAGACAACTCAGTTTAATATGGGAGCCAGGGCTACATAACTTTAATTTATTTAACACTGGAAATTCTTTCTTGTCTAAATGTTCTTACAACTCCGTACCAAATTGCAAATGACCGTTCAACTGTGCTTTTAGGGAGGCTCTGGGTCCCCCAGCCCCCAGGCTGGCACCTATTATCCAAATTACTTCACTTTTCAGGTATGTTTAGCATTTAATCAACCTATAACACAAGAAACCTCAGAAGAGAAAAAACCACTCCTGCTTCAATGCTATTTTTTCATCCGAAGATTTTCATTTAGTGCTCCTCTGCCTCTTCCTCACTAAGCGCAGTAGTAGTCCAAGAGTGATGTCATGGAAAACAGCTTCCCTAGCCTTCTGAGACTGCATCCAGTGAGAATTCTAGGAAAAGCCTCTATTGGGGAATAAAACTCCAAATCTTCTAAGTTATATCCTAACCTGAAATCATCAATATTACAGTGTTAACATTTTAGTTCTCTACAAGAATTATCCAATCAGACTCAATCTTTTGGAAGGTGTCTTGATGTCCTGATACAGATTTCCGGCAAATCTTTAAATGATGCAGAATCATGAACGAAATTCAATGATTTTATCAGAGACAAAGAAATAACTTTTCTATCTGTTCTTATTTGCTGCAATGATTCAGCCAGATGAGCTTTAAAGGCCTTATATTAAAAACAGAGTATCTGAGGAAATACCTCGCCTTTTCTAATCTCTTCCAAAGTTAAAATTTCTGATTCTGAAAAGGCCGCTTTCGGACCAGCGGCAATTCAACATATACCCACAGCAAAAATGAACCACAAAAGCCTCTCCAATGATTCTTAAAATGGCAATAATAATATTATCTCCTATCATTCTCCCCCTCGGACCCCCTGCCCCAGATACACTGGCCTCTTTTGCTGTTTCTTAAAAACTAGCCACACACCCACCTTAAGACTTCTACACTTGCTGCTCCCTCTACCTGGATCACTAGATCTCCAGATATATATGGTTCCCTTCAGGTCTTTACTGCAGTGTCATCAGTGAGGCTTTCCCCACACCCCGTCTTTAAAATTAAAAAACAAAACAAAACGAAATTCACCCGCCCTAACAACCAGAAATCCTCCCTTTACTTTTTCTGCTTAATTTTTCTTCATAGTGTATTAAAATTGAGATAGAGGCTCTTTTCCTTGTTTAGTTTACTGTTTTGGTTTTTTTGCGGGGGGAAGGGTTTGCTTTTAAACTGTTGTATCCCTCACAACCTAGAAATAACAGCGCTTGGCATATAATAAGTGCTTAATAAATACTTGTTGGATGAATGAAAATTTAATCCACGCAACGCTCCATGTTCTGTAACCATCCTGATTTAAAAATGAGAAAAATCAAAGCTCACAGAGGTTAAGAAACTTGCCCTTAAGTGGGGGAGCTGGGGTCCGGCCCACATCAAAGCCTCTGTGTTTAACCAGTATCCTACAATGCTTCACCAACGACTCTTTCTCTTCAATAAAAAACCCCAAACTACAGTATTCCAGTTCAGAGGGAATATATGCTAATAAATTAACCCAACCCCTCAAACTAAATATTAATTCTCCTCACAGTTAATGTTATTTACTCTTAAAATATTTATAATATGAAAGGCAAGCTGACAACAGGCTAGCTAATTTTTGGGACCCAAGTGAAATGAAACTTCGGGCCCCCTTATCCAAAAGCTGGAAAAAAGTGTCGTTAAAGGTACTAAAATAAAAAGTTTTCTCCTTTCTTCTGAGGTCTCTCTTGACTTGCTTATTTGTTGCTTAATGAGCTCTGAATAAAGAGAAATTAAAAATTTAAGTTAGCATGACTTTTACCGCTCACCTTTATATTGTAACAATGCCAGTTTTACATGCAGATTATGACACCAATTTCAGGGCCCTTCTGAACACCATGAAAACCCAGCCAGCCCTGGTTCCAAGATTTTAGCCCCAGATAACCCAAAGCAAGGCAGAGAGAAGGTCAAACCTTGAAATTCCCAATAAAGCAGTCATTTGCCAAAATTTTTTCTTCAGGACAAACGCGAAGTCCAATGTATAAAAGCCCAGCATGTTAACAGAGGCTCTTCCATCTGCTAATTTAATCCCACCCACTTATATTATTCTACCTTTTTACAAAACACAAAAGCATACTCTAAAAAACAATTGGTATGGGATTATAAAATAAAACATCTCAGAAAAAAACTCAGAAAACCATTTGTTGGCTAAAAATAACAATATTCTAAGAAAAATGCTTCTCTTTCACTTTTTGTGGACCATTTTTAAGCCAAAACATACTACATGGTACATTTTTGATGTACCCAAGTAAGAATTATTCCAGACCTGATCTGTTGTTACACACATAAACTATAAATCCTGACAAATAAGTCCAATTTCTCAAACCACAAATATTTATGATTCTATTATTCCTCCCAAGTTAAATCATCAAGAGTGCAAATTAACACCCTTTACCACTGAACAACTGGTTTTAAGCACCTACTAAGTGCTGTGATGATTTAAAAAGAGAATTAAATTATACAAATACTATTACATTGCCAAAAAGTCGAAAATTTCTATACATTTCTAGATCTGTTAAGAATTACAGAAATCTGAATGCATTTGTGAGCTCTTCACAAACAATTTTCAAATTGGTAGAGATATTCAGGCATCCTGTTCCCTAGACATGAAAAACAGCATTAAAATGAAAGAATATACCTTAAATGCATTGTCTGAGTTACAATTTAATCAGAGCAACAAAAATAAATGTAAATTCGGAAAACATAGAAGACTAAACGTAAAGTGGCAAATAAATATTCCGAGTAAGAAAACGGACATAAGCGGCCTAGAAAAATGAAAAGCAAAGCACTACAGTAACGTTAAATTTGAATTAAAGAATACCGTTATTTAAATAAGCAGTTAGCATTTCGTAGGAAGAAGGCCAAGCAACGTGACTATTATATATCTGGTCGATTCACAGCACTGCTTCGCTATTCCGTACTTACTGCTTACTCTTATAATACAGGGGGAAAAAAAGGCAGCAACAGTTAGCCACTACAACGTTAAGCACTCTGGCAAGGGTTACTTAAAAAATGGCTTTGCATTTTTACACTTTACAAGCTATAGGTTATTTTCATATATATGACCTCATATAGTCCTCACTACCCTGTGATGTGGCTATTACCGACTAGATTTCATAGATAAGAAACCGAGGTTCGGTAAGCGATTTTCTCAGCGTCACCCAGTCGAACCCAGACCTTCCTTCCGATTTCCACGTTTTATGCCTCGCATTTCGCATACTTCTATTTCAGGCATAAACAGAATTTTTAAAGGGAAGGAACGGGTTCGGAAGAAAATAATCATGGTACCTGCAGCTGTGTGCTGCAAAAAATGGCTGAATTATGCTTCTTCCTTCCCCCTGCTCCTTGAAAAAAATGAGATTTCAAACAATTTAAGTAAACTCAAAGACAAATTAGTTTCCGGCGTCTACCAAATGTTTGACTCGGGTCTGTGCAGAAAAGGCTACCAAATCGGTGCCGAGCGCGGGGACGCGGACGAAGCCCGGGCTCCTGCAGGCCGGAGGGCCAGGGGCGGCTACGCACCTCGGGGGTCTGTCCAGCCTCTAGTGGACGGCAGTCTGCATCAGGAAGAAGCGGGCCGGCGGGCCAAGCGGTGGGCGGTCGGGCGCCGGGATGGCACTCGGCAGGCTCCTCGAACCTCTACAAGGGGCCGCTCCCGGGCCGGGCCGGGGCGCTCCGGCGGGGGGCGAGTCTGCGCGGCTGTGGCCCCCTCGGAACCAGTCCTGGGAAAGAAGACAGCGCTGAGTCGCGAGTCGAGACAGTCGGGCTCGGCGCAAGGCGCAAGGCGGCGCGGCGTCGGGGCCGGGCCCGGCCTTGCCAACGCCAGGGGCCTCGCGGCGCCCGGCGGGGCTCGGCTGGAGGGCCGACTCGGGGCCACGGGCGGGGGAAGGGGTTGGGGGGCTGCGGGCAGCGGCAGAAGCACGGGTGCTAGCGGCGTCGACGACGGCGTCTCTGGGCTTCTGCCCCGAAGCGCGCCGAGCCTCAGGATCACCCACGCCGGGGGTGGAGGAAGGCGGGAAAGGGGCGGGCAAGGGGCGGAGCGTACGGGGCCACGAGCCAGGGGCCGCTCCGGGCCGCGCGCCCCCTGCGGGCCGCGGGAGCCGCCCGGGGCCGGCCCAGGGAGGCGGGGCCCGCCGGCAGGGGGCTCCGCGCGCCGTCGTCGCAACGCGGAAGCCTGCCACGCGGGTAGGGAGGCCGAAGGGGAGGAAGGCAAGAGTTGGAAAGCAGGCCTCGGAGGCGCCCTCGTCCCCCATCGGCGCCTCGAGGGGGCCCGCGCGCGGGCCGCGGCCCGGAGGGTGTTTACCTTCCCCCTGGTAGAGCGCCAATGCCGCCATCTTTCAGCCAGCGCGCGTCACTTCCGGCGCCGGGGGGAGCGGGAGCGGGTGTGGGAGCGGGGTGGGGGCAGGGCTCTCCCACGCCCGCGGGGCCCCACGTTCAAGCCGGCCACGCCGGCGGGCCCCACCGAGAGAATAAGGCGGCCGGACGCTGCATTGCGGCCCTGGCCCGACGCGGTTTCCCGCGTGGCGTCGCCGTCGGGGCTGGGAACACCCGGTGGTGCTTGTCCCCTCGCAGGGGTCTCGCTTCGTCTGTACAAGCGGTGGGCTCAAGCCACTGCGGGTGCGCCCACCCTGGACAAAGTTGAGGGTTGGGACGCCGGGAAAATGTCTTTTTGCACCTTGAACGCCACGGTGGGGGTGGGGGAGTCTGCGACGACGTGGAGGAAGCCTTGCCCTAGCTACCAGTTTTATAAAATTGACTACTTCTGCGCCAAATGACATCATTTTTGTAAAGCAACTTGCAGGGGATTCTTGCGTCATAGTTCCACTTTGCTTATTACACAACAATTACTCTTTCGGGAATGCATTTCCCAGAGGTGAGAAAATTCATAGAAAACGACATGTCTGCACCACACAGAAATGTCGGATCTAAAAACGCTGTTCTATTTGCGTCAAAATAAGATGGCAAGAACGAACGTTCAGAGAGCAGTGATTTTTGGGGTGGTGGTTCTTTTTAAATAAATCAGCTGTAGAATTCGAGCTAATGTCTTTTAAATATATCGCCTTGTTTGATATAAGAATATAGAACTATACTAAGGACTGTTCTGTAAATTTATTGTGAAATCTCTTTGTGAGAAAAATGTAATGACAAGTACACAGCTGGAGACCAGTGGTTCTACAGCTAACCTTAAATTAAGTCATCCAGTGCCCATTTCTAATCCTAAACTGAGGAATTTCTCCTACCCCAACCCCCACCCCACCCCACCCCCCGTCGCCATTTTCTCTCTACACCAGTATCCCCATGAATTTAGAGGGAGGTGTGTGGCTAAAAGCGATCATTATCTCTTTCTAGCAAACTTGAACATGTCATGTTTCCCAAGAGGCCAAGATAGCACACGGTGTACTTTTTTGCTGAAGTAGGCTAGTTCGTGGGAAAAACTAGAGAATCACCTGAATCCTAAGGAAATAGGGAAATAAGCTTATTTTTTTACTTAAACTATAAAACAATCTTTAAAAACTATAAGCCATAAAATATACTTTAAAATGACATACATTAAACTTTGAACATTTGAGTTTTCATACATTATTCTTGAGCATTTAAAATGGGTGAATTTTGATTCTATTCCCCACAAGCATACATTTTGAGATATACATTACATAGTGCAGCAGGGACCTACCCAGAGAGAGACTTAACGTTCTTGATTCAAGGAGGAATCGAAATGTGTCTGTGTGGCGGGTAGCTGGTATATATACCTACAGTGAGTGATGTCATGAACCACTGTGATCAGTACACCCCTTATGATATCAGTGTCCTTATATATGACATCCTGTTATATCTAAAACGTCCTTTTAAAAAATACTGCCTCTGAAACTGTGCCGTGTCTTTTCACCAATCTCTATATTTACTATGTAGAGTCCATTCCTCAAAAAACAAAAATGTTCTATGTAATCTGTGATACCTCTCTCACTTTTCATTTAAGAAAAAAAAAGTGAATAGGTGGGTCTAGTACAGTAAGAAGCATTCTGCTTCTCTGAGACTAAGCAAAAACCACATCGTTTAAATAAACTAACTCCTCCAGGTAATTCCTGTATTCAATTACTTTTCCCATCAATTACTGGAAAGTAATGGGAGCTCCCGAATACCTTGAGGGCATCTTTTCACACTGGTAGAGCCCCACGGGGCAAAGGGAAGCGGCCTTTTCCTAGCCCTCTAACTTGGGTATTTGAAGAGACTCCTCAAACTGAAATGTCCTGAGACACCCTAGTAACGCGGGTCTGAGAATGGTGGTAGAGTTGGAAGGAGGTTCCTACCTGGGAGTGGTGAGGATTTAGGGTACTCTGTAACCTTCCCCTGCCCCACCTTTTTTTTTTTGGCTTTTTAGAAGCCCAGTGTCTGTGATAAGGTAGTCACTCTTCATGTAACTAGCTCCCGCTTTAATCTCTGGAAATCAAAAAGTTGTATTTTCAGTGAACTCTGATAAAGTTACATATGTACTCTCTTTTCTCTTGAAAACTGTTTGGACAGGCGCTTGATAGCTTTTGATGTTTTTTGTTTTTTTGTTTTTTTTAAATTTCTAGGAGAGAGAGAGAGACAGCGTGAGCAGGGGAGGGTCAGAGAGAGAGGGAAACACAGACTCTGAAATAGGCTCCAGGCTCTGAGCTGGCAGTCAGCACAGAGCCCGACGCGGGGCTCGAACCCACGAACCGTGAGATCATGACCTAAGCGAAAGTCGGACGCTTAACCGACTAGGCCACCCAGGCGCCCCGCTTTTGATGGTTTTTAAGGGATCTTGTTGGGGTCCAGTCAGTCTCACTCCCTCGGGATCCACCAGCAATCCCCCCAAATCAGTGCCAACTTCTGCCGGTACATACCAAGACCGGTACACTGCCACATTCCAACAGGATGGTACCTCTTGTCCTCTACATTTTTTGCTGGTTCCTATTGCAGATGGAACCTTCAAAATGCAATCTGAGTGGTGCCTAGGTGACTCAGTCGGAAAAGTATGCAACTCTTGATCTTGGGGTCGTGGGTTCAAGCCTCATGTTGGGTATAGAGAAATGTCAAGGGCCCCTGGATGCCTCAGTCAGTTAAGCTTCCAACTCTTGCTTTTGGCTCAGGTCATGACCTCAGGATAGAGTTCAAGACCAGAGCCCGACGCGGGGCTCGAACCCACAAACTGTGAGATCACGACCTGAGCTGAAGTCAAAGTTGGACGCTCAACCGACTGAGCCACCCAGGCACCCCAAGTGTCGGAGGCCGGCTCCGACAGGTCCAGGGGTCCCTGAAGGATGGACGGTGTCGGCGAGAGAGAGAGTGAGAGAGCCCCGAGATCTTTTCTGATCACCAGGCAGGCATCTCTGTTCTGTCGGTTTTTGTGTCTTTATGTAAAGGTTCAGCAACAAGATGAAGTCAGAGAAAGGAATTTCTTACAATGGGAGGCCTTTTGTGATATCAATTGCAGAATTATTCCGATCAAGGAAATAACAGAATGTTCTTAGTGAAAAATAGGATAACATATAGGTCAAATTGTATATAGATAAGCTAGGAGTATTTTGTCTGGCTCTCAAGAGGATGAATGTTTCTGAATTGGTTTGTTTGTGGAGACTATCATGGGGACCCTGAATGGGTCAGTCTTTTGCCCCTGGGTTATGTTTTAGCTACTCTTATCTATCCTCATCCCAGCTGCCAGTATAAGGGAGGGTGTTTGTGGAATGTAGGCCTTGAGGAAGGGACTGTTATGTTTCATCAATTAGCAAAGATATATGTAGTAACTATGTTTTGCTCTTAACCCCAATATAGGCCCTTAGTCTCGGGGCCAGGCTCAATTGTAACTCTTGTGTTCTTAACCTCCTTTATTATCTAAGTCTTGGGTCTGCAAGGTCCATAGGAAGAGCCTTTTGACAATCACCCACCGAGCTTTCATCTAAAATCTCTCTTGCAAAGGCAGGAATATGCTTTTCCTTATGAGGTATCTGTGTTCAGAATATTGGTCTGATATGGAATATTGTGAGGCCTGGTCAATACCAGCAGGCTTATATCCAACATGAGCCAGTAGTAGCAGAAGGAGATACCAGTTTTCATTTCTCATGGCAGGAGCTGCAAACACTGCCATTTCCTCGCTGTGACTGCCATCCAGAGAGGCCAGTGCGGCTCCCGGCACCCAAGAATGATTAACTTTTCAAACACTTGTTCTTTTTGACATTTTCATTTAAAACTTTTTTTTAAGTTTATTTATTTTGAGAGAGCGAGCAAGCAGGGGAGGGGCAGAGAGAGAGAGAGAGAGAGGGAGTAAGAGCATCCCAAGCAGGCTCCTCGCTATCAGTGCAGAGCCCGACTCTGGTTTTGAACTCTATCCTGAGGTCATGACCTGAGCCAAAAGCAATAGTTGGAAGCTTAACTGACTGAGGCATCCAGGGGCCCTTGACATTTTCATTTTCAAGAGAACATTGTTTGCACTGTATTTCAAGGTAATAACATTAAGTTAAAATGGTAACATTCAAGCCACTTGGGTGGTTCAGTTGGTTAAACGTCCGACTTTGGTTTAGGTCATGACCTCACAGGTCCTAAGTTCAAGTCCCGCTTCACATCGGACTCTCTACTGTCAGCACAGAGCCCGCTTGAGATCCTCTGTCCCTCTCTCTCTCTGCCCCTCCCACGCTCACATTCTTTCTCAAAAATAAGAATTAAAAAATTAAAACAAAAGAAAGTGGCAACATCCACTGCACCTTTTATTGATGGTGGACATCAAGCAACTTCTAGTCTCTCCAGTTTGTAGCTTAGCACACTCCGGTCTCTTACACCCGCTCCCTGTTCTTCTGGATGCCTCCCTCCCCTTAGTGTGCCCCCTTCTCCTTTCTTTTTTTTTTTTTTTAAATATTTTTATTTAATGTTTTTATTTTTAGGAGAGAGAGAGACAGCGTGAGCAGGGGAGGGTCAGAGAGAGAGGGAGTCACAGGCTGAAACAGGCTCCAGGCTCTGAGCTGGCAGTCAGCACAGAGCCCGACGCGGGGCTCGAACCCACGAACCACGAGATCATGACCCAAGTGAAAGTTGGACGCTTAACCGACTAAGCCACCCAGGCGCCCCCCCTTCTCCTTTCTTGCCCACTCATTTCAAACATGCTCCCCTTGAGGTCTTCCCCATGTCAGGAAATGCCAATTCTATCCTTCCGGTCACTCAGGCTGGAAACCTCGGCGACTTCCTTGTCTCCTCTCTTTATCTCTACGTCCAAGAAATCCCACTGGCTCTACCTTTAGAATATTTGCTGAGTCTTGCCACTTCCTACAGTGTCTCCTTTAGCTTCCATTCCATTGTTAGGCAAGTCTCCTTACCCCACCTCCCCGCTTGCATGTTCGTCCACTTAAATTGTTTAGGAGCCTAACTTCTTATGTATTTGTCTGTGCATGTTATATTTCCAGGGGTTTTCTTTTCTTTCAATGTTACTGACATAGAGCACTGTAGAAGCTTCACACATATAGCATAGCGACTTGACACAAATATATTGTGAAAGGATTGCCACAGTAAGCTAACATCCGTCATCTCATACAGATGAAAGAGAAAAACAACAGTTTTTCCTTGTGATGAGAATTTTTCGGATTTAATCTCTTGGCAACTTTCAATATCCCATACGGTAGTGTTAACTATAGTCATCATATTGTCCATTACATTGGGCCCAAATTCTATTATTTGCACAGGTGGCCTTAGTGTTAGTTGTACTGCTTCTCTTCTCAAGAGCTTCCAATGGTTCCCAATTTCTCAAAGGCCAAGACCTTACAACGGTCTACAAAGCTTCACACGGTCCGATCCTTCACCTCCGTCAAGTCAAAGCTCAAAAGCAACCTCCTACATTGATTACCCCCAGTTAAAGCTGGAACAGCCCTCTTCAACACTCTTCTGAATCTTTTACCCCGCTCTGTTATTTCCCAGAGTGCTCATCGCATTCTAATAGGCCACAGAATTTGCTTATTTATTTTGTTTACCACCGGATTTATTTATTTATTTAAAATTTATTTTTAAAACATTTTAATGTTTTATTTATTTCTGAGAGAGCGAGAGAGCGTGAGCAGAGGAGGGTCAGAGAGAGAGGGAGACCCAGAATCTGAAGCAGGCTCCAGGCTCTGAGCTGGCTGTAAGCACAGAGCCCGACGCGGGGCTCGAACCCACGAACTGTGTGATCATGACCTGAGCCGAAGTCGGCCCCCCAACTGACTTGAGCCCCGCAGGCGCCCCATCACCTGATTTATTTAATCTTTGAGATGGCAAGGGTTTTTGTATGTTTTGGTCACTGATGCTCGAGTGCTTAGAATAGGACTTGGTACACAATAGGCATTCATCAATACTGATGGCATGAATAAGTAAATTAACATAGTAGATTAGGATAAATTAGATCACTATTTTACTATAGTAAATAAACAATTTATGGAATTAAGTAGGAGTAAACATGCAAGATCATTTAATATGTTCATCCATGTAACAACAGCATGGCACAGTGGAAACAGCTTGGCGTGAGAGGCCACACCGAATGGGAGAAGCCTTTACTGCCTCGGTCTATACTCAGTAGCCTTGATGGTTCTTCTTTTCCTTCTTCACTTCTTGTGTCCTACGCTGTAATCCTACAAAATTATCAGCAATTCTCTAAATAAAGCTGCCTTGCTGCCTCTCCTAGGCCTGGAATGCACTGCGCTGGTGGGGGGAGGGGTCCTTTACTCTCTTCCCTTTCCCCTCTATTCTTCCCTTTAGACTGAATTTAGAAATTACTGCCTCAGGCGCCTGGGTGGCTCAGTTGGTTAAGCATGACTTCGGCTCAGGTCATGATCTCACGGTTCGTGGGTTCCAGCTCCGCATGGGGCCCTGTGCTGACAGCTCAGAGCCTGGAGCCTGCTTCGGATTCTGTGTCTCCCTCTCTCTGTCCCCCCATCCCCTCTTTCTCTAAAAAATAAATAAACATTAAAAAATTGTAAAAAGAAATTACTGCCTCTGAGAAGACTTGTTTGACCCTCTCAAGCCCGAATGACATGCCCCTACCTATGGCTCACATAGCACCCCATGTTGTTCCCACCTAATGGCTACAATTCTGACTTACAGATGGCCAGAGAAGACATCCCTGTTTAGGGATCTCTAGAAGCTATGCCCTGTTTAAAGAGACTGAAGTATCCTTGTGATAGCTTTAGGTTTTTGCTTTGCTAGAGAATTGGAGGGAGAGTCAAGTGTGTGAGGCAGAAAGTACACAGAGAGAGCTGGAGAAACGTGGAGAGGTGGTGACAGACCAGAAAGCTAGAGATAATAGGATAGAAACTATGAGGAGCCATTCCAAGTGACAGGTGACCAGCAACAGCAAGGTGTGTAGGCATTAGCCAGGAATCCTCTAACATTCATGAAGACACGGATTTCCTATTAGTCGTGCAACATAAAGTCTCAAGTTATTCTATTGGGCTGTAAAAACAACACACTTGAGGGCATCTGGGTGGCTCAGTCGGTTAAGCGTCCGACTTCAGCTCAGGTCATGATCTCACAGTTCGTGGGTTCGAGCCCCGTGTCAGGCTCTGTGCCGACAGCTAGCTCAGAGCCTGGAGCCTGCTTCTAATTCTGTGTCTCCCTCTCTCTCTGACCCTCCCCTGCTCATGCTGTCTCTCTCTCTCTCTCTCAAAAATAAATAAAACATTAAAAAAATTTTTTTAAAAAACAACACACTTGAAAGACTGGAAAATTTGGGGACTCTCAGATTCCATTTTTTAAAAAGCTTAGGAGCTCCTGGGTGGTTCAGTCGGTTAAGCGTCTGACTTTTGATTTAGGCTCAGGTCATGGTCTCTCAGTTGGTGAGATCGAGCCCGGGATTCTCTCTCTCCCTCTCTCTCTCTGCCCCTTCCTGGCTTGCATGTGCACTCTCTCACACACACAAAATAAATAAACTTTAGAAAAGATTATTATTATTATTATTTTAGTAATCTCTATACATCACAAAAGGCCTCCCATTGTAAGAAATTCCTTTCTCTGACTTCATCTTGTTGCTGAACCTTTACATAAAGACACAAAAACCGACAGAACAGAGATGCCTGCCTGGTGATCAGAAAAGATCTCGGGGCTCTCTCACTCTCTCTCTCGCCGACACCGTCCATCCTTCAGGGACCCCTGGACCTGTCGGAGCCGGCCTCCGACACTTGGGGTGCCTGGGGCTCAGTCGGTTGAGCGTCCAACTTTGACTTCAGCTCAGGTCGTGATCTCACAGTTTGTGGGTTCGAGCCCCGCGTCGGGCTCTGGTCTTGAACTCTATCCTGAGGTCATGACCTGAGCCAAAAGCAAGAGTTGGAAGCTTAACTGACTGAGGCATCCAGGGGCCCTTGACATTTTCATTTTCAAGAGAACATTGCTTGCACTGTATTTCAAGGTAATAACATTAAGTTAAAATGGTAACATTCAAGCCACTTGGGTGGTTCAGTTGGTTAAACGTCCGACTTTGGTTCAGGTCATGACATCACAGGTCCTAAGTTCGAGTCCCGCATCACATCGGGCTCTCTACTGTCAGCACAGGGCCCGCTTGAGATCCTCTGTCTCAAAAATAAACTATAAATTTTTTTAAAATAAATAAAAAGTTAATAATTTTTGTGCTTCTTCTGAAACAATGAAAAATAACCCTCTGCTTTGGAAGCCTCAATATTGCAAGCCACATTTCCATGAAGTGTTTATGAGATTACCAAGGGGCTGAAAAAAGTAGAGCAAGGACTGGGCCCTGGAGCACACCAACGGTAGGGAGTCATCCAGGGAAAGATAGAGAATAGTCAAGGAGCCGGAGGAGCACAGAGTGAGATAAGGGTAAAACACAGAGTGTGGTATGCCAAGCCAGATAGAAAAGTATTGTAAGTTGTTACAATTCCACTGTCTATAAAAGATGAAATGAATGTCATCATTTTAATGAAATATATCTACTTGGAACACAATGTAGACAATGCCCCCTTGTAAATGAAAATGCTAGAAAGAACAAATTGCCTCCAAAGTTAATCATTTTTATGTTCTTTATGAACCAATGAAAAGCAACACTATACTTTAGAAGCCTCAAGGTACAAGCCACATATTCATAAGCACCGCGTTTCAGTAGATGTGCACGCGCGCACACGCGCGCACGCACACACACACACACACACACACACCCTAAGTGTGAGCGCCAGAGCTGAGGTGAGTGGGAGCCATGAAGAGCTGCTGTATGGTGTCTGCGCAATGAAAGAAGTGAAAAAATGCCTTCAGTAATTACTGTTGCCAGAAGCACAGCTGTAGGGTTTGAATGTGGTTAAGGATAGAGACGGGAGTGCAGCCAGGCTCTGAGGTTATTTATTGGTTCTAAAACGAAGTTCTTTAAACAAACCAACAAACAAAAAACGCAAAAAACACCGTGATTGCATAGCTCTCTCGGGACAAACTGTCTTTGTCGATACAGGGCCGAGAGCGACTTTAGGGAAGTCAGTTCGGGCCGCCACAGCATGGGGCGGTAGTAGCTGAAGTGAAGCTGGGAAAGCATTACGTGAGCGACGGGGCCCAGGCCTGGCCGAAAGCATGGCTGAGCTTCATGCTTTCCAGTGACCTTAGAAGAGAGCAGTGCTGTTTGGGGGAGGGGCATTCATTTAATGCTACGTATAGGTGAGGCAGGATAGCCCTGTGATGCTGAAGTCTCAATATTGTCAAGATGGTGAGTCTCCCTAAATTCATCTACAGATTCAAAACAATCCATATCGAAAAACCAGCAGGCTCTTTGTTTTTCTTTTTTCTTTTTCCTCTTCTTCTTGTTCTTGTTCTTCTTGGCAGAAACTGACAGGCTGATCCTGAAATTTATGGAAATTCAAAAGCTCTAGAAGGGCCAAAACAGTTTTGAAAAATAACATTGTTGAAAGATGACACTTTCCAATTTCAGAATATACTATGAAACTACAGAAATCAAGACAGTGTGGTACTGGCATAAGTTTGGACATGTGGATCAATGGAACGGTATTGAGAGTCCAGAAATATAGTCAATTGATGGAAAATTTATTTTCTACTAAGATGCTAAGGCAATTCAATAGGGAAGGGAAACAGTGATGGGACAATCGCATATCCGCATGTAAAAAGATGGAGTTAAACCTTTTCCTCACACTATATACAAAAGTTAACTCAAAATAGATTATAAGCTAAATATAAGAGCTAAAACTATCAACCTTTAAGAAGAAAATCTAGGAGTAAATCTTTGTGAACTTGAGTTAGGTAAAGTGTTCTTAAATAATGATACCCAAAGAATGATTCATAGAAGAAGAAATAAATCGGAATTCCTCAAAGTTAAAAACTTTTGCTCTTCAAAGATACCATTAAGAAAATGAGGGGTGCCAGCAGAAGCGGCCGGGGTCCCCGCAGAGTCTCGCTCTTCTAGACGCCGAGCCGCCGTGCTGTTGCCATGACGAGTGGAAGCCGGAGCCGCACCTCCCGCATGGCCCCTCCGGCCAGCCGGGCACCTCAGATGAGAGCTGCTCCCAGATCCGCGCCAGCAGCTCAGCCGCCAGCAGCCGCTCCACCATCTGCTGTCGGCGCACCTGCCGCTGCGCCCCGGCAGCCAGGTCTGATGGCCCAAATGGCCACCACTGCAGCTGGCGTGGCTGTGGGCTCTGCTGTCGGGCACACCCTAGGTCATGCCATCACTGGGGGCTTCGGTGGAGGAAGTAGTGCAGAGCCTTCAAGGCCTGACATCACTTACCAGGAGCCTCAGGGAACCCAACCAGCATGCCAGCAGCAGCAGCAGTTTGGCCCATGCCACTATGAGATGAAACAGTTTCTGGAGTGTGCCCAGAATCAGGGTGACCTTAAGCCTTGTGAAGGTTTCAGAGAGGTGCTGAGACAGTGCAGATTTGCAAATGGATTAGCCTAATCAAGAAGTTCAAATTGAAGATACGGAAAATCGTCTCTCATGACCAAGTTAATTTAGCATAAAAATATAACTGATAGTGAAGATATAAAGTAAAAAACCACCAGTTAAACCTCTCCTGTATCATTAAATACAGCTTTCTTCAGGATCGGTATGAAAACCGGTGTTCTTTCTGCATAGAAGTTCATTGTGAGATAGTTTTGAGTTTGGAGCTGGGCATATGTTCATGTGCCTCGTCAAACCAGCTTTTGTGATATTATTGTTTGTGAACTAATTAGAATAAAGTGATTTTTCTCCCCAAAAAAAAAAAGAAAAGAAAATGAGGGGTGCCTGGGTGGCTCAGTCGGTTAAGTGTCGGACTTCGGCTCAGGTCATGATCTCACGGTTCCTGAGTTTGAGCACTGTGTCGGGCTCTGTGCTGACAGCTCAGAGCCTGGAACCTGCTTGGAATTCTGTATCTCCCTCTCTCTCTGCCACTCCCTTGTTCATGCTCTGCCTCCCTCTCTCTTAAAAATAAATAAGCATTCAAAAAATTTTTTTAATGTTTTATTTATTTCTAGGAGAGGGAAAGAGAGACAGCGTGAGCAGGGGAGGGTCAGAAAGAGAGGGAGTCACAGACTCTGAAACAGGCTCCAGGCTCTGAGCTGGCAGTCAGCACAGAGCCCGACGCGGGGCTCAAACCCACGAACTGCGAGATCATGACCTAAGCGAAAGTCGGACGCTTAACTGATTAAGCCACCCAGGCGCCCCTAAAAATTTTTTTAAAAAGAAAATGAAAAGACAAGCAACAGATTGAAAGAAAACATTTGCAAATCATGTATCTGATAAGGACTTGTATCCAGAATATATAAAGAACTCTTACAATTCAGTAATAAGAACATAAGCAACCCAGTTTAAGAATGGGCTGGAATAGGTATTTTACCAAAGAAGGAATATGAATGGCTAATAAGTACATGAAAAGATGCTCAACCTCATTAGTTATTAGACAAATGCAAATGAAAACCGCACCTACTGGAATGTCTAAAAACAAGAGACAATATCAAGCATTACTGAGGATGTGGAGAAACTGGAGCCCTCATACACTCCTGATAGGAATGTGCAATGGTGCAGTTATCTTAGAAGAAAGCTTGGCTGCTCCACAAAATGTTAAACATAGATTTACCGTAGGACTTAGCAATTGCACAACTAGATCTTTGCCAAGAGAAATGAAAACATGTTTTCATAGAAACGTGTACAGAAATGTTTGTATGAGCATTATTCCCAAGAAAACTTGTACATATATGTTCATAGCACTATTATTCAAAATAGCCCAAAATGCAAACAATCCACATATCCATCAACTCGTGAAAGGATTGACAAAATGTTCTATGTTCATACAATGGAATTTACTCAGTAATAAAAAGGAATGAACGACACGGAAGAACCTCAAAACTGCTGTGCTCAGTGAAAGAAGCCAGGTGCGAAAGACTGCATATTGTATGATTCCATTTATATGAAATGTCCAGAAATTGTTGAGACAAAGCCCATTAGTGGTTGCCAGCAGCCAGAGACGGAAAGGGGGAATGACTGTAAATAGACGTGAGGGATCTCTTTACGATTGCGGAAATATTCAAAATCTGAATTGTGGTTGCACAGTTCCATGAATTTACTAAATACCACTGAATTGTATACATCAAATGAGTGAATCATAGTATGTAAATTTTATCTCAAAGCTGATTCTTAAAATTTTTTATTTTTGAGAGAGAGATAGAGTCGAGTGGGGAAGGGGTAGAGAGAGGGAGACACAGAATCCGAAGCAGGCTCCAGGCTCTGAGCTGTCAGCACAGAGCCCAACATGGGAATCCAACCTATGAACCATGAGCTCATGACCTGAGCCGAAGTCAGAAGCTCAACTGGCTAAGCCACCCAGGTGCCCCTCAAAGCTGAGTTTTTAAAAAGAGTATACTTGTAATTGCCTATGAATTCTAGCTCTGTCACTTACAAACTGGTATTGTGGGCCTGTTATCTAATCTTTTGGGGACTCCGTTTCCTCACTTCTAAAATGGGAATAATACTATATAGCTCATCAGATTGTTGTGAGGGTTAAATAAAAAATTAATCCTTTGTTAAGTGCGTGCCAATATTTAACGATACTATAATGTTTTATGAATGACAATATTTTTGGTGACATTTCTACTTCCAGTGCAGGTTTCTGACAATGAAGCATATTGTATTTATTATCAACGAATTTTATTATTCTTTTTATTTTTATTTTTCATTCACATACCATAAGATTCACCCTTTTAAACTGTACAATTCACTGGTTTTTAGTATATTCACAATGTTGTGCAACCGTCACCAGTAGTTCGACGTCTTTTATTGAAGTATAGTTGGCGTAGGATAATGACTTTCAGGTGTACAACATAATGATTCGGTATTTCTACATTTTTATCACCTCAGTGGGTTTTCTGAATTGGCTGATTTAACTGTGTAAAAATGTAAGAGAAATTCTAAATTTATAAACGTACAAATGTGTAAGTTCCTAAATGTAGGAAAAAAATTCCTCCATTCAAATACAAAACATTGTAGTCTCTACCATCACTTAACCGATGAATGCATTTATTGAAATAGAACTTCCTATTTTAGGTAAGCTGTTGTACCTAAAACGTATGTGCTAGAAAACATAGAGTCCTTTTCATCTTATTTAAGTATTCAATGAACACAGGTAATCTAGATTCTTATCCACCTCTCCTTACATTTTTGGCTGGCTAGAAATGAACACTTCTTCATGACAGAAAACTTGTAAAGCGTAGACATGCATGGAGATAAACAATTACTCGAGTTCTTTTTGATACACCGTAAAAAAAAAAAAGATTAGCAATGTCCCAAAAGCCTTTAAATATTAAAACGCCGATTTAGTGGTAATCTTTCCATTAAGCAACTGGGTTTTCCTGTTTGAGCTTAAAAAAATAACCTCTTTGGGCGTCCTTACAACATCTAGCTTTTATCCTATGGTGAACTCCAATGCTGTGCAGTTTAGAGCCACCACGGACCGCCTCCCAGGCCCTAGAAACCTCCCTGTGAGAACTAGTTAGGGACTTTGCTCTTGCCATCCCCGGGCGGTGACCATTTCACCAAAACTCCGCGCGAGGGCGCCCTCCCCGCCAGCGGCAAGTGACACGTGGGGCCGTAAATGTGCCCAGCGTGGCCGTCACAGGCGAGCCGCACCCCAAGCCGATCTCGCCTTCTTAAATTATGGAAATCGGTAAAGAAGGATGGCCCCACTGTCTGTCCCCACACCCGAAAGAACGTTCCCAGGTTCCGGGAAACTCTTCCGGCCATCCCCACGGGAACCGGAAATGGCTTCTCCCTCGCCAGCGCGCGCGGCGGTTACATCACCCGCCTAGCAAGGGGAGGGGTGGGTGTCTTTTTATGGGGCTGTCCTCAGCGTTGCCTGCACAAATATCCATCAGGTCTGCGACGAATAGATTCCGAAACTTTGCCTCCTGGTTTTTAGTCAGTCGGCCGGCAGGCACTGTGTAAACCCAAGTGGAGAGAAGTCCAAGCAGCGAGGCCCTGCGGCACCGGCCAGCCTCCGTTCCCAGGCGTGGGCCCTAGTCGGCCTTCCCGCTTCCGCTTCCCCGCCCCTTACAAGGGGACCTGCACTTGGTCAGGCAGCCGCTGGGGCGACTTCCTTCCTCTTGGAGCAAGATGGCGGGGGGCGAGGCTGGAGTGACTCTGGGGCAGCCACATCTTTCTCGCCAGGATCTCGCCACCTTGGTAAGGTTTGGTTCCGCAGGGATGCGGAGGGAGCTCAGAAGTGGGTGATCGAGCCTCCCGGGAGGCGTTGAGACGAGGCAGTGCCGCGATGTCGGCAGCATGCTTTAGGAGGGAGCCTTGGAGTCGGGCGCCCTGAGCCGAGCTCGCGCTGCCGCCTGTACCTCGGCAAGTCTGCGAGCGGTGCATGGGGGTGTAAGATTGTGGGATCTTGAGCTCCCCGAGGGATTCGACTGGAAAGTCATGGTGTTAAGTGCCACTAAGGCTTTCGCTTCTGAAGGTCTGGGGAGGGAATATGTACAAAGTCCTTAGCGCTGATACTGTCAAGTTTGGGGGGCCTCGGACCTTCACATCTCCCACTGTGAGTGGAGTTGTCTTCTTTAAAGACGAAGGACTCTTAGGGCTTCCCAGTCATCAGAGGACAAGATTGCTTTTTCAGAAAGGCGCCTTGGGAGTTCTGTGGAGCAAATGTAGAATCAAAGGAAAGTTGTGATTGGTCTTAATGTACAGCGATTTAAAATAAAAATGTTTGATTGCAGGATGTTAGCAAGTTGACCCCACTTTCACACGAAGTTATCAGCAGACAAGCAACGATTAACATAGGTAAGATAAGAGTAACTTGGTAGGGTGCCAGGGTTGCTCAGTGGTTAAACATCCAACTTATGACTTAGGCTCAGGTCATGATCTTGCAATTTGTGGGTTCCAGCCCTCTGTCAGGCTCTGTGATGACAGTGCAGAGCCTGCTTGGGATTCCCTCTCTCCTCCTCTCCCTCCTTCTCTCTCTCTCTCTCTCTCTCTCTCTCCCCCCCTCCCTTCCTCCCTCCCTGTCTCTCTCCCCGCTCCCCGACTCGCACAGGTGCTCTCTTTTTCTCAGAATTAGTAAATAAACTTAGAGTCGCTTGGTGACCTGACTTTTTTGATCTCGACATGTAATTTTTTTAACTTCTCCCTTTGTGTGATGACCTGAATTATATGAGGACACAGACTTTCAAGAAATAGACTACGAGCCCTTGTGAGCAAAGCACCTGGCAGAGTTCGTGGGAAGCACATATTGCTCATGCCCAGTTAACAGACTGGGTGAGAAGATACATATAAAAAGTTTAGTAGCATAAGGCAATATGTAGTCATATGTAGCAGAGGAGGTGAGAATGTGGTGGTATTTGTTACATAGGATTATTGCAAGGGCAGAATTTTCATAAGTTCTATTTGGTATATAAGCTATTATTAAGTAAAGGATTTCTTCCTCCCCCCCCCCCCACTGCCATCTAGAACTTTAGAAGAGCAGGTGTGTTGACTGAGTGTGCATTTAGAGTATCTGACAGCCTATACAAACAGCACAATTGAATCTAGTTAAAAATAAACCTCTACCATCAGAGTATTAAGAAAATATAAGATACATGTTACCCTTGGTAGCATTACCAGAATTAAACCTGGGTGGTTTTCATGGATTTTTATGGTTGTTTCAGGTTGTTTCATACCTGTTTACTTCTCTCTGCATATACGGGAAAGTTTCTTAGTATATAGGATTTTATGTTCTTGTTGAGTGTTTATTTTAAATGAAGGCAGTCTTTTATGGGATTAGAAACGTAAGATGAATAGCTTTTACTATACTGAGTGTAGTTTTTGAACAAGGTTGTCATTACTTGGTAAGTTCAATTCAGCCCTGTATCAGAATAAGGTTTTGGTAGAAAAGAAAATGGAGGAGGAAAAATTGAAGTCACTTGGTGTTACTTCGATATTTATAGTGAATGGCTTTGGGTTTTCTACTGCCATACTATTTGAAAAAGTATTTGGTATAACTGAATGCACATGAATTGATTTCTTCTATTTTGTCTGTAGGTACAATTGGTCATGTAGCTCATGGGAAGTCCACAGTTGTGAAAGCTATTTCCGGAGTCCACACAGTCAGGTTCAAAAATGAACTAGAAAGAAATATTACAATCAAGCTTGGATATGCTAATGCTAAGGTGAGCTGTGTGTACTGTGGAACTGGAAATAACTTTGTTGAACATGCAGGTAGCACCTTTGAATCTTCTTTTTCGTTGGAACTTTTAGATTTATAAACTTGATGACCCAAGTTGTCCTCGGCCAGAATGTTACAGATCCTGTGGAAGTAGTACACCTGATGAGTTTCCTACGGACATTCCAGGGACCAAAGGGAACTTCAAATTAGTCAGGTGAGCTCTTTCATGCTAAAAACACTTTCTACATCATATTCTATTGTCTTGTGATTATGCTTTTTGAAATCTTTAACTGAGATCTTAAACAATGAAACTGCTGAGTATTTTTGTTATTTTTTTGTATTATATTTTCTGTATTATATTGTCTATAATGACAATAACTTGAAAAGTCAAGTATTTCAATCTCATTTTAGATACTTAGGTGCAAATTCTCCAAAGGAAAGGTATCACGCAAGTAGGTGGAAACACAGCTCATTGGATTTAGGGGATGCTTTTTGCGAGGCTTCCTAAATTTCTTTTAAACAATGTTGTTTCTGTTTTTTACATAGTGGATGAACAAAGCCATTTTTAATTACCTCTCTTAAATACATGGTGTTGTTACCTGTCTATTTGCTGACTGTAATTCATATCCTGGTTTTTTGTCAGAGGATACAGACTTTTGCATTGTGGTGTTAATGGGGGAGTGGGCTTGGCCCACAAAGAAATTTTAAATTGGAGCAAGGCTGGGACTGAGGAGAGGTGAGAGTGAGACTCTTTGTGCCCAAAATGTAAGGGAGAGTGTTCCCCCAAAAGCCTCAGTAATCAGGATAAATAGTATTTTGACACAGTGCTTTTTGAAATTAATGCAAAGAAATCTTAATAAATATAGTATTGTTTGTTAATTTAAATTAGACACTGAATTACAGATTTTTTTTCTCTTCAGTGTCACTTTTTGGCTCAGCGTGGCATTATTAGTTTTGACATTTTGCTCATCATGGATTTTTTGTGCACGAATTTTGTTTTAAAAATCTTAAATTTAAATATTTTTTAATGTTTTATTTATTTCTGAGAGAGAGAGAGAGAGGCAGCGTAAGCAGGGGAGGGTCAGAGAGAGAGAAGGAGGTACAGAATCGGAAGCAGACTCCAGGTTCTGAACTAGCTGTCAGCACAGAGCCCGATGTAAGGCTCAAACCCACAAGCTGTGAGATCATGACCTGAGCCGAAGTCAGAGGCTTAACCGACTAAACCACCGAGGTGCCCCAGAATATTATTTATTTTGATTAGTGAGTTTTTTGGCACCCTCTTAAATTTTGCACCTGAGGCAGATTCCTCACTTGGCCTTACCAAGTGAGGTCCTGGTCTGCTCCTGATCAGAGATCAGCACTTTTTTTTTTTTTTTCATAAATGGCCAGATCGTAAGCATTTACAGCTTTGCAGACCTTAGGTTCTCTGTGAAGAGGCTGCTCGTCTCTGCTCTTATATTATAAAAGCAAATGCAAATAACACGTGCTTGAGTGGGTATGGGCCAGGTTTGGCCTAAGGGTCAGCTAACCCCTGTTTGAGATCATGTCAGTGTGAACATAACTTTTTAGAAATAGTGATTCTGAACGAGGAGCATAGTTTTATTAAAATAGTACTGCTGTTTCTACTTCACATTGGCAGTTCCAGCTTATTAAGGTGCTAGAGGAATTTTTGGCGAATTATTCTTTCAGATGGCAGTGTCCGTACTGTTAACACTGTTTTAGTTTTCAAATCAATGACATTTCCAGCACATACTCTGTACCATACTCTATACCCTCTTCCTTTCGATTAGATTTGGGAATCAAAATATGGATTGATAATTCGGATTGATTGTTTCTTCTTAATTATTAGACACGTGTCCTTTGTTGATTGCCCCGGCCACGATATTTTGATGGCAACTATGCTGAACGGTGCGGCCGTGATGGATGCAGCCCTTCTGCTGATAGGTAAATAACGTCAGAGTTGCCTTGGACAGATCAGTGTGGAACAAGTCCAGGATGGGGTATTAAAAGGAGAGCCAAGGCCCTTAAGGACCATCTCCATTACCTATAGGTGATACAAACGGGCACTAACATGTCATCAAGGATGACATCCCTGCCTACTAGATATCACAGAATACTAAACAAGATAGATCTGGGGCTGAGAGGTGAATCCTTACAATAGTATATATTTTGAAAAAGTCATTAGTGCATTTTTTCTGCCTAGATCACATGAAATGATTTATTATTTTAGTTTTAAATTTAGTTATAAATATACTTTTTCTTTCTTTCCTTTTTTTTTTTTTGGTCTGTGTGTCGTCCACTGCAACATTGACACATAGGGGTTTTATTTAGATGCACATCTCCTAATAAGTGCTGAAGTGTAGACCTCATGGGGGTTTCCAAAGCTAGGGTTTCTTCTGTGAGCTCTCAAGAGATTTCATTGCTATGGAACATAATTTTTTTTTAATGTTTTCTTTATTTTTGAGAGAGAGAGAGACAGCATGAGTAGGGAGGGTCAGAGAGAGAGGGAGACACAGAATCCGAAGACAGTCTCCAGACTCTGAGCTGGCTGTCAGCACAGAGCCCAACATGGGGCTCAAACCCACGAACTGTGAGATCGTGACCTGAGCCGAAGCCGGACGCTCAACCAACTGAGCCACCCAGGCACCCCTATGGAACATAATTTTGAAAAGCATGCCACATAGATAACAGTATAGGACACCTGAACCTCACTGCTTAGGAAAGATGGTCATTGGCTGCACAACAAAACATGCTGATTTCTTTGTGATACATTGTTGGTTATCTTCACATTGAGTGTTCTTCCCTCCCTTTGTTAGAGAGTACCCTTTGATGGTAGTTGAAATTCACAGAGTGAAGTAAGCATCTTCCCTTTTTAATTATTCTCTGCCTGTCAGGAGCTTGACTGGGCTAAAACATCTCTAAGACTGGATAGAGCCAGAGGGCTATGACTTATCTCTTAACGAAAACTAAGGGCAGACCCTGAGATGCCAAACTTGTTGATTCCAAGCTTCTTGCCTAGGACCAGGAATAAGGGCTAAATGATTTGGAGGCTCTAGTGAAAGGCACATAGAGTGAAACAAGGGCAAAAGATGGACACCTGGCAATGATATCCGAGACTTTTGCCTTGAGTAAGGCTAAGACCTAGACAAATTTTCTTTATTAGATGCCAGGTAAAAATTTTTTTTGGTAGTAAAATACACATGAAATAAAATTTACCATTTTAGCTATTTAAAGTGTACAACTCAGTGACATTAAGTACATTCACAGTGTTATACAAACATCACCATCTTCTAATTCCAGAATGTTTTCCATTGCCCCAAAAGGAAACCCATGCCCATTAAGGAGTCACTGTGTGCCATACCCCTCCCTCTAGCTCCCCACAACCACTTAGCTGCTTTCTGGATTTGCCTGGTCTCAATATTTCCAGCTGATTCTCATGGCATCTTTTTGATTCTTCGTCATCTAGCTGGTAATGAGTCTTGTCCTCAACCTCAGACATCTGAACACCTGGCTGCTATAGAAATCATGAAACTGAAGCATATTTTGATTCTACAGAATAAAATTGATTTGGTAAAAGAAAGTCAAGCTAAAGAGCAGTATGAACAGATCCTTGCATTTGTACAAGGTAAGAAGCCATGATACTTAATAAATCTGTGAATCATTTAGAGAGGTATTTAATCTAGATACCAGATTTTAAGCTAATTTTTACTATAATATACTATCTATAATAGGAAACACTTATGGATCTTAAGCCTTTTTTCTCTCCCTAATATTTACTAGCCACCTAATACAACTAGTGAGATGTTTGTTTCTAAATTTGATAAACTAGGTTTGTTTATTTAAAAAAAAATTTTTTTTCATGTTTTATTTATTTTTGAGAGAGAGATAGAGACAGCGTGAGCAGGGGAGAGAAAGGAGTCACAGAATCTGAAGACAGGCTCCAGGCTCTGAGCTAGCTGTCAGCACAGAGCCCGACGCGGGGCTCGAACCCATGAACCCGGAGATCATGACCTGAGCCGAAGTCGGCCACCCAGCCAACTCAGCCACCCAGGCGCCCCTTGATAAACTAGGTTTTAATGTTTATTTTTGAGGGAGAGCTAGTGAGCATGGGAGAGGGGCAGGGAGAGTAGGAGAGGATATGAAGCAGACTCTGTGCTGACAATAGAGAGCCTGATGCAGTGCTCGCACTTAGGAACCATGAGATCATGACCTGAGCCAAAGTCAGATGCTTAGCCGACTGAGCCACCAGGCACCCCTAAAAAATTTTTTTTTATTAAAGTATAGTTGACCTACTATTATATTAGTTTCAAGTGTACAACATAGTGATTCAACAGTTACTACAATTTTACACGTTATGCAGTGCTCCCCGTAGTAAGCATAGCAACGCTCCCCAACTGTCACCACACAAAGTTATTACATTATTGTTGACTTAGGCCCCATACTGTACATTTCATCCCAGTGATTTTTTTATTTTATAATTGGAAGGGTAAACCAAAGTATATTTTTGCTGACTGAAAGTTAGAACTGAAGTTTGTATCCTGGAAACTATCAGATTAAAAACAGCAATAAGACCTCTCTTTAAAGAACAAAAGCTTTTTTTTTTTTTTTTTAAACCTAGGTCTTACACTGTTTATTCTTACCAAGTAGTTACTTTGATCACTGGAATTGACAGTGATTTGTTTTGTCTTTATAGTGTCCATTTCTCTAATAGCATAGTGGTTTTCATTTCAGAGAAGACATGATGCATGTTGTTGACAGTTCTTCCTTAGCCTTGTTGGTGGAAAGGTTGACTCCTGTGAACTCAGTTCTGTCGTGATGAAAAATAATAAGTCCTTTCCATTAAAATCTAATTATGTTTGGTCCATTTCTTTGCCCAGCCTGTTTGACATATAATTAATAAGGAGCAAATATTATATGAGCCAGCAGTCTTTGATTAGCACAGAGTCTGTAATTTTACTTTGACATTTATTGGGAGGTTAATTACATGTTATTAAAAATCTTTAAACTAGTAAAGTGCTCTTTCCCAGGAGTGTCAGTATTTCATTCCTTTAGACAGTGTTACCATTTTTAGTATACTACATATATATGTTAATATGTTTCAGCAATTTTTTGCTATAAAGGAACTAGTACTCATTTTCAGGAGTAGAACAAACAATACTGCCACCTTTCTAAACAGGATTATCACTTTCAACCTATTGCTGGCATTTGTGTGGGGCTGTTTAGGCATCTGTTTTAGTAATCTTAACTGTTTCATGTAACACAGATTAAGTTCTGTACAACTAAACAATCTTAATTTGAATTTCGTATAGGTACAGTAGCAGAAGGAGCTCCTATTATTCCAATTTCTGCTCAATTGAAATACAATATTGAAGTTGTCTGTGAGTACATAGTGAAGAAAATTCCAGTACCCCCAAGAGACTTTACTTCAGAACCCCGACTTATTGGTAAGTGACAGTATTTGTCTTTAATTCTTTTTTTTTTAATCTTTTTTTCATTTTTGAGAGAGAGAGAAAGACAGAGAGAGAGAGAGACACTGAGCATGAGCAGTGAGGGAGAGACAGAGAAGGAGACACAGAACACAGAACACAGCACAGAGCCCGACGCGGGGCTAGAACCCATGAACCATAAGATCATGACCTGAACCAAAGTTGGATGCTTTAACTGACTGAACCACCCAGGCACCCCTGTCTTTAACTCTTAATTTGATCTTTTGCACATTGGTGATTCTCCTTTAAGGGTGTTTATTAATACTATCTCTTTCTGTAGAGATGATGACAAATTACCATCTTTATAAAAAATATTTTTTAAGTTTATTTATTTTGAGAGAGAGTATGAGCATGAGTCTTGAGGAACATAGAGCCAGAAGGAGGGAGAGAGAATCCCAAGCAGGTTCCATGTTGCCAGCAGAGAGCCCAACACGGAACTCGATTCCACGAACCGTGGGGTCCCACGACCTGAGCCAGCATCAAGAATTGGAAGCTTAACTGACTGAGCCACCCAGGCTTCCCTAAAATTTTTGTTTTCGATTCTGGGATCGTATCGGCAATGGCAGATTGCATTGCCGGAAGAGGGACAAAGTCCTGAACACGGAAGGAACTTGTGACCCTCTCATGCTCTGTATGTGGTACGTCACGTGAGCAGGATGGAGTCGTGCAGTAGTCTCTGTGGAGTTAAATGTTTTAGTCAGAAACAGGATATTAGAACTTGTATACAGATGTTTTCATTGTAGCATTAATGAAGATTTTCATGTCCCTTTCGCTTTTACTTAAGTTTACAGCACCAACATTGATATAATTTGATCATCTCAGCTTGTGGTTCCTACACAGAGATGTGGGCGGCTTTTCAACAGTATCCCAGTGTACGTGGGTCATCCTTTCAGGTCATTCCACGTAGCTCAAACATTCTTCTGGAAATCATTTTATTAAAAAACTTTTTTTTAATGTTTATTTATTTTTGAAAGAAAGAGTGAGAGCCAGGGAGGGGCAGAGAGAGGGAGACACAATCTAAAGCAGGCTTCAGCCTCTTAAGCTGTCAGCACAGCCCGACGATGACACAGGGCTGTATCTCACAAGACATGAGATCATGAGCTGAGCCGAAGTTGGACGCTTAATCGACTGAGCCACCTAGGAGCCCCTCAAACATTCTTTTTTAATAACTGCATGATATTCCATAGTATGGGTGTACCGTAATATGCCCCCTATCAATTAACTTTTAATTTATTTCCCCTTTTTTCATCATAAGTAAGGCTGCAATAAACGTAGGAGTAATAATAATAGATTTGTCACAAAGTCACCCCTGTGGGTATAAGTATTATGTGACTGCTATTTTATTTATTTATTTTAAAAAATTTTTAACATGCATTTTTGAGAAAGAGTGTGAATGGGTTGAGGCAGAGAAAGGGAGACACAGAATCCAAACCAGGCTCCAGGCTGTCAGCACAGAGCCAGAGGCAGGGCTTGAACTCACGGACAGTGAGATCATGACTTACGCTGAAGTCTGACGTTTAACTGACTGAGCCACCCAGGCGTACAGTTGCTATTTTAGAAGTTAGAAAAGAATATTTCCTTTAAAGTTAAAATGAGCAGAATTGGCTTTAATTTGTTTTGTTTTCTTTTAGTTATTAGGTCCTTTGATGTCAATAAACCCGGCTGTGAAGTTGATGACCTTAAGGGTGGTGTAGCTGGTGGTAGTATTCTAAAAGGAGTGTTAAAGGTGAACTGGAATTTGATTGTTTTTGTTTTGTTTGCTTTTCCCTTGTATCTTTTTTTAAAATGTTTATTTATTTTGAGACAGAAATATTGAGATCACGAGTAGGGGAGGGGCAGACGGAGAGGGAGAGAAAATCCCAAGCAGGCTCCACACTGTCAGCACAGAGCCCGACATGGGCTTAGTCTCATGAACCATGAGATCATGACCTGAGCCGAGGTTCAGAGTCAGATGTTTAACCATTTGAGCCACCCAGGAGCCCCTGTTTTTTCCTTGTCTTAATTATAAGGTGGATAGTATAAATACTCCTAATAGAAAGTAAAATTTGTTTTCTTTCTGAGTATGGAGCATGTTTCATATGGAGATAGGTTTGTATGGGAAGTAGTTAGCAACAGTTGTATGAATGGTTCTGGTTTTGAAGCTCCGTGTCTGCTTTTTTTTTTTTTAATAGCAATCTTTGACATAGAGAAAGAATTGCCTTTTGAATTATGGGGTCTCCCTGTTAGGAGTTTTGATATTTAAGTCGTAATTGTGTCATCCCACAGTGATTCTAATTACTAACTTACATATTTACAGGTGGGCCAGGAGATAGAAGTCAGACCTGGTATTGTTTCCAAAGATAGTGAAGGAAAACTCATGTGTAAACCAATTTTTTCCAAAATCGTGTCACTCTTCGCAGAGCATAATGATCTTCAGTATGCTGCTCCAGGAGGTCTTATTGGTAAGGATTCTTTTTCTTATCCCTACATTTTTAATTTGTGGTATTTTTCATGAGAAAAGGATGACTCAAAAAGGTGTACTGTAGATTTTTAATTGGGTATTTTAAATGATTGGGTTGGGGGAATATTTATGTGGTTAAGCTGTTGATTTTAGTTCATAAGATGGTTTCATGTGTTGGTAAAATTTATTTTTAAGCATAAAGAATACATTTTGGTTTAGCATATAAAGTAACGCCTTTTAGCAACAGTAAAGTAAGTTTTATGACCCAGTATTTAAATACCTAAGTATACTTTTTTGTTTACACGGTTTTGGGGGTGGGGAGTGGTGGTTTTTTTGTGTGTGTGTTTTACAAATGAAAAGTTACCCACAGATGTGACTTGAATCATATCAGATCATATTTACTCTGAGGTGAGAATAAAAAAATAACTTTCATTATATAGGAATTACTGAGATGATTTATGGATTTCCTGATCCCTTACAATTTATTATATTACCAGATACTCAGAAAAAGATAAGATTTAGTGAGAATTAGATCTATTGTACCTTTGGATTAAAGAAGAAATTGTTGGATAAAGAAGGAGTTTGTCTTTTGGTTCTCTGGTCTTTAGGTGTATAATTCACTTTTCTGTTCCATTTGTAATTAAGAGTTTACTGTATATAATTTAATGATAATGTTCATGTAACCACTACCCAGCTTGAACAGTTATCAATACTTTATCTTGCTTTATCTTTATATCTTCTCTCTCCTCATACACAGCTAAAATATTTTGAAGTGAATCTTAGGAATCAGATATGAAGTCAAGAAGTTATTTTATTTTAATTAGCCTTCCAGGGAAGAAATGGTAGGCAAATATTGTATAAATTACTCATTAGGAATTTTGTATCTTTTTACTCTTTACTAAGTGTAGTCAGACTCACTTTTGAGTTAGGCTGTCATTTCTGTTCTTTGTTTAGAATTTAAATTAAAAGACTCTTCTCAAAAGGCCCAACTAATCCATAGGTTTATGATTCTTTCTTCAGGTAAGACAGCTATTTTTTCATGGCTATGTAGCTATTACGTGAGTATGGAAGTATAAATGTATAGGTTTGTGCTGTTCTTGTTTGACTCAGTTTGGGGTGAACAGCTTTATAGGAAATAAAAAGTTGGACTTTATGTATCTTGTTTTATATCAGGAGTGGGAACAAAAATTGACCCCACTTTGTGCCGAGCTGACAGAATGGTGGGACAGGTACTTGGTGCAGTTGGAGCTTTACCAGAGATCTTCACAGAATTGGAAATCTCCTATTTCCTACTTAGACGGCTTCTAGGTGTACGCACGGAAGGAGACAAGAAAGCAGCAAAGGTAAGTGCCTTCTGTAATTCCTGTTTCAGAAAAGTGGCAGTGATGTTAGAACCAGTTTTGAGGTTCACTTCTTTACGGTTAACACGGGGTTAAGGGAAAAAAAAGGTGAGTAAATTTGATTTTCTACTTTCAGGAAGTCAAATTTATTGAGAACTTATATATAAGGTGAGCAGTTAAAGTAAAAAAAAGCCAGAAAAACCACACCCCAAACAAAACAAAAATGTGTGTCACGTATGTCAGTGACACGAGTCTTAGGTTAAGTTAGCAGAGATGGACACTTGCTGACATCTCTTGTTGGCAAGGATGTAGGAGAATAAGCACTCCTTTTGGAAAGCATTTTCTTGATTTTGGGGTTTATTTTTGCCCGATTTACTTCCCTAGGTGCAAAAGTTGTCTAAGAATGAAGTGCTCATGGTGAACATAGGATCCCTGTCAACAGGAGGGAGAGTGAGTGCAGTGAAGGCCGATTTGGGCAAAATTGTTCTCACTAATCCTGTGTGCACAGAAGTAGGAGAAAAAATTGCTCTTAGCCGAAGAGTTGAGAAACACTGGCGGTAAGTTTAGTAACCTGTCACTAATAAAAAAGTCAATTCCCTTAAGTTCCTGGCGGTGTACATGCACACTTTACCTTGAACATAACAGTTATTGAGGCTCTTCATTTGAATGGCTTTGAAATTTTATTTCTAGCCCTGATCTGTGATACACACAACCTATGAAGAAAACCAGTGAATTTAGGTTCAATAGTTATCTTTGGCTTTTTAAAACATTTTATTTGGAGATAATTTCATGTGGTTTTTGTTGTTGTTGTTTGTTTTTTAATTTCTGAGAGAGACGGTGTGAGCAGGGGAGGGTCAGAGAGAGAGGGAGACACAGAATCCGAAACAGGCTCCAGGCTCTGAGCTGGCTGTTAGCACAGATCCCTACACGGGGCTTGAACCCATGAACTGTGAGATCATGACCTGAGCCAAAGCCGGACGTTCAACCGACTAAGCCACTCAGGCGCCCCGAAGATAATTTCAAACTTAACAAAAAAATTGCATGAATTGCACGTACCCTCCTGTATTCCTTTTTCTCAGATACACAGTTTATTTTAACCTATGCATGTGTGTAAGTACTCTTCTATATGTATAAATTCTTTTCTCAGCTGTTCGAGCAGTAGGTTGTATGTATCATACAACCTCTTGATCTCTTAACACATTGGTGTATATTTCCTAAAATCAAACATTCTTATTTAATCGCTTGAGGAAGTTAGCATTGATAAATCACTGAAATCTACAGTTGATATTACAGTTATATGGCTTGTCCCAATTATGTCCTCTAGTCCCTTCGTTCTAGACTCATGCATTGTATTTAGTTGTCCTGTCTCTTTGATCTCTAATCAGAACTTTCTCAGCTTTTCTTTGTCTTACTTGACATAGACTATTTTGAAGAATATAAGCTAGTTCAGTTTTAGTTTCTTCCTCACTTTATCTCACATTTCCTAAGGTGAGCTTCAGGTTATGTAATCTTGGCTGGACTACTTTATATAATTGATGAAGTCTCCTCAGGGAATCATACCCAGAGGCACATGAGATCTGATTGCTCCTCCTCGTTAAGGTTAGTTTTTTTTTTTTTAATGTTTTATTTATTTCTAGGAGAGAGAGAGAGAGACATTGTGAGCAGGGGAGGGTCAGAGAGAGGGGGAGTCACAGACTGAAACAGGCTCCAGGCTCTGAGCTGGCAGTCAGCACAGAGCCCGACGCGGGGCTCGAACCCACGAACCGCGAGATCATGACCTAAGTGAAAGTCGGACGCTCAACCGACTAAGCCACCCAGGCGCCCCGTCGTTAAGGTTAATTTTGCTTATGCAGTTAAGGTTTTGTTCCAATTTTCTATATAGTTAGTTTTTTTTTTTAACTTTTTTAAAAATATTTTTTTAGTTTTGTGAGCAAGACAAAGTGCAAGTGGGGGAGGGACAGAGAGAGAAGGAGATACAGAATCGGAAGCAGGCTCCAGGCTCTGAGCTGTCAGAATCTCATGAGCTGTAATCAGACACTCAACTGACTGAGCCACCCAGGTGCCCCTATAGTTACTCTTTTTACCTACTCATCTAATTTTGTGGGAAGACTAGTTGAGACTATGTGAATAGTCTGTTCTTCATCCACTGTTGATTCTTGTCTGACTTGAACTTGATTATATTATTAAAATGGTGATGCCCGTCCCCCAAACCCACCACTCCTCATTTATTATTCTTCCCTCTTATTTACTTGAGTAGTTATAATGTAGACTCCTGGAGTCCTATTTTATTCAGTGGGTTATTATTCATTACCCTTCTTATTTCTTTTGATGCCTGAATTGTTCAAGATTCGTCCAGCAGAGACTCTTAAGGCTGACTTCCGTGTCCTTTTGACATGTCCCCGTCAGATTTTTTTAACAGTTCCTTACTTGCTGGCACACAATGTTCCAAACTCATCTCATACCTCCCCTGCTCCAGTTTTACAGTTGGCCATTTTTCCAAGGAAGTCTGGTTTCTCTTAGTGGGAAATGGTATTTAGGGGTGAAAGTGTGGGTGCCAGGTATGTGCATTGTTCCTCGGGTGCTATTCCTTCTCAGTCCTTTGGGTAAAGCTAGGAAACACATCTGGGACTTCTGACTCTTTGCTTTTAGTTACCTGGTTAGTTACTGCATTTACCCTCCCTGTTTTCTGTGACCTCATTGTATCCCTATAGCCATCCTTTCACACCTAAAAGTTACTGCCAAAGATTCCCAATTTACCTCTTGCTTTGTTAGTTAAGAGTTTGGTCAAAATTAATCTTCTGAAAACATCTTTCTGGAAACCTGTTTCAGTGCATTTTATGTTTCTCCCTTCTTTGTCTCCTATAAATCCTCTGAATTACATTGTTCTGTGTCCTCATTGTGGTCCTAATTATTCAAATCACCTTTCGCTCTCTGTTCTTTCCTTACTGCTTACTTCCCTTATTAAGGCTTCCCTGATACTCTGCCCCATGAAGGTTTCTCATCATTTACTATTCAGAAGATTGACCTGAATTATTACTTTCTAATTGAGATAGAGTTAAACTTTTGGTTGAATTTTAAGTAAATAATCCTGCTTTGTGGTGATTTATGTCATTTGAACTTATTCTTTGGTGTGATTATACCATTTGCTATTATAGACACACTGATTTCCAGGGTATCTTAAAATAGGCTTAAATATTAAACTTTGAAAAACTCTCAGCATGGAGTGTATCCGTCTCAGAATGGCACAATTCCTATATCAGAATAGATTTAAAATAAAAGGATTTTTTTGTGCATACGGCCCACTAATCCTCTAAGAGGTTTCTATCCAGATGAAACTTTAGATTTTGCTTAAAAATGAGTAAGACTCCACTAGAAAACGGTTAGAACCAATAATACATAGGGGTGCCTACCTAGGTGGCTCAGTCAGTTAAGCATCTGACTTCAGCTTAGATCATGATTTCATGGTTCATAGATTCTAGCCCTACGTCAGGCTCTGTGCTGACAGCTCAGAACCTGGAGCCTGCTTCAGTTTCAGTGTCTCCCTCTCTCTTTGCTCCTCCTTTGCTCACACTGTCTCTCTCTCAAAAATAAATATTTAAAAAAATTTAGGATTGCTTGGGTGACTCAGTTGGTTAAGCATCTCACTTCTGCTCAGGTCATTATCTCACAGCTCATGGGTTTAAGCCCTGCATCTGGCTCTGTGCTCACAGCTCAGAACCTGGAGCTGGCTTCAGATTCTGTGTCTCCATCTCTCTGCCCCTTCCCTGCTCATGCTCTGTCACTCAAAAATGAATAAACATTTAAAAAAATTTTTTTTAAGAACTCATAAATGGATTCAGAAAAGTTGCAGAATACAAAATTAATATACAGATCTGTTGTGTTTCTACACATTAATAATGAAGTAGCAGAAAGATTAAGAAAGCAATCCGGGGTACCTAGGTGGTTCAGTTTGTTGAACATCAGACCTCAGCTCAGGTCCTGATCTCACAGTTCATGAGTTTGAGCCCCACATGGGGTTCGTTGCTGTCAGTCTGGAGCCTGCTTTGGATCCTCTCTCTTCCTCTCTCTCTACCCCTCTCCGGCTCACGCTCTCTCTTAGAGATAAAAATAAACGTTTTTTAAAATCCTATTTACAGTTGTACCAAAAAGAAAAAAATACCTAGGAATAAATTTAACCAAGGAGGTGAAAGACCTCAACTCTGAAAATGATCAGACTGGTGAGAGAAAGTGAAGACAACACAAATAAATGGAAAGATATACCATGATTATGGATTGGAAGAATTATTTAAAAAATTTTTTTAATGTATGTTTGTTTATTTTAATGTTTACTTTTGAGAGAGAGATAGAGCACAAGCAGGGGAGGGGGAGAGAGAGGGCAACACAGAATCTGAAGCAGGCTCCAGTCTCCGAGCTGTCAGCCCAGAGCCCAATGCACAGCTTGAACTCACAAACAGATCATGACCTGAGCCAAAGTCAGACACTTAACCGACTGAACCACCCAGGTGCCCCAATGTTTATTTTTGAGGAAGAGAGAGACTAGGTGTGACTGGCGGAGGAGCAGAGAGAGAGGGAGACAACAAATCTGAAGTAGGCTCCAGGCTCTGACCTATCAGTACAGAGCCCGATGTGGAGGCTCAAACCTGTGAATCGTGAGATCATGACCTGAGCTGAAGTGGATGCTTAACTGACTGAGACACACAGGCTTCCCTTGGATTGGAAGAATTACTATTAAAATGTCAATACCATCCAAAGCAATCTACAGGTTCAGTGCAGTTCCTATCACAATACCATAGCATTGGGTTGCCTGGGTGGCCCAGTTGGTTAAGCGTCTGACCCTTGATTTTGGCTCAGGTCATAATCGCACAATTTGTGGGATCAGACCCCATGTTGGGCTCTGTGCTGACAGTGCAGAGCCTCCTTGGGATTCTCTTTCTCTTGTCCTCCCCTTGCTTGTACGCTCACTCTTTCTCACTGTCTCTCAGAATAAATAAATTTTTAGAAAATGCCACATCATTTTTCACAGAACTAGAATAGTCCTAAAATTTGTATGGAACCACAAAAAATCCCAGGTAGGCAAAGTAGTCTTGAGAAAGAAGTACAAAGCTGGAGATACCACAATTCCAGATTTCAGGCTATACTGAAAAGCTCTAGTAATCCAAGCATTATGATGCTGGCAGAAAAATAGACACATAGATTAATGGAACAAGATAGCCAAGAAATACACCCTCATTTATATGGTAAGTTAATCTATGACAGAGAAGGCAAGAATATACAGTCGGGAAAAAAAGAGTCTCTTCAATAAATGGTGGCAGGATGACTGAACAACTACACACAAAAGAATGAAACTGGACCACTTTCTACACCACACACAAAAATAAATTCAGAATGGATTAAAGACCTAAATGTGAGACCTGAAACCATAAAACCTAAAGCATAGTAACCTTTGACTTTTGCCTTAGCAACATATTTATGGATATGTCTTCTCAGGCAAGGGAAGCAGAAGCAAAAATAAACTTTTGGGACTACACCAAATAAAAAAAACCTTTGCACAATAAAAGAAACCATCAACAAAATGAAAAGATAACCTACTGAGTGGGAGAAGGTATCTGCAAATGATAGCTCCAATAAGGGGTTAATATTCAAAGTATGTAAAGAACTTGTACAGCTCAACACCAAAAAATCCCAAATGTGGGGGATAGCTTTAGGTATCCCCCGGGCTTATAGCATTGGGTTAACAAGGCATAGAGAAATAAAAAGCCATAGTATGCTCACACCTGAGTCTGGGTAGACATGATTGGCACCTTGAGCATAGGACAGTGCAAAGACACCCCAAGATTAGGGGGGCATACCCCCAAAATAGAGAGGGATAGGTAAAGGCCCAAAATAAGAACAGGTGCAAAGGCTCCCAATACAAAGATATATGAGGTAAACAAGATTAGGCATGCAGGGCAAAAGTGCTCCCCAATATAGTCCTATAGCAGAGAAGCTGCTTTCACAGGAGAATAGGGCCGAGTTAGGCAAAACAAGTCAATTGGACTATATATGGACTGCTGCGCTGCAGGCGAAGCGGCCCAGAGCAGCGATGGTTAGCCAAAGAAAAGGTGTCTTGTTAACCTTGAGGTTATTTCCCCTCTCTGTCTTCTCCCCTAGGCAGGCTAAGATAGACAGGGTGCCTCCTATCTGCCGTTAACAACGATCTGCCCAGCACCTGGAGTTTATTTTATATTGATCCAAACCCCAAACACTGTGTATCTTCAAAAAAAAAAAAAACCAAAAAACAAAAAACCCTTTCCCTCATGCCCATAAGGTGATGTTCACTGTTTCTTTGTGCATGCCCATCACCTTTGTAAGCCTTCTGATCTTAATAAATAAGGAGCAAGGACCCTTATTCAGGGCTCTTGTCTTTCCCGGACATTAGCCATCTCTCTATTTTTTAAACTTTTTTTTTTTTTAATGTTTTATTTATTTCTAGGAGAGAGAAAGAGACAGCGTGAGCAGGGGAGGGTGAGAGAGAGAGGGAGTCACAGACTGAAACAGGCTCCAGGCTCTGAGCTGGCAGTCAGCACAGAGCCCGACGCGGGGCCCGAACCCACGAACCGCGAGATCATGACCTAAGCGAAAGTCGTACGCTTAACCGACTAAGCCACCCAGGCGCCCCTAGCCATCTCTCTATTTTTTAATCCTGCCTCCTGCTCTCTTGCTAAGACGAGAGAACTTTAGACCCAGAGTCTATGACACCCAAACAGTTCCATTAAAAAAAATGGACACCTGAATACCTGAATAGACATTTTTCCAAAGACACACAGATGACCCACAAAGAGGTGAAAAAAATGCTCAATTTCAGGGAGATGCAAATCAAAACCAGAGTGAGATACAACTTTACTCAGAATGGCTAGTATCAAAAAGACAGCAAATGCTTGGCAAGGATGCGGAGGAAAGGGAACCCTCAGGCGTGTTTGTGGGAATGTAAATTGGCGTAAATACTGTGGAAAACATGGAAGTTCCTCAAAAACTTAAAAATAATAGTAATTCCACTACTGGGTATTTACCCAAAGTAAATGAAAACACTAATTTGAGTAGATACATCCCTATGTTTATTGCAGTGTTATTTACAGTACCCAAGTGTCCATCCATAGATGATTGGATAAAGTAGATGTGGTATGTGTACACAGCGGGATATTAGCCATAAAAAAATTTAAATCTTGTTATTTGTGACAATGTGGATGGAGCTAGAGGCTATTAGACTAAGTGAAACAAGTCAGAGAAAAACAATTATTATCATTTTTTAATGTTTTTATCCATTTTTTGAGATAGAAGCAGAGTACAAGTTGGGAAAGGGCAGAGAGGGAGACACAGAATCTGAAGCAGACTCCAGGCTCTGAGCTGCTCGCACAGAGCCCAACGTGGGGCTTGAACCCTTGAACTGTGAGATCATGACCTGAGGTGAAGTTGGACGCTTAACCAACTGAGCCACCCAGGCACGCTGAGAAAGACAAATATATGATTTCACTTAAAATGTGGAATCTAAAAGACAACAACAAAGCAAGCAGGTTAATGAATACAGAGACAAATTGCTTTCTGGTGGTTGAGTGAGGTGGGTAGGAGGATGGGTGCAATAGGTGGAGGGGATTAAGGCTTCCAGTTATAAAGTAAGTCCTGGAGATGAAAAGTAACAGCTGAGGGAGCATGGCCAATAATGTAATATTGTGTGGCACCAGATCGGGAGTACACTTAATGGTAAGCCTTAAGTAATACAGAAAATTGTGCAGTCGCTATATTGTATACCTGAAACTGATAAAATATCATATGCCGACTATGCTTCAATAATAATAAAAAAATTTAAGTTAGCAAGTATGTTAATATTTTTAAATGAGAGCATCGGAATGATTTATATTCTTTAGAATTGTGGTTTTACCCCATGTTTAGATGGGCTTTATTTCTGCTAGTTACTCTCTCAGTTTTCTTTACCAGCCAGGGTCGTGCTAAATCCTTTGTGATCTGTTGAATGCTGTGAATGGTAAAAAAGCATTTTTCAATGAGAAAAGGTAGAGAATGAGATTTTTAGAAAATGAGACTGTGATAGATTGTGTATCAGCATGCTTCCCTTAGGTGGACTAGACTGGTGATTCTGGAGGGATTAGTATATTTTGATAGAATAAAGACAAGCATATTTGTAGTAGCAACTTGTTTGCTTTTTTTGGTCATTTAGTCTGGTTAGAGCCCATCTTTGTGAGCCCAAGAATCTGTGAAGATAGTGTGAGCTTTCTTAATGGAGCACCACTTTGGAAACACTCATATTTAGCAGATAGGCAAGTAAAACCAGTTATGTCATATGATTGTGTGGTAATCGTAATGAAAGGGGTGTAAAATTCATGATTTTTAAATTTTGTTTTTTGCAGTTTAATTGGTTGGGGCCAAATAAGAAGAGGAGTGACAATCAAGCCAACAGTAGATGATGACTGAAGAATTCCAGTTAAATAATACATTTGGATGGAGTCAGAATTTCTCTTTACAACCTAGGGGTATATTTTCATAGCAGTACTGGGAAATTAATTTCACAGCTCATTACCTTAGTGGCAGCTGTAAGGTTATTCTCAATTTTTGGTGATGAAAATTTAACCTCTACTGCTAAATTAGGGTCTACAATAAATGTAAGAATTGGCATAATGTTGGATTGAATCTACATTTTAGCAGAAATTAATCATTCTCAGATAATGTCTAATTTATACATGATTACAGGTTTGAAATGAAACTGCTACAACCAGCCTTTGCTGTAGCACACATACCAGCAAACCTGTTTGAAATAAAGATTTTCTTCCTATTTTGCATGATTCATCTTTGAATAGTTCCAGACCTGAAGAACTGTTGTAAAAGTAAAAACTTGAAGACACAAATTCTTGAAAACCAGCTTTCCTTTGCCCCATGTTTAATGTTGCTTTATGTTTGAAACTGTGAGTGAAAAGGAAATTAATAAAAGATTCCCCTTTAGATTGTAGGAGCTCATTCCCCTGGATACACTTTTCCATCCCCTTCCTCGTTTCGTTAACTGAAACAGGAAACTAGAGCCACTTTTCCTCACCCTCTCCCTGATGCCCTGCAATTGTTTCTGCTTGGTTTATATCTGAAACCCACTAGTTTTCCCCCATTGCAAAACACTGTTAAACCAGATGATTCTAGATAAGTAACAGATCTTTCTAGGCCTTATTATGTTTTTCTTGATTAATCTGTTTTAACTGATTAATTGATTTGGCTATAATGTAGATAGTAGCCTTTGGACCTTCCAAGAGGTCATTCTCAATGTTCTGGCACTTTCCTTGTGCTGTGCTTTTTTTTTTTTTTTTTTTAAATGTTTTTTTATTTATTTCTAGGAGAGATAGAGAGAGACAGCGTGAGCAGGGGAGGGTCAGAGAGAGAGGGAGTCACAGACTGAAACAGACTCCAGGCTGTGAGCTGGCAGTCAGCACAGAGCCTGACGCGGGGCTCGAACCCACGAACCGCGAGATCATGACCCAAGCGAAAGTCGGACGCTTAACCAACTAAGCCACCCAGGCGCCCCTGTGCTGTGCTTTTTTAATTTTACTTATTTTTTGTTTCTAAGATTCTCCTATAGTAGTAGTAGTTCCCACCCCTGGCTGACATTAGATTTGCTGGAGAAGGAACCTTTAAAAAAAAGAGAGAAAGTTGGCCTAAAGAGATTCTAATTTAATTCGCTAGGGGTAGAGCCCTGGCACTATTTTAATCCCCCACCCCCACCCTAGTGTTAAGAAACAAGTTTAGAGAGTTGAGAAGTAGATGTATCAAATAACAGAACTGACTGAATTTTGCTGATAATAGTCTCTAGTTTCTTTTCTTAAATGTGCATTTATTTTTTTTTTTAATGTTTTTATTTATTTCTAGGAGAGAGAGAGCATGAGCAGGGGAGGGTCAGAGAGAGAGGGAGTCACAGAATGAAACAGGCTCCAGGTTCTGAGCTGGCAGTCTGCACAGAGCCCGACGCGGGGCCCGAACCCACGAACCGCAAGATCATGACCTAAGCGAAAGTCGGACGCTTAACCGACTAAGCCACCCAGGCGCCCCCTTAAATGTGCATTTAACATGAGACTTGATGCCACAGTCATAATGTTATGCCTTTTTAGGCATTGAAACTGCCTTGTAAAAATTGAGAAGATATGACTGTTTTGAAGAAGGATATAATGTTACATACTTGATTGACTTGGAAAGGTTGTGTTGTAGTATGAAGGACACACTTAAAGCAAGGTTCTAATCCAGACATACGTTTTATATTTAGCATGTCCCCATGTGTTTTATAAGCCCCTTCCACCAGAAATTTTGGAATAACATAAGATCCAAAGCTTCAATAGTTGACTAAATTTATCTTAAGTAATATCGTGTCACAATTGAAAGCAGAAGTCTTTTTTTTCTTTTATAATTTTTTTTTTAATGTTTTTATTTATTTCTAGGAGAGAGAGAGAGACAGCGTGAGCAGGGGAGGGTCAGAGAGAGAGGGAGTCACAGACTGAAACAGGCTCCAGGCTCTGAGCTGGCAGTCAGCACAGAGCCCGACGCGGGGCTCGAACCCACGAACCGCGAGATCGTGACCTAAGCGAAAGTCGGACGCTTAACCGACTAAGCCACCCAGGCGCCCCGAAAGCAGAAGTCTTGTCTGTTTCGGTCATCCACATGAATTTCAACAGATTTGCCAAGCACTGTGCTACAGACAAATACGAAAACAGTGAGCCTGATTTTCTTAAAACTTGAAGTCAGTTTACTGATTCTTAGCAAAAGCTCTCCCTGGTTGAGAATCTGCCTGTAGTGCAGTGTCCCTGATGAAAGCACATTGTGCGTGTAAATCCCGTTGGCTCCCCTGTCAAGCTGTGTAGAGTCTGACTAGTCCTCATCTGCTCCACTGTTAACAACTTAGTTGTAACCACCGTTGGCTTTTACCTGCAATAGCCCCATAACTCCTTCCTACTTCCACACTGCCCTGTTGCAGTCTGTTCTCAGCACAACCCTGTTAACCTTTTTGTAAGAGAATGAAGTATGATAAGTTGTAAAGCTAGTCTCGCGGAAATGGGAGGCTTGAGGGCAATCTTGGTGTGACATCCAAATGATTTCCAGACTGACCTAGAAAGTTCTCACTATTTCACTCTTTGAATGTAACCTTCCAAGTTGATGTGTGTATGTTTGGGCTTTGCAGAGGAAAAAGAATTTTCTTCTAACGAGTGCATGGAACTGTACTCTCCTAAAACTTCTGAAATCTTATTTCTAGAAAAAGTTAATATGGTGAGGCTTTCAGAGAAATAGATGCTTTTCTAAAATTAATAAAACTTCTAAATTATTGAAAATGAAACAGATACCCTTAAAATACTTAAAATCAATTAACTTGAATTATTAAAAAATTACCTCTGCAGAAGTTCCCCTCCACAAACTTAATATATATTCTGCCAAATTCACAGAACAGGTCATTTTTGTTTAAACTTTAAGAATATGGGAAATGAAAAGACAAAAAAGGAGACCTCATAACTCACTGTTCAAAGTTATCTCTGCTGCCCAAACCTGAAGACAATACTACCAAAAACAAAATAACAAAAACCGCTAGTTTATTCTCACCAAGTTATAAAATCCATACTAAAATACTAGTAAATTAAGTCCAGCAATATATTAAAAGAATAATGCATTCTTGTATACACATTGATATTAAAGAGATTGGAAGAGAAAAGCATACCTTGAAGATGTATTTAATAAAATCCACAGTAACTTTTTAAATGTAGGTAAGGTAGAGACCAAAACTATTAACCTGATATACTGTACTTAGTAGAGAACTATCAGAATCATGGTTTTGAATGATGAAATACTGGAGCACAGTAACATCCTCCATAATACCAGAAGTAGAGTGAAAAGTTCTGGTTGGGTAAAAACAGGGAGTTGTGACATTAATGAAGTAACTAGGATGAAATTCAGGGTGGGAAGCAGTTATCAGTGGCATGACACTGGAATTCACACGATTGTTTCTCTATATTCTCATTAAGGTCTGGAGCAAGTCAAGAATGGCAGCTAACACTTCAGTTCTACGACTGTTTTCTGAGGCTTAGCAAATGAGACACAGATATTGGGAATGGGAGCAACAGAACATTATTTACAAGGTAGAAGATTGTCTAGAGATACCACCCAGAAACTGAAAAACAGGAACTGCACAGAGTTTATTGAGGTGAAAGAGTTAAAGATAACCATGTGAAAATTACTGGTTTATTAAATAATTTACTAATTAGTTTATAGCTCCCCACCCCATGCACACACCTACAGATCAGAAAAGGCAATGGGTATAAACTCTCCTTGTATAAATTTAACAAGACTGCAAGATCTATATGAGTGAAACATTTGCTGAAGGACAAAAAAGGAGATCGCAATAATGAGAAAAGAGGCAATATTCTTGTATGGGAATACTCAATTTTGTATAGATAGCTGCCATTTTTTGGTGTAAATTCGGTGCAATCTGGATAAAAATTTCAGTAAGACTTTAAAGAACTTGTTCAGCTGATAAAGATTTGTAAATCTTTATAAGTAAATTCACAAGAATGGTAAATAAACTTTTGGAAAAGAGTTATCACCATGTTTTAGAACTTTATAAAGCCAAAATATCAGAATTATGGTACTAGGGCGCATGGTGGCTCAGTCGGTTGAGCATCCCACTCTTGATTTGGACTCAGGTCATGATTTCACGGTCATCAGATTGAGCCCTGCGTTAGGATTAGGATTTTCTCTCTCTCTCTCTCTCTCTCTCCCTCCTCCACCCTGCCCTGCTCCCCCACTTGAGCTCTCTCTCTCTCTCTAAAAACAAGTGCGGGGGCGCCTGGGTGGCTTAGTCGGTTAAGCGTCCGACTTTCGCTTTGGTCATGATCTCGCGGTTTGTGGGTTCGTGCCCCGCTTCGGGCTCTGTGCTGACTGCCAGCTCAGAGCCTGGAGCCTGTTTCAGTCTGTGACTCCCTCTCTCTCTGAACCTCCCCTGCTCACGCTGTCTCTCTCTCTCCTAGAAATAAATAAAAAACAAAAAAAAATAAGTGCGATATTGATGCAGAAATAGACCATTGGAACAAACTTTATAGTCATATATAAAATTTTAGTGATACATGCTATAGGTCACGTTTTATATCAGTGAAGAAAAGGGAAGATATTTTTAGCCAAAACAGCTAGCCATTAGGAGATAAAAGGTCTTTTATTTAAAACTTTATCTAAGATTTCATTTCATTGAGACAAAATTAGGAATAAAGAAACAAATTTAGTCTGTTTTAACAATTTGTATGAGGAACGCAAAACAAACCCAAAAACCATCAAGGAGAATTTGGCAGATCTGACATCTAGTAAAAGTTGAGAACAGGGCCAAAGATGAGATGTAAAAGCTAATATAGATTGAGAGAAAATATTTAAAACTTAAATGACATGTGAAAGATTAATATTCCTAGAACAAATTGGTAAGATACAAAAGTAGAAATGGGACAAAATATTTACTGTGTCCCTTTAGGTGAGCTAAAGACTGGCAGGAAGAGAGGTGTTGACTCATGAACACACTGATTTGACTTGGGCGAAGACAGAAGATAGTGGCAGTCAAGTCCCACAGGTAGGAGCAGATGTGGCATCTCCTCCACGGAATTTTCTCTGTGCCTCAGACTTAACAGGAACAGGCTGTGCTGCTGCCAGTGACTTTTTAAAGGTCACTGCTGGATCAGAGAAAATGAGTTTTGTCCCGGGCAATTGTACTTTTATACTCAGGGATTGTATCACTGTTCAGGAAGAACTTAGACAAATACTTAACGATTTCATTTAAGGGAATGTACACAGGGCCGCCTGGGTAGCTTAGTCAATTGGGTGTCCGACTCTTGATTTTGGCTCAGGTCGTGATCTCACAGGTTATGGATTCGGGCCCCTCATCTGGTTCTGCACTGACAGTGCAGAGCCTGCTTGGGATTCTCTCTCTCTGTCTCTCTCTGCACCCCACCTTTGCTCACGCTCTTTAAAGATAAACTTAAAAAAATATAATGGAATGTTTACAAATATTGGGCATTAGGGAAATAACATTGCATTTGGGGTATAGAGCACCACTTTTGAACAGTATGTGTGTCTTCAGCTTCTGGCAACAGGGAAAATCCATGTTGCAAATATGTAGGCTATTTGCAAGAAATACATATACCCAACATAGATTTGTAAAATGCTAAGCCTATCGGTGTGCCTGGGCAGCTCAGTCAGTTAAGCATCCAACTTTGGCTCAAGTCATGATCTCACAGCTCATGAGATTCTGACAGCTCAGAGCCTGGAGCCTGCTTCTGATTCTGTGTCTCCCTCTCTCTCTGCCCCTCCCCCACTCATGCTCTGTCCCTCTCTCTCTCTTTAAAAAACAAATAAACATTAAAAAAAATTTTAAGTGCTAAGCATATCTAGTAAAAAGAAACGTGAAAACAATGATTTGTTTTCACTCATTAAAATTGGCAAAAATTGTGTCAACTAAACTCCAAAAAAAAAATTGGCAAAAATTGAAAAGATTTATACCAGTCAGTGTGGGTGAGGATATATTGTTGGTGAAAAGTAGAAACTGGAATGTTCTTTGAAGAAGGAAGTTTGATTATATTTTTATTTTTTATGTTTATTTTTGAGAGAGAGAGAGAAGGTGGGTGGGGGGAAGGGCAAAGAGAGAAGGAGACAGAATCTGAAGCAGGTTCCAGGCTTTGAGCTGTCAGCACAGGCCCCGCCACAGGGCATGAACTCGCAAACCATGAGATCATGACCTGAGCCGAAGCTGTACACTTAACTGACTGAGCCGCCCAGGCGCCCCCAGTTTGATTAGATCTGTCAAGATTTAAAATATCTCACCCTTTGACCCAGAATTCTTTATCTGAGAAAGCATCATAAACAAATATTTGTTCGTTTTCACAAAGCTCTACATAGGATGTTTATTCCAGCATTGTTTGTTATAGCAACAATTGTAAGACACCTAAATGTTAGAAGGGAATGTTAAGTACATATTGTGGTACATTTGTTCTATTATGAAATAAAACCACAATCTACCTTTTAATTCAGCCCTGTTTAAAATTAAAGGTGAAAATTTTGGTCCCAAAAGTGTTTTATGAAAACCCCTAGAGGAAATCATGTCTTTAACTTACCGTGCTTTGAGAATTAATAATGCAGTACTGGTTGTTGTTCACTTTAGCAAAAATAACAGTGTCGAAGGAACAAGCTCTATGTCAACGTTAGCAATGACTATTAGAATCATGAGTTTGTTTTCTCTGACAAGTTGATAGGGAGAAAGCTAAGGCCAGTCTATAGATTCATGCCACTTACACAGTAGTGAAATCATACATTAAAGCAGATCACTGTTGGAGTGGTATATTTATTACAATCCATATGCCTACAATAAGTACTTTCTAATAAATATAATTTTCTACTACAAGTGTACAGTGAGTAATTCTCTCAACAAGCATAAAAATGTAGCAGGATTCATAAGTTTCAGGATCACATTCCAAAAGAGTTAACAGTAAATCTTTCATAGATAATATATGTATGTCAAGAATGTCACAGCAGGAGTTTCACCCAACCAGGAACACACTTTAGTGATGACAAGGTACTGAGTATGTGTATCTCAAACTGAAATGAAACAGACCTTCATCCCTTGAGAATCATCTTCAACCTTTCCAAAGGGTTGTAAAAATACAACAAAACCCATCAGGCCCATGGGTAGCATCCTCAAACTCATTCAACAATCTTTTGTCTTAAAGTTTCTCGTCAACCACTATTATGATTCATGGCCTGTTTTTCTTTTTGGAAAAGAACACTTTTCGGCTTTTTTAGTCTCTTGTTTTTATATCATTGATTCCTTACCTTTGTTATTTTCTTTCTTTTACTTTCTTTGGATGGATTGTCCTCATTTTTACTAAGTACTTCACTCATTAATTTTCTTTCAGCCTTTCTCATTTCTAAAATATTGAAGGCCAGACACTTCCCACTTGGAACTTTTATAGCAGAATCAAAAAAGGTTTTGTTAATTTGTTTAGACATAACCTATATTCAATAGATTGCACAAATCTTGAGGGTTCAGTTTGATGAGTTTTGGTTATTTTATATACCCATGTATCTATAGCCCAGATAAGATCTAGAACATTTCCATCACTCCAGAAAATTCTCTCATGCCTACAATAGGTAGTCTTTTGGCATCATGAATTCTTCCATATAGGATGTTTTTGAGATTCATCCACATTGTAGCACCTATCAGTAGTTTGTTTCCTTTTATTGCATTCCACTGTAAAGACAGCACATTTTATTTAGCCATTTACCAATTGATGGACATTTGGATTGTTTCCACTTTTTGGCTATTAAGAATAATACTGCAGTGAACATTAACTTTCAAGGTCATGTGTTTTCATTTCTCATGAGTATATTCCTAGAAGTGAGATGAATGTTAGGTTGTATGGTAAGCCTATGTTCCACTTTTTAAGAATCTGCTAAACTGTTTCTCTGAAGCACCTATACCATTTTATATTCCCATCAGCAATGTATGAGGGTACCGTCTATTACAGCCATTTTAGTGGCTATATCGTGCTATCTCGTGGTTTTCATCTGCATTTTCCTAATGACTAATGATGTAGAGCATCTTTTCATGTGTTTATTAACATTCATATTTCTTTGGTGAAATAGTATTCAAATTTCTTGCCCATTTTAAACCGGGTTATTTTATTATTGAGTTGTGGCAATTCTTTATATATTCTCACTACCGGTCTCTTATCAGCTATTTGATTTTCAAATATTTTCTCCTGTTCTGTGGTTTGTACTTTTATTTTCTCAATGGTATTGTTTGAAGTGCAGGTTTTAATTATGATGAACTCCAATTTATATATATATTTTTTATGAATTATGCTTTTGGTGTTCTGTCTCAGAACTCTTTGCTTACTCCAAGGTTACAAAGATTTTCTCCTTTGTTTTCTTCTGTAAGTTTTATAGTTTTAGCTCCTGCATTTACATCTATGATCTATTTTGAGTCAATCTTTTTTATTCCAAAACTTTTATTTTCATTTTTAAAAATTTTAATTCCAGTAAACATACAGTAACATTAGTTTCAGGTGTACAATATAGTAATTCCACAGCATCACCCAGTGCTCATCCCCAGTGCTCTCCTTTACTCCCCTTCACCTGTTTAACCCATCCCCACCACCTCCCCTCTTGTAACCATCAATTTTTTTCTCTATAGTTAAGAGTCTGTTTCTTGGTTGTCTCTCTCTTTCTCTTTTCCTTTTTGTTCATTTGTTTTATAAATTCCACATAAGTGAAATCATACAGTATTTGTCTTTCTCTGACTTATTTTGTGTAACATTATATTCTCTAGCTCCATCCATGTTGTTGCAGATGGCAAGTTGCATTCTTTTTTATGGCTGAATAATATTCCATTGTCTGATTTCTTATTCTGTTACTTCATTACTGGTGTATAGAAATGCAACCGATTTATGTACATTGATTTTATATCCTGTGACTTTACTGAATTCATGAATCAGTTCTAGCAGTTTTTTGGTGTAGTTGTTTGAGTTTTCCATATACAGTGTCATGTCATCTGCAAAGAGTGAAAGCTTGACTTCCTCCTTGCCGACTTAGATGCATTTATCCCTTTTTGTTGTCTGATTGCTAAGGCTAGGACTTCCAATTCTCTGTTGAAGAACAGTGGTGAGAGTGGACATGCCTGTCATGTTCCTGACCTTAGTGGGAAAGTTCTCAGTTTTTCCTCATTGAGGATGATATTAGCAGTGGGTCTTTCATGATCTTGAGGTATGATCCTTCTATCCCTACTTTCTTGAGTGCTTTTTTCAAGAAAGGATGCTGTATTTTGTCAAATGCTTTTCTGCATCTATTGAGAGGATCATGTGGTTCTTGTCCTTTTTCTTTTTGATCAAACTGGTTAGGGGTTTATCAATTTTGTTAATTCATTCAAAGAACCAGTTCCTGGTTTCATTGATATATTTTAGGTTTTTTAAATTTCAATAACATTGATTTCTGCTCTAATCTTTATTATTTCCCATCTTCTGCTGGTTTTATTTGCTGGTTGTTTTTTTTTCCCAGCTCTTTAAGGTGTAAGGTTGGGTTGTGTTTCTGAGACCTTTCTTCCTTCTTTTTGAAGACCTGGATTCCTATATGCTTCCCTCTTATGACTGCCTTTGCTGCATCCCAGAGGTTTTGGGCTGTGGTGTTATCATTTTCATTGACTTCCATGTGGCCTGAAAATATGCACAGTATGATCTTGATCTTTTTATATGTGTTGAGGGCTGATATGTGTCCCAGTATGCGATCTGTTCTGAAGAATGTTCCATGTTTACTTGAGAAGAATGTGTATTCTACTGCTTTTGGGTGAAATGTTCTAAATATATCTGTTAAGTCCATCCAGTCCAGTGTGTCATTCAAAGCCATTGTTTCCTTGTTGGTTTTCTGTTTAGATGATCTGTCCATTGCTATAAGTGGAGTGTTGAAGTCCTCTACTATTATGGTTTTATTATCAATGAGTTTCTGTATGTTTGTGACTAATTGATTTACAAATTTGAGTGTTATCACGTTTGGGGCATAAATATTTATAATTGTTAGATCTTGGTGGAGAGACCCCTTAATTATGATATAGTGTCCTTCTTCATCTCTTGTTACAATCTTCTTTTTAGATGTAGATTGTCTGATATAAGTGTGGCTTCTCCAGCTTTCTTTTGGCGACCATTGGCATGATAGATTTTTCTCCATCACCTTACTTTCAATCTGAAGGTGTTTTTAGGTCTAAAATGGGTCTTTTGTGAACAGTATATAGATAGATCTTGTTTTCTTATCCATTCTGTTACCCTATGTCTTTTGATTGGAACGTTTAGTCCATTGACATTTACAGTGAGTACTGAAAGGTATGAATTTGTTGCCATTGTGTTGCCTGTAGAGTTGGAGTTTCTGGTGGTGTTCTCTGGTCCTTTCTAGTCTTTGTTGCTTTCACACTTTTTTGTTTCGTTTCTTCTATTCTCCCCTCAGCGCCCCCCTTAAAATCTCTTGCAGGGATGGTTTAGTGGTCACAAACTCCTTTAGTTTTTGTTTGGGAAACTTTTTATCTCTCCTTCAATTTTGAATGATAGCCTTGCTGGATAAAGAATTCTTGGCTGCATATTTTTCTGATTCAAGACATTGAATATATCTTGCCACTCCTTTCTGGCCTGCCAAGTTTCTGTGGATAGGTCTGCTGTGAACCTGATCTGTCTTTCCTGTAGGTTCAGGACTTTTTTCCCTTGCTGTTTTCATGATTCTTTCCTTGCCTGAGTATTTTGTGAATTTGACTGTGATATGCCTTATTGATGGTCGGTTTTTGTTGAATCTAATGGGAGTTCCCTGTGCTTCCTGGATTTTGATATCTTTGTCTTTCCCCAGTTTAGGACAGTTTTCTGCTATCATTTGCTCACATAAACCTACCTCTTTCTCTCTTCATCTTCTGGGACCCCTATGATTCGGATATTATTTCTTTTTAATGATTTAATGAGTCACTGACTTTTCTAATTCTTATATTGTGCTCTTTTGCCTTAGTGTCCTTCTTTTTTTCTGCTTCATTATTCTCCATAAGTTTGTCCTCTATGTTGCTTATTCGCTACTCTACTTCATCCATCCTTGTCACCATGGCATCCATTCGAGATTGCATCTCAGTTATAGCATTTTTAATTTCATCCTGACTAAATTTTACTTCTTTAATTTCTGCAAAAGGGATTCTGTCCTTTTTATCAACTCCAGCTAGTATTATTATTGTGATTCTAAATTTTGGTTCAAATATCTTGCTTGTATCTGTGTTGATTAAGTCCCTGGCTGTCATTTCTTCCTGTTATTTCTTTTGGGGTAAATTCCTTCATGATTTTGGAGGACAAAAAAGAGTTGATAAAATAAAAATTAAAAACAACATAAGAAATCAAATAAAAGATGATAGATCCTAGAGGTGTTTTGGTCTGGTTGTTGAAAGAAGCTTGATAGAATAGAGAAAAAAGGGAAAGAAACGGAAAAAAAGGAAAGTGTTTGAAAATTTAAAAGATGAATACAATAAAATAGAATAAAGTGAAATGCTGTAAGTAAAATAGAAAAAAAGCTTTCAAAAAAGTAAAAATATAGTAGAAAAATTAAAGAAAAATCTTTTTTTATAAAAACAGAAAAGAAAAATAAATTTTTTCTCTTTCTGTATTCAAGAATAAGAAAAGAGAAGAAAGAAAAATCGAATAAATGAGCCAGAAAATAGAATTAAATACGATTGAAATTACATCCAGTTTCCCCTAGAAGTTAAACTATGAAGAACTTTATCGTCCACAAATTAAGCACGCGGAGAGACTTGTGGTGTTGCTCTAGAGCATGGTTGGTGCAGTTGTATGAGGCTTGACACAAAGTCTCTGTTCTCCACTAGATGGCACTGCTTAGCTTACTGGGGTGGATCATTGTGGCACGTGTCCACGTGTATGTGCATGCGTGGAAGAAGTGAAAATGGCATCACCCAGTCTCTAGTATCAGAACTCTGAGCTCTTGCCAACTAGCAATCAGACACCCCTCCTTTGTCTCCAGCTTCCATCCAGTCCATGCTTTTACCCCATCTGCAACCAAGCTGTCAGCTTGCCAGGCTCAGATGGGGCTGTGTTTCCAAGCCCCTCACTTCTGAGAGCCCTGTGGCTTTGATCTAGTCAGACCCTCTGGGGGAGGGTCTTACCGAGCAACAGCCAGTGCTGGCCTACCCCCAGGAATGTTCAGGAAGACCATGCTGCTGCCGATGCCCAGAGACTGTGGCTGAGTGCCAGCCCACCCCAGAAAAAGTTCGTGCACAGAAGTGTTTCAGGGATTATGGTAAATCACAACACACATTTGGCGCCAGACCTCAACTCCTTTTAATGTCCTTGTTCCAACACCAACAAGTGTGGCCATTCTCCAGGGTCCCCTGGGACCTTTGCCTGTAGGGAGGCTGCACAGCCTCTACCAAATGTCCTCCCAGCAGGGAAACTGCCTCTCCCCGTGTGGCCTGAGGACCCCTTGGACCTCACTGTATGCTTCTGGGGATTCGCGCTTCCCACTAGAGCTCTGCCAGATATCAAGCTGCGGAGTTTCAGGCTCTGTGCTCCCCCTGTTTATAGCATCTTAATGGTATCCAAACCCTCTTCTTTCTCCCTTTCTTGTTAATTCCCTTATAGATGTTTCCATTCTTTCTCTTTCCCTCCAGCTGCTTTCAGGGAGGAGTGCTTTTCCTATACTCTCGCCATCTCCATCCTCTCTCCACAAGTTGTTTTTACAGCCCCCTATTCTCCACGGCTTCTCTCTCCCCTAGTTCACCTCTCCATACTGTGTAGCTGCCGAGTTCTATGGTTCAAGTTATGTAGATTGTTGTGCTAATCCTCAGATCAATTTTCTAGGTGTGCAAGATGGTGTGGTGTTGATATAGCTGCATTTCAAGGATGAGTGAAGCAAAAAATTTCCATGCTGCTCCACCATCTTGGCCCCACCTAGCCCGTTGCATCTTCTTTATCCATATATCTATGGATGGACACTTGGGCTGCTTCCATAATTTGACCATTGTATATAATGCTACAATAAACATAAGGTTGCATGTACCCTTTTAAATTGATGTTTTTGTACTTATGGGGTAACTACCTAGTAGTGCGATTACTGGATTGTGGGGTAATTCTATTTTTATTTTGAGGAAGCTCCATACTCTTTTCCACAGTGGCTGCACCCACCAACAATGCAAGAGGGCTCCTTTTTCTCCACATGTTCACCAACACTTGTTGTTTCTTGTGTTTTTTATTTTAGCTATTCTCACAGGTGTGAGGAGATGTCTTAACGTGGTTTTGATTTGCATTTCCCTGATGATGAATGATGTTGAGCATCTTTTCATGTGTCTGTGGCCATCTGTATGTCTTCTTTGGGGAAATGTCTGTTCATTTCTTCTGCCCATTTTTGAACTGGATTATTTGTTTTGGAGGGTATTAAGTTGTATTTTTTGAGTTAGTTTTTTAATAATCTGGGTAAAGGCCTAGCCATTTGTTGAAAAGACTGCCCTTTCTCCAGTGGATTGTCTTGGCATTTTATAAAAAATAAATTGACATTGGTGTGAAGGTTAATTTCTTGAATTCTTTCCTCTTGATCTATATGCCACGCTGTTTTGATTACTGTGGCTTTACAGCAAGATTTTAAATCAGATAAGACAAGTCCCCCAACTTTTTTCTCCCCAAATGGTTTTGACTATTCTAAGTCCTTTGAATTTCCATATTAGTTTTAGGTTCAGCTTGTCAATTTCTCCAAAAAAGCCTACTGAAGTTTTTATAGAGAATTGCACTAAATTTATAGATCCAGTTTGGAGGGAATTACTTTCTTGATAATACTGATTCTTCCAGTTCATAAATATGTAATGTCTCTCCATTTATTTATATTTTCTTTAATTTCTATCAGTAATGTTTTGTTAGTTTTCAGTGTACACACCTTGTACTTCTTTTGTTAAATTTATTCCTAACTAGTTATTTTCAATGCTATTGTGAAGAGCATTGTTTTCTTAATTTCATTTTTGGATTGTTTGTTCATATGTAAAAATATAGTTGGTTTTCATTTATTGCTTTTATGTCCAGTGGCCTTGATAAACTTGTTTATTGCTTCTAGTCATTTTTCTGTGTGTGTGAGTTCCTTAGGATTGTCTCTAGATAAGATCATGTCACCTGCAAATAAAGACAGGTTTACATCTTCCTTTCCAATTTGGTCGCCTTTAACTTTTTTATTCATTATTGTACTGGATAAAACCTCAAAAACAATGTTGAATATAAGTGGCAGTAGCAGACATCTTTGTTTTGTTCTTGATTTTAAGAGAGAAACCATTCAGTCTATTGACTATGAAGTATGATGTTAACTGTGGGATTTTTAGGTTGAGGAAGTTCCCTTCGATTCCTTATTTTATGAGAGTTTTTATCATGAGTAGGTGATCAATTTTGTGAAACATTTTTTTCTGCATCTGTTGAGATGAACATGGGTTTTTTATTTATTGTATATAAGCACAGTGTAGTACATTATTGATTTTTGGATGTCACATCAACCTTGTAGTCCCAGGATAAATCATAGTGTATGATCCTTTTTAATATATTGTTTAATTCAGTTGATTTATACTTTGTTAAAGATTCCTGTGTTTCTGTTAATGAAGAATATTGATTTTTAGTTTTCCTGTGTTGGCTTTGTCTGGTATTCGTATGAGGTAATACTAGTCTCAAAAAATTAATTGGGCAGTGTTCTGTCTTCCTTTATTTTCTGAGTTTGTGAAGGATTGTAATGTTCTTTAAGTATTTGATAGAATTTACCAGTTTACTAATGAAGCCACCTGGACCTTGTTCTTTTGAGGAAGATTTTAAATTACTAGTTCAATTTCTTGCTATAGATATATTCAGACTTTTTTGTTGCTTATTGGGCTAATTTTTATAATTTGTGTTTTTTCAGGAGTTTGTCCATTTCATCTAAGTTGTCTAATGTGTGGGCATAAAATTGTTCATATAATCCCTTTTAATTTATGTAGAGTGTGTCATAATGTCTTATTCATTCCTGATTTGAGTTATTTGTATCTTCTTTTTTGTGTGTGTGGTCAATCTAGCTAAAGGCTTGTTAGTTTTAATGATCTTTTCAAATAACCAAGTTTTAGTTTCTTTGATTTTCTCCATTGTTCTTCTGTTTTCTGTTCCATTGGTTTCAGCTCTAATCTTTATTATTTCTTTTACTTTCTTTGGAGATAGTTTGCTCTTCTTCTAGTTTCTTAAAGTAGAAGTGTAGAAGTATAGATTATTCATTTTATATCTTCTTTTCTTATAGAGATATTTAAAGCTACAAATTTCCCTCTAAACACCATGTTCTCTGTATCCCATCCTGTTTCTAAAATTAAACTTTTTATTATGAGATAATTGTGAATTCACATGCTATTCTAAGAAATGACCCAGAGAAATCCCATGTACCCTTTACATGGCATCCTCTGGTGGTAATATGTTACAAAACTATAGTAGCATGTCGCAACCAATACACTGACACTGACACAATCAAAAATGGACTTTTCCATCACCAGGAATCCCTTGTGTTGCCCTCATCCCTCATTTGGCTACACCTGCTTTCTTCTTGCCCCCCCCCCCCCGCCCCTCAGCTCTTAACCCCTGGAAACCGCTAATCTCTCCATGTCCATAATTTTGTCATTTCACGAATGTTATATAAACAGAATCATACTTTTTAGTGTTAGCTTTTTTTCACTCAGCATAATTCTCTGGAAATTCATCTAAGTTGTGTCTAACAGTAGTTCAGTAGCTCATTCTTTTTTATTACTAAATAGTATTCCTTGGTGTGGATGTACCATAGTTTATTTAACCATTTACCCTTGAAGGACATCTGGGTTGCTTCCAGTTATTGCTTATTACAATTAAAGTTGCTGTAAACACTCATGTATAAGTCTTTTGTGAACTTAAGTTTTTAGTTCTTCAGAATAAATGCCTAAAAGTACAACTGCTGAGTAATGTGGTCATTGCATGTTTAGTTTTTCAAGAAACTGCTGAGCTGGTCTCCAGAATGGCCATACTCATTTTACATTCTTACCAGCAAGTGGTATCCAGTTTTTTCATATCCTCTGCAGTATTTGCTGTTGTCTGTATTTTTTATTTTAGCCATGCTGATAGATGTGTAGTGATACCTTACTGTGGTTTTAATTTGCATCTGTAATGGCTAAGGATACTTAAACATCTGTTCATGGGCTTATTTGCCATCTGTATATCCTCTTTGGTGAAACGTTTGTTCATGCCTTCTCCTCATATTGTAGTGGGATTATTTGCTTTTTTTTTTTTTTTTTTTTACAACTAATCCTTTGTCAGATCAATGTGATTTACAGATATTTTCTCCCAGTATGTAGCTTGCCTTTTCATCTTCCAAATAAGGTCTTTCACCTAGATGAATTTTATATTTTGGTGAAGTTCAATTTGTCCATTTTTCCCTGAATGGTGCTTTTGGTGTTAAGTCTAAGAATACTTCACCTGAAACAAAAACAAAAACAAAAACAATGCTTCACCTGGCTCTTTATCCTGAAGACTTTCTCCTATGTTTTCCTTCTAAAAATTTTACAGTTTTATGCTTTACGTTTAAGTCCACGATCTATTTTGAGTTGATTTTTGTATAAGTTGGGAGGTTTAGGTTGGGATTCATTTTTTGACCTATGAATGTTCAATTGATCCAGCACTATTTGACAAAAGGGCTTTCCTTTCTCCATTGAATTACTTTTTGTACCTTTGTCAAAAGTTGGCTGGGTATATTTATTGTGGATGTTTCTGGATTCTCTCATCTGTTCACTGATCTAAATAGATTCCTCTGCAACTATTGCATAATCTGAATTACTGTAGCTATATAATAAATCATGAAATCAGGTAGAGTGATTCCTTCTACCTTTTTTTAAAAAAATTAATTTAGCTAATCTAGTTTCTTTTTCTTTCCATATAAATTTTAGGACAAGCTTCTTTATATCTATAAAAAATATTGCTAGGATTTGATAAGAATTTCATTAAACCTGTGTATGAATTGGAGGAGATTGATAAGTTTTTATGGTAAGTCTTCCAGTTAATGAACATGGGATATCTCTCCATTTATTTAGAAATTCTTGTATTTCTTTCAACATTATTTTGTAGCTTTCAGCATACAAGTCCTATCCATATTTTGTTAGATTTACACTCAAGTATTTCATTTTTTTTTACTGATTGTAAATGGTATTGTATTTTTAAAATTTGTGTCCTTGTGTTCATCCAGTTGATTTTATGTTTATCTTGTATCCTGTAATCTTGCTGAACTCACTTATTTGTTCTAGGAGTTCTTTCATAGATTTTTTTTTACATACACATTCATTTCATTCACAAATAAGGTCAATTTTGTTTTACTTTTCCAATCAAGATGACTTTTATTTCCTTTTTTTTACCTTGTTGCTTTGGCTATGACTTCCAGCACTATGTTGAATAAGGTGATGAGAGCAAATATCCTTGCCTTCTTCCTGTTTTTAGGAGGAAAGTAGTCTTTCACCAATAAGTATAATGTTGGCTGTAAGGGTTTTTTTGGTAGATTAAAAAAATTTTTTTAATGTTTATTTATTTTTGAGAGATAGAGAGACACTGTATGAGCAGGGGAAGAGCAGAGAGAGAAGGAGACACGGAATCCGAAGCAGGCTCCAGGCTCTGATCTGTCAGCACAGAGCCTGACGTGGGGCTCGAACTCAGAAATGGTGAGATCATGACCTGAGCCGAAGTCAGACTCTTAACCAACTGAGCCACCCAGGTGCCCCTGTAGATTTTTAAAATCAATTTGAAGTAAGCTTCTACCCCTAGTTTTCAGAGAAATTTTATTGGGAATGGGTGTTGAATTTTGTCAAATGCTTTATCTGCATCAGTTGATATGATTATGTGATTTTTTTTCTTCTTTAGCTTGTAGATGTGCGTTTTGAATGTTGACCTAGATTTGTATCCAGAGAATAAACCTCATTTGGTCATGGTGTATGATTCTTTTTAAAAAAAAAATATATTGTGGTAAAACACATGTAGCATAACATTTACCATTTTAGCCTTTTGAAAATGTACAATTAATTGTCACTAAGTGCATTCACAGTGTTGTGCAACCATCACCACTATCTAGTTCCAGAACATTTTCATCACCCCAAAAGGAAACCTCATGCTCATTAAGCAATCATTCCACATTCCCATTCCCCTCAGCTCCTGTCAACCACTAATCTGCTTTTTGTTTCTTTGGATTTGCCAATTCTGCATATTTCATATAAATGGAATTATACAATATGTGGCCTTTGGTGTCTGGTTTGTTTCACTTAACATAATGTTTTCAAGGTTCATCCATGTCATAGCATTTGTCAGTACTTCTTTCCTTTCTGCTGAATAATATGCCATATTTTGTTTATGCATTCATCTGTTGATGGACATTTGGGTTGTTTCCATCTTTTGGCTATTGTGAATAGTGGTGTTATGAACATACAGGTTTTTGGTTTAAACACTTGTTTTCAATTCTTTGGGGTATATACCTAGAAGTGGAATTAGTGGGTCATATGGTAATTCAGTGTTTTAATTTTTTGAGGAACTGCCAAATTCTTTTCCAAAGTGGCTATGCCATTTTACATTCCCACAAGGAATATATGTGGGGTCCAGTTTCTTCATATCCTCACCAATACTTATATTTTACATTTTGTTGCTGTTGTTACTATGGCCATCCAAGTGGGCATAAAGTGGTATCTCATTGTGGTTTTGGTTTACAAGTCCCTAATGATTAATGATGTTCAGCATCTTTTCATGTTTTTGTTGTCCATGCATATATCTTCTTTGGAGAAAGGTCTATTTAAGTCCTCTATACATTTTTAAAGTAGATTGTCTTTTTGTTATTGAGTCGTAGAAGTTTTTTTAATATATATTCTGGATACTAGAACCCATATAATCCTTTAAAAAATGTTTAATGTTTGTTTATGTTTGAGAGACAGAGAGAGACAGAGTATGAGCAGGCAAGGGGCAGAGAGAGAGAGAGAGAGAGAGAGAGAGAGAGAGAGAGAGAGAGACAGAGTATGAGCAGGCAAGGGGCAGAGAGAGAGAGAGAGAGAGAGAGAGAGAGAGAGACAGAATCCAAAGCAGGCTCCAGGCTCTGAGCTGTCAGCACAGAGCCTGATGCAGGGCTTGAACTCACAGTCTATGAGATCATGACCTGAGCTGAAGTCAGATGCTTAACCGACTGAGCCACCCAGGCACCCCAGAGCCCATGTGATTCTTTTTATGTATTGCTGAATTCTTTTAAGGGTTTTACATCTGCATTGATGAGGGAAATTGGCTGTTGTTTTCATTTTTTGTATTGTCTCTGTGGTTTTGGTCAGGGAAATGCTAGATTCAAAATGAATTGGGAAATGTTTCCTCTCTGTTTTCTGGGAAAGATTATATATAATTGTTGTTAATTCTTCTTTAAAAGTGGAAGCCATCTGGACCTGGAGATTTCTTTTTGGGTTTTTTTTTTAAGATTAAAAATTCAGTTTCCTTAAGAGTTATAGGGCTATTCAAATTATGTATTTCACATTGGGTGCATTGTGGTTGTGGCAGTTTGTGTTTTTTGAGTAAGTGGTGCATTTCATCTTAGTTGTTGACTTTTCATGTGTAGACTTGTTTGCAGTTTTCCCTTCTTATCCTTTCTATGTCTACAGCGTCTATAGTGATATTTCCTGTTTCATTCCTGATAGTGGTAGTTTGTGTTCTCCTTCTCCCTCCCATCCTCCCTCTCCCAGCTTCCGTTGATTTCTAGAACATTGAAATGATTGTTTTTGTCAACTTTATCCAACTTTATAGTTACTTTTTGGGGACATAATTTGCCTTCCACCTTCCTTGAAAGTCTTGCCTCTACGTAGGTTTTTTTTTCCCCCTTAATGGATATTTTTTCAAGGTTAAGGAGGTTTCCTTTTAATTCTAAGTATCTTAGGGGTTTTATTTTTGTTTTTTTTTAAAATAATGAATAAATGTTTATTGTCTTTTCTGTAGCTTATGTGATGATCATATTTTTTCCTTTATAAAATATTATATTGCTAGATTTTCTAATGTTGAACTCTTCTTGATGCATTCTTCAAAAAGTTCTTCTTGGTTATGTCACAATATTTTTTTAATATACTGCTTATGGTTGTTATTTAGAAGACTTGCATGCATATTAATAAGTAAGATTGATCTAAAATGTTACTTTCTTTTACTGTTTTGTGAGTTTGTTATGAAGTTTATATTAGTTCATAAAATGGGCTGAGTAACTTTTATACTTCTTCTGTTTCTTGAAATACATTGTTTAATATAGAGAGATTATCATTTTTTGGAAGATTTGATAAAACTTTTTAGTAAGACCATGGCTTAATTTTTTTTTTTATCATGAGCAACATTTGATTATTAGTTTCTATTTTGGTAATTTATATTTCTCTCAAAATCTTTCCATGTGTTCTTGGTTTTCATATGTATTGGAATAAAGTTGTTCATAGTATTCTCAGATGTTATTAAAAATTTCTGCTCTTATTGTTTGTTATATTTCCTTTTCTGTCCTAATATTCTTCTCCCTTCCTCCCCACCCCCTCTTTCTCACTGTCTTTTTTCTCCCTGTTTTTCTGGTGGTCAGACTTGCTAGAAGTGGTTTTTTGTTTTTTTTTTTATAGTTTTGTCAGAGAACAGCATTTGGTTTTGTTGATTACTGTTTTGTTTTGTTTTCTATTACTAATTTCTACTCTTCTATTTTTACACCTGTCTTTCTAGTTCTTCTGGGTTTACCTTTTTCACCCTAGGGTCCTGAACTAAATTTATTTTCAACCTTTCCTATTTTTGTTTTTGCAACTTAAAAAAAAAATCAATCCCTTTTTCCAGGAGCAGCTTGCTGGGCCCATTCTGTTTCTTGAAGCTCAGGGTGTTATTTTTTATTGAGGTATAATTCACATATTGTTAAACTCACCCATTTAGAGTACATGATTCGGGGGTGCCTGGGTGGTGCAGTTGGTTAACTCTTGATTTTAGCTCAGGTCATGACCTCACGGTTCATGGGTTCAAGTCCCATGTCAGGCTCCACCTTGTCAGTGCAGAGCCCAACTTGGGATTCTCTCTCTCTCCCTTCCTCTCTTTCTCTCTCTCTCTCCTTCCCTTCCTCCCTCCATCTGCCCCTCCCCTGCTCGTGCTGTCTCTTTCTCAAAATAAATAAATAAACTTAAAAAAAAATAAAGTACCTGATTCAGTGGGTTTTAGTATATTCACAATGTTGTGCAACCACCACCCCTATCTGATTCCAAACCCAAAACCCCCATCCATACCCATTAGGCGGTTATTTCCAACCCCAGCCCCTACCAACAATTAATCTGCTTTCTTTCTCTACAGATTTGTCTATTTTAGACATTTAATAGTATGGAATCATACAATATGTGGCATGTTATACTTGGCTTCTTTTATTTAGCATGGTGTTTTCAAGGTTCATCCATGTTGTAGCATCTATTAGTCTTCCATTCCTCTTCATCGCTGAATAATATTATATTGTACAGATATACCACATTTTGTTTATTCATTTTTCCATTGATGGACACTTGGGTTTCTCCCTTTTAGTTATTATGAACATTAATGCTGTAAACATTTGTGTGCAAGTGTTTGTGTGGACATCTGTTTTTGTTTCTCTTCAGTATATACTCAGGAGGAGAATTACTGGGTTGGATGGTAACTTTATATTTCATCATTTGAAGAACTGCCAGACTGTATCATTTTAGTTCCCACCAACAATACGTTAGCATTCCTGTTTATCCGCATCCCACCAACACCTGTTGTTATGACTTTTTTCTCCTTTGGCTATATTCTTTTATACTTAACATTGTTTACAACTTTTTTTTTTAAACTAAAGCTCATGATTTACATTAGGATTTACTCCTTGTGTTGTACATTCTCTGGGTTTTGATAATTGTATAATTACATATATTCACCATTACATTATCATACAAGGTAGTTTTACTGTCCTAAAAATCCCCTTGCTCTAGCTACTCATAGCTCCCTTTCTCCTTCCCCTTACACCCCTGGCAACCACTGTTCTTTTCACTGTCTCCATTGTTTTGCCTTTTCCAGAATGTCATATAGTTGGAATCATACAGTATGTAGCTTTTTCAGGTTGGCTTCTTTCACTCAGCAAAATGCATTTAAAGTTCCTCAGTATCTTTCTGACATGCTAGCTCATTTCTTTTTATCACTGAATAATATTCCATTGTATGAATGTACTACTGTTTGTTTATCTGAAAAACAGCTTGATTGTTTCCAATTCTGGCAGTTTTGAATAAAGCTGTTACAAATATCCCTGTGCAGACTTTTGTATGGACATGAGTTTTCAATTCACTTGAGTAAATACCAAGGTCAATACCAAGGACGGTGATTGCTGGATCATACGGTAAGAGAATACATTTAGTTTTTTATGAAACTGCCAAACTGTCTTCCAAAGTGGCTGTATATTTTGCATTTCCACCAGTAATGACAGTTCCTGTTGCTTATTATGACTTTTTGATTCTAGCCATCCGACTATGTGTGAAGTGGTATTTCGTTTTCATTTTGATTTGCATTTCACTGATGACTAACGATGTTGAACATTTTTTAATGTGCTTATTGGCTATTTGTACCTCTTCTTTGGAGAAATGTCTATTCAGATCCTTGGCTCATTTTTAGTATTGGGTTGTCTTTCTATTATTGTGTTGTAAGAATACTTTATATGTTCTAAATACAAATCTCTTATCTTATCTTGTGATTGGCAAATCCCATTCAATGGGTTTTCTGTGCATTTTCTTTTTTTTTCCCCCGGTGCATTTTCTTGATGGTGTCCTTTGAAGCACAGGAGTTTTTCATTTTGTTGAAGACCAATATGTCTGTTTTCTTTTGTTGCTGGTGCTTTTAGTATCTTATCTAAGAATCCTTTGCAAAATCATGATTTACTCTTAAATGCATAAGTCATTTAGTAGTATTTTATTGTTCTAAACATTTTTTTCAGCTTTACTGAAGTATAATTGACTAAACATTTATCCTTTAAAAACATCTTTTTATTCTTTTCTATCAGAGAGTTAAAGTCTGTTATTAATATTGAATTTTCTGAAATTTGTTGAGGCTGTCACTTATATACGGTTATTTTAAATTATTGCTTCATATGTAATTGAGAAGAATGAACAAATTTTTCTTGGTGAGTTTATCTTGTTTTGGGTTTACTAATTTTGACATATAGACATCTTTCTCCAAATTTGGGAACTTTTCAGCCATTATTTCTTCAAATATTATTTTCTGTACTAATTTCTTTCTACTTTCCTGGGACTCTAGTGGTGCAAATGGTTGACTCTGATATTTTTTCACAGGCCTGAGGTTCTGTTAAATTTGTTCACTCTTCTTTCGTTTCTTTAGCTTGGATAATTTCTCTTGATCTATCTTCAAGCTCACAGTCTCTTTTCTCTGTCATCTGTGATGGTTAATTTTATTATTTAATGTTTATTTATTTATTTTGATAGAGAGAGAGAGAGCAAGTGGGGGAAAGGCAGAGAGAGGGAGAGAGAGAATCCCAAACACGCTCCATATGGTCATCACAGAGTCTGAACGTAGGGCTCAATTCCATGAACCATGAGATCATGAGCTGAGCTGAGATCAAGAGTCATATGCTGAACAACTGAGTCACCCAGGTGCCCCTGTGATGGTTAATTTTATGTGTCAACTTGGCTAGGTTATGATACCTAGTTTTTGTTTTTGTTTTTTTTAATATTTTTATTTATTTCTAGGAGAGAGAGAGAGACAGCGTGAGCAGGGGAGGGTCAGAGAGAGAGGGAGACACAGAATCTGAAACAGGCTCCAGGCTCTGAGCTGGCAGTCAGCACAGAGCCCGACGCGGGGCTCGAACCCACGAACCGCGAGATCATGACCTAAGCGAAAGTCGGACACTTAACCGACTAAGCCACCCAGGCACCCCTATGATACCTAGTTTTGATCAAACACTGGTCTATATATTGCCGTGAAGGTGTTTTTTAGATGTGATTAATATTTAAATCAGTAGACTTTGAGTAAAGCAGATTATCTTCTATAATGTGTTTGTGGCTTGCTGCGTCAGTCATAAGGGCTTAAGAAAAAAGATTGACCTGCGTGCCCTAAGGAGGAAAGAATTCTGCTTCCAGAATTGGAATTGCAGTTTCACTCTAATGTGTCCCCAAAAGGCACACACAAACTTCCAAAATGCTCCCTAGAGGGCGGTGTTGTTTCCTTTACACCTACAGCACTTCAGAGACTATTGCCATCTCTTGATTCAGGTTGCCATTTGGCCAGAGACTGGCTGGGTAGTGAGATCAGGACAGTAGATCTCCAGCCTCTCATGATCTTTAAGGCTGGGCTAGGCCCCTTTTTATAGACAAAATGACATGGACTCCAAAATTTCAAAGTAGGACTTGTGCCTGCAGTCCACATAATCCTGATATATATAGCTATATATCATATAAAATGGTGGTTTTCTGTATATTATATATACGTATCACATATATACTTCTGCTGTTTACCTCATCTAGTGAATTTTTTAATTTCATATATTGTCGTTTTATCTTCTGAAATTCCCATTTGGTTATTTTTTATAGTTTCTTTTTACTCTGCTGAGAACTATCTTTTCTCATTTATTTAAAGGGTGTGTTTACCTCACAGGGCATAATTATAACAGCCTTGAACTCTTTGTAAATTTCAGTAGCTGAGTCATCTTGAGATTGGCCATCTGTTGAATGTCTTTTCCCTTGGGAATTCATTACTTTTTTTTTTTTTCTTGATTCTTTGTATGTCAAGTAATTTTGGATTGTGTACTGGATATTTTGAATCTTATGTTGCAAGAATATGGTCATGTTATAAAGTCCTCCAGTGGATGTGATTTCTTTTTCAAGCAGGCAATCAACCTGGTTAGGTTCTGACTACAAGTTCTAGCTCACCGTGTAGTCGGAACCTACTGAAATGTCAGTTCAGTTTTCAAAGCCTTTGCTCTGATACTTCGGGCTTATCCTACATATGGTCTATTTAGGTGTTAGTCTGAGTGATGTGTTTTATATCACAAAATTCTCAGAGTCTTTGCTATATTGCTTTGGGTCTATCCCACGCATACTCGGCTCAGAGGTGAGCCCGGGATGTATACTGGTTCATACACAGAATTAAAGGATCCTCTTCTCTAGCGCTCTTCTCTTTGTGATTCTTTATACACTTTCCACCTTTCAGGGGCCTATTTTCTCATTCCTCTGGCCAGAAATATGGGGTTCCTTGGAGTTTTTCTCCTTGTGTTTCCTATAGCAACTCTGCTGGAGACTTCCCTGATCAATATTAAGAGAGAAAGTAGATTGGGGCGCCTGGGTGGCTTAGTCGGTTAAGCGTCCGACTTTCGCTTGGGTCATGATCTCGCGGTTCGTGGGTTCGAGCCCCGCGTCGGGCTCTGTGCTGACTGCCAGCTCAGAGCCTGGAGCCTGTTTCAGTCTGTGACTCCCTCTCTCTCTGACCCTCCCATGCTCACGCTGTCTCTCTCTCTCCTGGAAATAAATAAAAATATAAAAAAAAAAGAGAGAGAGAGAGAAAGTAGATTAAAATGTACGGGCAACTCACCCCTGGACAAGCCACATCACATTTTTACTTCCCTTCCCAATCCACCTGCTTTTACAGACTTTTCAGAGTTCTCAGATAATTGCTTGTTGTGTTTTTTTCCCCAGAGACTTTAGTTGTTATAAGTTGGAGAGAAGAGACTGTAGTGGCCTTACTTGATCTTAGCTGGCACCAGAAATCAGTACATCCCCATTATTTCTTTGATTTTTTAATATTTTTTGAGAATATTCAACTTTGGAATTCATTAATGTATTCAGCTAATGTTCATTAAATCTGTATCATTTGCTAGGTACTGTGAACAGGACAACACTATCTTTGTTCACTGGCCTTTCTATTTGATAGGAGAAATGTTTTTTTAAAGTTTATTTATTTTTGAGGGAGAGAGAGAGACAGAGTGGGGGAAGGGCAGAGAGAGAGAGAGAGAGAGAGGGAGGGAGAGAATTGCAAGCAGGCTCTGTGCTGTCAGCACATATCCTGATACAGGGCCTCAGCCCACGAACTGTGAGATCATGACTTGAGCCAAAATCAAGAGCCAGATGGTTAATTGATTGAGCCACCCCGACACCCCTAGGAGAAATGTTTTTGGGGGGTTTTAATGTAAAAGAGAGGAAGATTAAGATTGGACCATGGGTTATGTGGGAGGCCAAGATAGAATTGGAGACTTTTGCCTCATACGTGTGAAAGATGCGATTAGAATACAGGTTGTTAGTATTGATGCCAATAGCAGGAAAGAAGTTTGAGTTTCTGGAAGAAATCAACTTTTGTAACAGTTTCCATTTATAGGCTCAAAGTCCTTTGCAGAATTTGCTCTCCACTTGCCCCTGTTATATACATTTCCCCCCCTTTTTAGTTCATTTTTTGAGATCAGAAGTATAAATTCTAGCTAGATCCCTGGTCAAGCCTTTAGAGAATTCCCAACTTGAGTCTATAGGAGTTATTAATTATTGCACGGTGCCATTGTTCTACATTGCCCTGAATGGAGGGAGACTCCAATATTAGCATAAACTGCAACTGGGTAATTTGTAGAAACTTTGCCTTCTTCAAATGTACTCATTCTAACAGCAACATTTTTAAAGATTGTTGTAAAAGAAAAATTGCCCCGATGACTTAAAAAGGCAAGGACTATTCAAAACTATTGCAATGAGGGAGAGACATTGAACTGACCTCTAAAGTGTAGGCATTGAGGTGAGCTAGTGGAAAAGTACTGGACATTAATGGGGAGGTTGGGCTATGTGATTAGGCCAGCTGTGCTTGCTAATTGTTGCTTATCAAAGTTAGGCTTCAACTCCTTCACCAAGGCTGGGAAATGGGGATGCTATCTTTCTTGATTATTACATTTCTTTTCTATAGAATATAATGCTTGTGAAATAGGTCAGTCAGAGAAAGGCAAATACTATATGATTTCATTCAAATGTAGAATTTAAGAAACAAGATAAGCCAATGAAAAAAAAAGGAACAAACGAAAAGCAGACTCTTAACTATAGAGAACAAACTGATGGTTACCAGAGGGGAGGTTGGGGGGGGGGGCGGGGAATGGGTGAACTAGGTGAAGGGGATTAAGAGTACACTTAAGATGAACAATAAGTAATGCACAGAATTGTTGAATCACTATTTGTACACCTGAAACTAATATAACTGTTTGTTAACTATACTGGAATTAAAATTTTAAAAACACCATATTTCTTTTAGTGAGAGCCTGTGAGTGGTAAATTACTTCTCTTTCTGTAAATGTCTCTATTCTGTTTTTACTCTAGAATGATAATTTAACCTAGGTATAAAATCCTATGTTGCTAATAATTTCCCTCTTTCACTTTGAAAGTATTATTCCATTGTCTTCTGGTGTCAGTTGTTAACTGATATGAAATATGTTGACAGTCTAATTTTCATTTCTTAGTGATAATGCCTTTTTTCTCTTGTGGCTTCTAAGAATCCCTTTATCACTGATGTTTTGGAAGTTTCACTCTAGTTGTGTCCAAAAAAGTACCCACAAGGTTCCAAAGTGTTCCCTAGAGGGCAGTATTGTCCCTGTTACTTCAGAGTTTATTTTGACTGAAGTGGTTTGGCCAAAGGCTGGCTGGGTTGTGAGATCCGGTGTGTAGACTACTCCCCTTTTTAAAGACAAAATGAGATGGAGTCCAAAATTTAAATAAGGGTTGTACCTGCAGTCCACATAATCCTCATTTCTGGGTGTATAGCCTATTAATATCTATTGCATTGAATTTTTAAAAAATTATTATTACTAGGGTGCCTGGGTGGCTCAGTTGGTTAAGTGTCTCATGGTCATGATCTCACATCAGGCTCACTGCTGTCAGTGCAGAGCCCACTTCAGATCCTCTGTTCCCCTCCCCCTCCTTCCCCCTTGATTCTCTCTCTCTCAAAATAAATAAGTAAACTTTAAAAATTATTACTATTATTATTTTTTATTTTTAATAGAAGTACAGTTGACATACAATATTATATAAATGTTTCAAGTGTACAACATCCTGATTTGACAATTATATACATTATGCAATGCTCACCACAATAAGTATAGTTTCCATCTGTTGCCATACTGATTTATTACACTATTATTGACTATATTTCCCATGATGTACTTTTCATCTCCATGACTTATTTATTTGATAATTGGAAGTTTGTGCTTCTTTATCCCCTTCACTAGTTCATCCTCCCATTCCCTCCCCTTTGGCAATCAACAGTTCATATTTATGAATCTGTTTTTGGTTTTGTTTGTTCATTTGTCTTGATGTTTAGATTTCAGACATAGATAAAGTCATTATTTGTCTTTCTCTGTCTGACTTAATTCACTTAGCATAATACCTTCTAGGTCCATCCATGTTGTGGTGAATGGCAAGTTATCATTCCCTTTTATGGCTAGGTAATATTCCATTGCATATATATACCATATCTTCTTTATCTGTTCATCTATTGATGGACACCAAAGTTGCTTCCATATCTTGGCTATTATAAATAATGCTGCAGTAAACACAAGGGTACATATATCTTTTCGAGTTAGTGTTTTCTTTGGGTAAATACCCAGAAGTGGAATTACTGAATTGTATGGTATATCTATGTCTTTTATTTTTTTTAATGTTTTTATATTATTTTTGAGAGAGAGAGAATGTGAGTGGGGAAGGGGCAGAGAAAGAGAGAGACACAGAATCTGAAGCAGGCTCCAGGATCCGAGCTGTCTGCACAGAGCCCAACGCTGGGCTTGAATCCACCAACTGTGAGATCATGACCTGAACCAAAGTTGGACACTTAACTGACTGAGCCACCTAGGCACCCCTCTTCTTTTTTTTTTAATGTTTAGTTATTTTTGACAGAGACAGAGCATGAGTGAGGGAGGACAGAGAGAAGGGGAGACACAGAATCCAAAGTTGGATCCAGAGGGCACCTGGGTGGCTCAGTCGGTTAGGCCTCTGACTTCAGCTCAGGTCATGATCTCATAGGTTCGTGGATTTGAGCCCTGCGTCAGGCTCTGTGCTGGCAGCTAGCTCAGAACTGGGAGCCTGCTTTGGATTCTGTGTCTCCCTCTCTGTCTGACCCTCCCCTGCTCACGCTGTCTCTCTCTCTCTCAGAAATAAATAAAACATTAAAAGAATTAAAAACAGAAACCAAAAATCAAAGTAGGATCCAGACTCTGAGCTGTCAGCACAGAGTCTGACAACGGGCTCAAATTCAGGACTGCAAGATCATGACCTGAGCCGAAGTCGGACGCTGAACCAACTGAGCCACCCAGGAGCCCCTGGTATTTCTATTTCTATTTTTTTTTAAGTTTATTTATTTTGAGAGACAACATAAAGCTGGGGAAGGTCAGAGAGAAAGGAGAGAGTGAGAATCCCAAACAAGTTTTGCATGGACACTGTGGAGCCTGATGTGGGGCTTGAGCCCATGAACTGTGAGATCATGACCTGAGCTAAGTCCCATGGTAACTAACTGAGCCACCCAGGTGCCCCTGGTATTTATATTTTTAATTTTTTAAGGAAACTTCATACTGTTTGCCCCAGTGGTTGCATCAATTTACATTCCCACTAACAGTGCATGAAAGCTCCTTTTCTCCACATTTTTACAACACTTATTATTTCTTTTCTTTTTGATTCTAGCCATGCTGACTGGTGTAAAGTGATATCTCATTTTGGTTTTGATTTGCATTTCCCTGATGATTGGTGATGTTGAGCATCTTTTCATGTGTCTGTTGGCTCTCTGTATGTCTTCTTCCAGAAAGTGTCTATCCATGTGCTCTGCCCATTGGATATTAACCCCTTAACAGATACATCATTTATAAATATCTTTTCCTGTTCAGTAGGTTGCCTTTTCATTTTGTTCATGGTTTCTTTCACTGTGCAAAAGTTTTTTAGTTTGGAGTGCCTGGCTAGCTCAGTCAGTACAGCAAGCAACTCTTTTTTTTTGAGAGACAGAGAGAGAGTGTGTGAGTAGGGTACAGGAGCAAAGGGGGAGAGAGAATCTTAATCAGTCTCCATGCTCAGTGTAGAGCCCAACATAGGACTCAGTCTCACAACTAGGAGATCATGCCCTGAGCTAAAATCAAGAGTTGGGTTCTCAACTAAGTGAGCCACCCAGGTGCCCCAACCATGCAACTCTTGATCTTGGTGTGGTTAGCTTGAGCCCCATGCTGAGTGTAGACATTACTTTAAAAAATGTTTTAAAATCTTTTGTTTTAATTTTTAAAATGTTTTTTTTTATTTATTTCTGAGAGAGAGAGAGAGAGAGAGAGAGAGAGAGAGAATCTGAAACAGGCTCCAGGCTCTGAGATATCTGTCAGCACAGAGCCCGACGCGGGGCTCGAACCCACCAACCGTGAGATCATGACCTGAGCCGAAGTCAGACACTCAACCGACTGAGCCACCCAGGTGCCCCTTAAAATCTTTTTTAAAAAGTTTTTTATTTTGATGTAGTTACAGCGGTTTATTTTTGCGAGAGAGAGAGCATGAGAAGGGGAGGGGGAGGGACAAAAAGAGGGCGACACAGAAATAAGAGCAGCCGAAGTCGGACACTCAACCAACTGAGCCACTCAGGCACTCTATTTTTGCTTTTTTTAAAAATATATTTTATTTATTTTTGAGAGAGAGATAGAGACAGCATGAGCAGGGGAGGATCAGAGAGAGAGGGAGGCACAGACTCTGAAACAGGCTCCAGGCTCCGAGCTGTCAGTCCGCAGAGAGCCCGACGCTGGGCTCGAACCCACGAACCGCGAGATTGTGACCTGAGCCGCAGTCGGATGCTCAACCGACTGAGCCACTCAGGCGCCCCACTTTATTTTTGCTTTTATTTATTCCCCTTGCCTGCAGAGACAGATTCAGAAAAAGTATTGCTAAGGCTAATACCTAAGAGTTTGCTGCCTGTATTTTCTTTTAAGAGTTTTTATGGTTTCAGTGAGCTCATTTAGGTCTTTAATCCTTTTGCATTTATTTTTGTATATGGTGTAAAAGAGTAGTCCAGTTTCACTCTTTTGCATGTAGCTGTACAGTTTTCTACACCGTTTATTAAAGATTGTCTTTTCCCCATTTTATGTTTGCCTCCTTTGTCATAAATTAATTAACAGTGTAAGTCTGGGTTTATTTCTGGGCTCTTCTATTCTATCAATCTATGCATTTGTTTTTGTACCGGTACTCATACCATTTTGATTACTATAGCTTTGTAGTATAGTTTTATCCTAAGATTGTGATACTTCGAGTTTCGTTCTTCTTTCCCAAGATTTCTTTGGCTATCCACAGTCTTTTGAGGTTCCATACAAATTTTAGGATTATTTGTTCTAGTTCTATGAAAAATGCTATGGTATTTTGGTAGAGATTGCATTCAATTTGTAGATTCCTTTGGGTAATATGGACATTTTAACAATATTAATTCTTCTGATCATGAGCATGGTTTATCTTTCCATTTGTGTCATCCTCAGTTTCTTTCATCAGTATCTTACAGTTTTCACCTTACAAATCTTTCAGCTTTTTGGTGAACTTCATTCCTAGGTATTTTATTCTTTTTGATGCAATTATAAATGGAATTTACACTTTTCTTAATTTCTCTTTCTGCTACTTAGTTACCAGTGTGTAGAAATGCAAGAGATTTCTTTCCTTCTTCTTCCTCTTCTTCTTCTTCTTCTTCTTCTTCTTCTTCTTTTTTTTTTTTTGAGACAGAGAGTCAGGGAGAGGGGCAGAGGGAAAGAGAGAGAATCTTAAGCAGGCTCCACACTCAGCATGAAGCCCAATGTAGGGCTCGATCCCACAACCTTGGGATCATGACCTGAGGCAAAATCAAGAGTCAGATGCTCAATCAACTGAGCCACCCAGGCAGCCCTGCAACAGATTTCTGTATGTTAATTTTGTATCCTGCACCTCCACTGAATTCATTTAATTATTTCTCATATTTTTTTCGTAGAGTGTTTAGGGTTTTCTATAGATAGTATCATGTCATCTTCAAATAGTGATAGTTTTACTTCTTCTTACCAGTTTGGATGCCTTTCATTTCTTTTTCTTGTCTAATGTCTGTGGGTAGGATTTCTAGTACTCTGTTAAATCAGAGTGAGGACAGTGGGCAGCCTTGTCTTTTTCCTGATTTTATTTTATTTAAAAAAATTTTTTTAATGTTTTATTTATTTCTAGGAGAGAGAGAGATGGCGTGAGCAGGGGAGGGTCAGAGAGAGAGGGAGTCACAGACTGAAACAGGCTCCAGGCTCTGAGCTGGCAGTCAGCACAGAGCCCGACGCGGGGCTTGAACCCATGAACTGCGAGATCATGACCTAAGCGAAAGTTGGACGCTTAACTGACTAAGCCACCCAGGCGTTCCAACTTTTTCCTGATTTTAGAGGTAAAGCTTTTTGCTTTTTATCATTGAGTATGATGTTAGTTGTGAGTTTGTCATATATGGCCTTTATTTTGTTTAGGCATGTTCTTTCTACACCTGCTTTGTTGAGTTTTTATCGTGAATGGATGTTACATTTTGTCAAATGCTTTTTCTGTATCTATTGTGATGATTATAGGATTTTTATCCTCCATTTTGTTAATGTGGTATATCATGTTGATTGATTTGTGGATATTGAGCCATTCTTGCATCCTGGAAAAACCCTACTTGATCATACTGAATGATTCCTCTAATGTATTGTTGAATTTGGTTTGTTAATAGTTTGTTGAGGATATTTGTATCTATGTTTATTAGAGACATTCATCTATATTTTTCTTTTTCTTTTCTTTGTTTCTTTTTTTGTATTGTCTTTGTCTGATTTGGCTATCAGGGTAATGGTGGTCTCATACAATGAATTTGGAAGCATTCCTCCTTCTTCTGTTTTTAGAAATTTTGAGAAGGATAGGTATTAACTCTTCTTTAAATATTTGGTAGAATTAACCTGTGTATCCTTCTGGTCCTATTTTGTTTGTTGGGAGTTTTCTGATTGTTGATTCAATTTTGTTACGAGTAATCAGTCTGTTTATATTTTCTATTTCTTCCTGATTCAGCCTTGGAAGATTATATGTTTCTAGGAATTCATCCCCTTCTTCTAGGTTGTTCACTTTGTTAGCATATACTTTTTCATAGTAGTCTGTTATAATCTTTTGTATTTTTGTGGAATCAGTTATAACTTCTCTTTTTTTCTGATTTTATTTATTTAGTCCTATATCTTTTTCTCTTGAGGAGTCTGGCTAATGGTTTATCTATTTTGTTTATCCTTTCAAAGAACCAGGTGTTAATTTCATGGATCTTTTCTACTGTTTTTTTAAATCTCTATTTCATTTCTTTCCTTTTTTTTTTTAAAATTTTCTTTATTTTTGAGAGACAGAGTATGAGCCGGGGAGGGGCAGAGAGAGAGACACACACACACAGCATCTGAAGCAGGCACCATGCTCTGAGCTGTCAGCACAGAGCCTGTCGTGGGGCTTGAACTCATGAACTGTGAAATCACGACCTGAGCCAAAGTCAGATGCCTAACTGACTGAGCCACCCAGTGCCCCTATTTCATTTATTTTCACTCTGTTCTTTATTATTTTCTCCCTTCGACTAGCTTTGAACCTTGTTTGTTCTTTTTCTAGATCCTTTAAGTGTAAGGTTAGATTGTTTATTTGAGATTTTTCTTATTTCTTGAGTTAGGCCTTTATGGCTATAAACTTCTCTCTTAGATCTACTTTTGCTATGTCCCAAAGATTTTGAACCATTGTGTTTTTATTTTCATTTGTCTCCAGATATTTTTTTTATTTCCTCATTGATGCATTGGTTGTTTAAAACCATGTTGTTTAGCCTTCATGTGTTTGTGTTTTTTCCAGTTTTCTTCTTGTAATTGATTTCTAGTTTCATAACATTGTAGTTGGAGAAGATGCTTGATAATGATTTCAGTTTTCTTAAATTTATTGAAACTTGTTTTATGGCCTAACATGTGATCTATCCTGGAAAATGTTTCATGTGTACTTGAAAAGAACATTGATTCTGTTGTTTTGGGATGGAATACTCTGTATATATCTGTTAAGTCCCTCTGGTTTAATGTGTCATTTAAAGTCACAGTTTACTTATTGATTTTCTCCCTGATCATCTATCCATTGGTGTAAGTGGGGTGATAAAGTCTCCACTATTATTGTATTACTGTCAGTTTCTCCCTTTGTGTCTGTTGATATTTGCTTTATGTATTTAAATGGTCCTATGTTGATACACAGATATTTACAATTCTTATATCCTCTTGTTGGATTGATCCCTTTATCATTATGTAATACCCTTCCTTGTCTCTTGTTACAGCCTTTTTATTTTTTTATTTATTATTTTTTTTTTACAAATAGTTTATTGTCAGATTAGTTTCCACATAACACCCAGTGCTCATCCCCACAAGTGCCCTCCTCCATGCCCATCCCCCCTCCCCCCCACATCCATCAGTCCTCAGTTTTTGTCAGCATTCAAGAGTCTCTCATGGTTTGCCTCTCTCCCTTTCCCCCACCATTTCCGCCCTTCTTCTCCCCCTTGTTCCTCCGTTAAGTTCCTCCTAATCCTCCTATACATGCAAACATATGGTAGCTGCCCTTCTCTGCCTGACTTATTTCGCTCAGCATAACACCCTCAAGGTCCATCCATGTTGCTACACATGGCCAGATTTCATTGTTTCTCATTGCCATGTAGTATTCCATGGTATAGATAAACCACATCTTTTTGATCCATTCGTCCGATGATGGACACTTAGGCTCTTTCCATGTTTTGGCTATTGTGGAGAGTGCTGCTATGAACATTGGGGTACATGTGCTCCTATGCATCAGCATTTCTGTATCTCTGGGGTAAATTCCTAGCAGTGCTATTGCTGGGTCATAGGGGAGTTCTATTGTTAGTTTCCTGAGGAACCTCCACACTGTGTTCCAGAGGGGCTGTACCAGTTTACATTCCCACCAACAGTGTAGAAGGGTGCCCGTTTCTCCACATCCTCGCCAGCATCTAGAGTTCTCTGATTTGCTCATTTTAGCCACTCTGACTGCTTACAGCCTTTTTAATGTCTGTCTTGCCTGATTTAAGTATTACTACCCCAGCCTTTTGTTGTTGTTGTTGTTGTTGTTGTTGTTTCAACTTGCTTGCAATATTTTTTTCCATCCCTTCACTTTCAGTCTGTGTGTCTCTTTAGGTCTGAAGTGAGGTTCTTGTAGGCAGTCTATAGATGGGTCTTGTTTGTTGTTGTTGATGTTGTTTTTATCCATTCAGTCATTCTCTGCCTTTTGATTGCAGCATTTAGTCCATTTACATCTCAAAGTCAATCCTGATAGGTATATACTTACTGCCCTTTGTTAATTGTTTTCCCGTTGTTTTGTAGTTCTTCTCTATTTTTTTCTTCTTCTCTTGTTCATATCCCTTATGATTATGTGACTTTCTTCAGTGTTATACTTGGATTCCTTTCTCTTTATGTTTTGTGTACCTATTAAAGGTTTTTGATTTCTGGTTTCTATGAGGCTCATATATAACATGTGTATAGCAGTCTATATTAAGTGGATGGCTGTTTAAGTTTGAACACATTCTAAAAGCACTACACTTTTACTCCCCCCTCCATGATTTAATATATGAAGTCATATTTTATATCTTTATATTTTGTGTATCTCTTAACTAATTTGTTTTTTTTTGTTTTAATTTTTTAAACGTTTATTCATTCTTGAGAGACAGAGAGAGACAGAGCATGAGCAGGAAAGGGACAGAGAGAGAGGGAGACACAGAATCTGAAGCAGGTTCCAGGCTCTGAGCTGTCAGCACAGAGCGTGATGCGGGGCTCGAACCCACAGACCGCGAGATCATGACCTGAGCCTAAGTCGGATGCTCAACCGACTGAGCCACCCAGGTGCCCCAACTCTTAACTAATTTTTGTAGATATAATTGATTGTGGTTCTTTTATCTTTTAACATTAATATTAGCTCTATAACTGATTGATCCTACTACCTTAAATTTTGTCCTTTTATCAGTCTCTCACTTCTAGTTATGGTCTCTTTTGCCTTAATATTTCTTGTAAGGCTGGGTTAGTGGTGATGAACCCCTTTAACTTTTGTTTATCTAGGAGACTCTATCTTTCCCTCATTTCTGAATGATAACCTTGCTGGTTGTATGTTTTTTTTCCTTTTAGGACTTTGAATATATCATGCCCCTTCCTCTTGGCCTAGAAAGTTTCTGCTGAAAAATCAACTGATAACCCTATAGCATTTTTCTTATACATAACTATTTGCTTTTCCCTTGCTGCTTTTGAGATTCTTTATCTTTAATTTTTGATATTTTAGTTATTATGTGTCTTGGTGTGGACCTCCTTTGGTTCATCTTGTTTGGGGTTTTCTGTGCTTCCTGGACCTGCATGTCTCTTTCCTTTCCCAGGTTAGGGAAGTTTTCAGCTATTGTTTCTTCAGATAAGTTTTATGCCCCTTTCTCCCTCTCTTCTTCTTCTAGGACCCCTATTATGTGAATGTTAGTACACCTGATGGTGTTGTGGTGATCCCTTCATCTGTCATCATTTTTAGAAGTTACTTTTTCTTTTTGCTATTCAGCTTGGATGCTCTCCATTACCTTGTCTTCCATATCTCTGATTTATTCCTCTGCATGCTCTGATATGCTGTTGATTCCCTCTAATATATTTTTTGTTTCAGTTATTGTATTCTTCAGCTTTGATTGGTTCTGTTTTGTATTTTCTATCTCTTTGTTGAGGTTATCACCCTTCTGCCAAGTCCAGTGAGTATCTTTATGACCATTACTTTGAACTTTTTATCAGGTAGATTGCTTATCTCCGTTTTGTTTAGTTCTTTTTCTGATATTTTGTCTTGTTCTTTTGTTTGGAACATATTCTTCTGCCTCCTCATTTTGTCTGACTCTTTGTATTTGTTTCTATGTATTAAGTGGATCAGCTATGTCTTCTACTCTTGAAGGTAGTAGCCTTATTTAGAAGGTATCCTATGGTGCCCAGTAGTGCAGTCTCCCCTGGTTACCAGAACCAGGCCACAACTGCTATGGTTGTGTTGGCAGACAGGGCTGGCTCCCCTCACCCCCACCCACTTCCTGGGGCAGGAGTCACTTTGGAGGGATTCAATACCACTGGGGCTGCCTGCCAGGTGTAGTGGGGTGGTAGTTGCTTTAGGGAGAAGCCAGCCCCAACCAAAGCTGCCCACCAGGTGTGGCAGGGTAGAAGTTGCTTTGGAGAAGCACCTGCCATGGCAGGTCTATAGGTGAATGCCAGAGTGGGGTAATAGGTGCTAGTAAGGTAGGTAGAGAGTGTCAGAATTGACTCCCACAAGCATCTGGCTAGCTAAGCTGAAGGAGGATAAGATAAATGGTACCTGCCAAAACTCCCATTTCTAGAGTAAGCTCCCAAAGATCTTTGTCTCTCCAGCACATGCTGTAAAGTTAGTCAGTAAATCTCCTTCATGTATAACCCACGTGCTTTTCAAACTGCTGCCTCTGTGGCAGCTCTTTAAGAATGGAGACTCAGTGGAGCACCTGGGTGGCTCAGTCAATTAAGCATCTGACTCTTGGTTTTAGCTCAAGTCATGATCTCATGGTTTGTGAGTTCGAGCCCCAGGTTGGGCTCTGCACTAACACAATGGAGCCTGTTTGAGATGCTCTCTCTCCCTCTCTCTGCTCCTCTTCTGCTCTCTCACACGTGTATTCTCTCTCTCTCTAAACAAATAAATTAAAACATTATAAAAAAAAAGTATGAAGACTCAGGGACGCTTGGGTGGCTCAGTTGGTTAAGTGTCCAACTGTTGATTTCTGCTCAGGTCATGATCTCATGGTTCATGAATTAGAGGCCCAAGTCGGGCTCAGTGCTGACAGTGTGGAGCCTGCTTGGGATTCTCTCTCTCCCTCTCTCTATGCCCCTCCCCTGCTCACATGCACGTGAGCACATGCACTCTGTCTCTTAAAATAAACAACTTAAAAATAAAAAGAATGGAGACTCTGTTTCCTATAGACTTCTGACCTTTGTGGAATTAAGCCCTACTGATCTTCAAACTCAGATGTTATAGGGACTCATCTTCCCAGTGCAGCTTCCCAGAGCTGGAGATGTCCAATGTGGGGCTTGATCCTCTTGTTCCTCAGAGACGATTTCTGTGTCTGTAATGTCTCTCCCTCTTGTGGAAGGTCTGGTTCTCAACTGTGTCCCTGCCCATCATCCCCCCTTTTTTAATTTTTTAAAAATTTTTTGAGAGAGACAGAGAGAGAATGCAAGTGGGAGAGGGGCAAAGAGAGAGGGAGACAGAGAATCCGAAGCAGGCTCCAGGCTCCAAGCTGTCAGCACACAGCCCAATGCAGGGCTCAAACCCACAGAGCTCGAGATCATGACTTGAGTCAAAGTCAGATGCTCAACTGACAAAGCCACCCAGGTGCCCCTCCTACCCTTCATGATATGGCCTTCACATAAAATCTTTAGCTATGGAAGATCTGTTCTGTTGAGGTCATTTTCAGAGTGAGTTGCATTATATGCATTTAGAGCTTTGTTGTGTCTGTGGGATGAAGTGAGCTCAGGATGCTTCTACTTTACCATCTTTCTGAGATCCTGTTATTAATACCTATTTCTTTCATTGATTCATGGAAATCTGCAGCTTTCACTAAGGTTTTGGTTAACTTCTTTCAGTTTTTCATTGCTTTTTATTTCCTTATTCATTTAAAAACATTTAAATATATTTCACAGTAACTTAAAGCCACTTAAGACCATCTCATTAGATCCTTTGCATCCCTTCCTTCCTTTCTTTCTACCTTTATTCCTTCCTCCCTTCCTTCCTCTAATGATTCATTCATTTATTTAACATTGATTGACTTAATATGCCAGGTTTTATTTTTATTTAAAAATTTTTTTATAGTTTTTATTTATTTTTGAGACAGAGAGAGACAGAGCATGAGCGGGAGAAGGGCAGAGAGAGAGGGAGACACAGAGTCTTTAGCAGGCTCCAGGCTCTGAGCTGCCAGCACAGAACCCGATGCAGGGCTCGAACCCACGAACCGCGAGATCATGACCTGAGCCGAAGTCTGACACTTCACCCACTGAGCCACACAGGTGCCCCTTTGCCAGGTTTTAGGGGTACCTGGTGGCTCAGTCAGTGAAGTGTCTGACTGTTGATCTCAGCCCAGATCATGATTTCACGGTTTGTGGGTTTGAGCCCGGCATCTGGGATTCTCTCTCTCCTTCTCTCTGCCCCTCTCCCTCTCTCTGCCCCTCCCCTGCTCATGTGTGTTCCCTCTGTCTCAATAATGAATAAACTTAAAGAAAAAAGTTAAAAAAATACACAAGGTTTTATACTAGATCCTAGGACAGAAAAGTAAATAAAACACAGCCCCATTTCTCAAGGTGCCTTCAGCCTCTTCAATGCATTACTAATCCAGAAAAAGAGTTTCATGACATAGAACAGAATTTTATTTTTTTTTATTTTATTTTATTTACAAATAGTTTATTGTCAAGTTGGTTAGAACAGAATTTTAAAGGACATGTGAAGCTGTGCCAGAAAATCTTTGACTTAAATAACTTAACTTCTTTTTTAGTGGGTATGATATTTTTGGTCAAAGAACCTACCCACTATTCCTCAAGCTTCTGTAAAGTCAGCCCTGCTACCTTCTAAAAGATACATTATAGTAATACTTACTGATTCATGTGCAAGGGGGTTGTGAGAAATTTCACAATATTTACTGTCAAGTCTTATTCAATAGAGAAATTATGACTGGAAGTAGTACTTTTGGGAAATGGCTTTTGTCAGGCTGAATTATTTGTTGTATAACATCTATGCTAAACCTGAAAGTAATAGACAAGTATTCAAAATAAATCTGAGTGGGGTGCCTGGATGGCTCAGTTAGTTGAGCATCTGACTCTTGATTTTGGCTCAGGTCGTGATCCCACCAGGTTTGTGTGATCGAGCCACACTCAGCATGGAGCCTGCTTGGGATTCTCCCTCTCTCTGCTCCTCTTCCCCACTTGCACTCTCTTTCTCTTTTTCTCTCTCAAAAACAAACAAAAAAACCAAAACAAGTCAAAAAAAAAAAAAAACCCAAAACCAAAATGAATCTGAGTATTTTTCTTCTTTTGTCATTATTAGTAACATTACTTCCAGTGGACATTTAACAACATTTAACTTTTTATCAGAAATAATAGAAATATAGATTTACTTGTATAATTTTAAAAATTAAATATATGTTACTAAATATTCAAAGAAGAAAGTGATTGGCTTACATTAGGGACATATTTGTTCATCATAAGTGGTTGTTCAGAGCTTGGACTTTGAATTCTATTTCATATGTTTCTGAAAAATATGAATAATCAGGGGCGCCTGAGTGGCTCAGTTGGTTAAACGTCTGACTTTGGCTCAGGTCACGATCTCAAGGTTCATCAGTTTGAGTCCCACGTTGGAATCTGTGCAGACAGCTCAGAGCTGCTTCGAATTATCTGTCTCTCTGTCTCTCTCTCTTTGCCCCTCTGCTACTCACACGTGCATGCACAGTCACACACCCTCGCTCTCTCATAAATAAATAAACATTAAAAAATATGAAGAATCAAACTGCATTGTTTTCAAAAAACATTCTAAAAGCATAGATGTGCTTTGTTTGCGTTAAATAAGCATTGTTAGTAAGAAGCAAATAATTTGTACGGTAATTTTGCCTAAACTTCTGTTAATTGACTGCCATTCCAAAATTTATTAGAGAAACTTTGACAAGAAAAAATTAGTTTTTTTTTTAATTTTTAATGTTTTATTTATTTCTAGGAGACAGAGAGAGACAGCGTGAGCAGCGGAGGGTCAGAGAGAGAGGGAGTCACAGACTGAAACAGGCTCCAGGCTCTGAGCTGGCAGTCAGCACAGAGCCCGACGCGGGGCTCGAACCCACAAACCGCGAGATCATGACCTAAGCGAAAGTCGGACGCTTAACCAACTAAGCCACCCAGGCGCCCCGAAAAAATTAGTTTTAAACCATGAAGTACTACGGGGTACCTGGGTGGCTCAGTCAGTTAAGTCTCTGACTTCGGCTCAGGTCATGATCTCATGTTTCGTGAGTTCAAGCCCCACGTCAGGTTCTATGTTGACAGCTCAGAGACTGGAGACTTTCAGATTCTGTGTCTCCCTCTCTCTCTGCCCCTCCCCCACTAGCGCTCTGTCTGTCTCTCTCCCTTTTTCTCAAAAATAAACATTAAATAAGTAAATAAAAATAAAGTATAAGAAAACCATGAAGTACTATATTAATACAAAATATTATACTTTTCAACATTTAAAGGAATTACTATAAAGTGATTTCATAGACTTAGTTTACTTAAATGAGCAAAGCTATAAATGAGAAAATATGAACGAAAAATGTTTGCCTTCAAAGAGAGAAAGGATGGAAACATAGAAAGGAGAAGAGATCCCTCATTTTCAGTTTTTTGTTCACCACTTGGTGTGTGGTCCTTCAGGGGATAGGACCAATAGTCTCTTTATTTGTAAGAATATTAGAATAAAATACAAGGAATTAAGAAAAACACTGTGGTGTGAAAATTGGATTAAAAATTTTATATAAGCCCATGATTAAATAGCGTATTAGTTATCTATTGCTACATGATATTACCACAAGTTTAGACGCTTAATACAAGTTACATTTATTATCTCACACTTTCTGTGAGTCGAAATTCTGGGCATGGCTTAGCTAAATGCTGCGCCATTGGGACTCGCAAAGGCTCAATCAAGGCATCAGTCAAGGCTGTGCTAGCATCTGCTCCCAGACTCGGTGGTTCTGGGCAGTTTTTCCTTCCTTGCAGGCTGCTGGACTGAGGGGCTCAGTGTCTTGCTGGCTGTCAACCCAAGGCTGCCCTCAGTTCTTTGCCAAGTGGCCGTTGCCTGGCAGCTGGCTTCTTTACACTCAGCAAGGGAGATCGTCTCCTTGTGAAACTGACATTAGTCATACACACCTAATCACGTATATGTGTCATGTGCACGCTGTCATCTTTGCCATACACTGCTGACTACAAGCAAGTCATGGTTCCTCCCACATTCAGGAGGGGGAGCACACCGGGAGCAGGAACATCAGGAGGCAGGGATCATAGGGGCCATCCACAGTCTGTCTGCCTTGATATGTAAATTTTCCACCTCTGTGCATTGAAATGGCCTAAAAGCAATGTCACCCCAGTAATAATGAATACGTGTAGTGCTCAAGTTGTGGCCTCTGAAAACCATTCCTCATTAAAAGGCAGCTGGACCTTTTGGAGAAATAGCTTACTCCAAGGCTGGAACAGGGAGAATACGAGGAAATAGGGATTTTTTTGTTGTGCTAGAAATCAACAAAGTTCTTAAAGATCACTGGGGTTCTGTTCCACTGGCCATGGTCATGACATTTAGAGTCTTAGAAAGACTAATGGTGGTAATGAATTCAAACAGATGGACTCTATGAAAACTCATGATTTAATAATGATGTTCAAAGTAGAGAAAATCTGAAATTTTTTATTTATCATCATTTGAGGAAGCTATTAAATCAACTACTTACTATGAAAATTGATAATTAATGGCAAAAAAAAAATTAAGCACTTTAGCCTGCCTTTCCAGTAGAATTTATATTTCAGGTAACCAAATTTCCCCATAGATGAGGGAAAGCTTTATTTCACAGGTGAATGCTAATTAGTAGTAAATGTAGAAGAGATGATAGATTTTGAAAAACATCACAAACCTGAATGAAATTACCATGATAATTATCATTATAACACCGTATCAACAGATGTTAAAATGGTAAATGGAAACTGGGTTTGTTTGTTTTTTAAGATCTTATTTTTGAGTAATGTCTACACCCAACGTGGGGACTGAACTCACAACTCTGACATCAAGAGTCACGTGCTCTAACGACTGAGTCAGCCGGAGGCATTTTAAAATGCAAAAATAACAAGGATCACTTCCTAGTTTCAGGGCAAAAACATAACTGTAAAATAGAGGGATTGGGCAGTCGTCACCTTAATCCACTGGTCAGTCTTGACATCATTAATGGATTAATGGATTATGTGTTTTCTGATGCGATTCAATAAGAATACCCATCACCTATAGAGGATTCCAGCCAAAAACGTTTAGTAAAAATGTTACAGCAAATACAGGGGTTAAAAGAACAAACTAAATAGCACCAGAGATAGTAACTAAATGAACCAGAAGGCAGCACTTTCTTGAGAGCAACTATGGAACCATCCCTTCAACCATCCTTCAAAAGGACCTAATAATCATATGCTATGTGTGGCCCTCGAACAGATTCTGATATGAACCAAACAACTGTTAAGGGCATTTTTGTGTCCTTTGGGAAATTTTTATTATAGCTTAGATATTTGATGAAATGGACATATGGAGTTTGTAGACTTAAAAAAAAAAAAAGCAGGTTATGGGGCACCTGGGTGGCTCAGTCAGTTGTGTCCAACTTTGGCTCAAGTCATGATCTCACGGTTCACGAGTTTAAGCCCCACATCGGGCTCTGTGTTGACAGTTCAGGTCCTTGAGCCTGCTTCCAATTCTGTGTCTCCGTGTCTCCCTGCCCCTTCCCCACTTGTACTCTGTCTCTCTCTGTTTGTCTTTCTCTCAAAAATAAGTAAAACATTAAACAAATTTTAAAGCAGGTTATAAAATAGCACGTGATCCAACTGTGATCCATTTTTGCAAGAAGTACACACACATACACATACACACATATAATGGGACAGTAAAAGATCTGGAAGCAGTACAGGTACCAAGGTGCTAACAAGGTGGGGATTGGGAGTGGTGAGTGTTTGTGAGTTTCCTATTGTTGTTGCAACAAATTACCACACATTCATTGCCTAAAACACAAATTTCTTCTCTTACAGTTTTGTAGGTCAGAAGTATAAAGAGGCTTGTGGGACTAACACCAAGGTGTCTGCAGGGCCGATTCCTTTTGGAAGCTCTAGGAATGAATCCATTGCTTACATCTTTCAGTTTCTTGAGGCTGCTTGCATTCCTTGCTTCTGGTTGCATCACTCCAATATATGCTTATTATCACACCACCTTCTCTGTCTTCTGACCCTCCTGCTTCCCTTTTATAAGGACACTCGTGGGGACATTGGGCCCACTTGGTAATCCAGGACAATCTACCCACCTCAAGATCCTTAATTTAGTCACATCTGCAAAGTCCCTTTTACGGTAACATTTACAGTTTCCTGGGACTCGGTCGTGGACATCTTTGAGGGGGCCTTTCTGCCTACTACAGAATGTGATGCTTTTATTTTTATTTATATATTTTGTATTTTTTTAAGTTTATTTATTCTGAGAGAGAGAGCATTCACATGAATTCCTGCGAGTTGGGAGGAGCAGAGAGAGAGAGAGAGAGAGAGAGAATCCCAAGCAGGCTCCATGCCATCAGCAAGGAGACTGACACTGGGTTCATCTTGTAAACCATGAGATCAGGCACCCCTATATATTTCTGTATTTTTATATAATGTGGATGTATTACTTAAAATATATTAGTTAAAAGTAGAAAAACGTGGGGCGCCTGGGTGACTCAGTCAGTCCGACCCTTGGTTTCAGCTCAGGCCATGATCTCACCATTCATGAGATCAGGTCACACAAATGGCTCTGTGCCATCAGCGCTCGGGATTCTCTCTCTCTACCCCTCCCCTGCTTGTGCTCTCTCTCTCTCACTCAAAATAAACTTGAAAACAAGTAGAAAAATGTTCAAGTTTAATATCAAATGACATTAAATGTGGTTATTTATAGCCTTTATCTGGCTCCGTGCAAAGTTTGAGCTTCATATTCAGTTATTTTCTTACTTTGTATTTATATGAAATCTTAAAATTCAAATTCATAATTGTACATCACCAGCAATGGAAGCAAGTGTTTGGTAACTGGGTCAGAGACTTGTGTATGTTGGACTGAACGAGAATTCATAATTTGAGAAGTCATTTCTTCCGTTGAGTGTTGCCTGCAGATGCTACGTGAATGAGGTATCAGCCTCAGATTCTGCAAGGATGAATGTTTCACCTTAAGAGAGTGGGTCTCACGAGGGGCAGTGTCACCCAAGGGTCTACTTCAAAAACACGTGGGGCTCCTTGGCTTGTTGCTGTGACCTACACGAATCGCCTGGCCGGGATCTCCCGGCGGTTAGTTGGACAGAAGCCAAGAATGTCATATGTCATTCAGTACACATGACTTTCTTACAAGGATGAATTTTCCTACATCTTACATAATTTTCAAATGTCCCCTTAGACGTTCGTGTATATGAAAAACTCATTTGTCATTATCTGAACCTAAACCTGACCTTGTTTTACATTTTCTCTTTCTAAAATGTATTTTTTTTTAAGTATGGAATGCTTTTACAAATTTGCATGTCATTCTAGTGCAGGGGCTATGCTTGTCTTCTCTGTATAATGCCAATTCTAGTATATTGCTGCTGAAGTGAGCATAACTCAAAGTCTTTTTTTCATGGTTTTAATATCCTGGAATTTTCCAGGAATGGAACTACTGTGTAAATTGAAAGGAGTATGTGTTGTTTTGTTTGGAACTTTACCAAGAACGGCTTAATGGTTTAGAAAATCACACTAGTGACATCAACGCCATTTATGGGCTGCACTAGATATCTTCCATTTGTCCTTGCTGATTCACTCCACCCTCTCCACCTGCTCTGTGCCATGGGAAGGGACAGCATCAATGGGTTTCCTTGCCCTCCAACTTCTGGGTAGGTTCGCTCAGTGGAAAGCATGGGCAGGAAATCTGGAAGGTGAAAGGAGAGTGAGGTGTGCCACTTGTAATGACCATTAGGAAGTGAGTGTCATCTGATCCATGGAAACATAAAATTGGATGTGACAACCCTATTCCATTAGAAAATGGTAGCTCTAGGGGCGCCTGGGCGGCTCAGTCAGTTAAGCGTCCCACTTTGGCTCAGGTCATGATCTCAGGGCTCGTGAGTTCAAGTCCCGCGTTGGGCTCTGTGCCGACAGCTCAGAGCCTAGAACCTGCTTTGGATTCTGTGTCTGCCTCTCTCTCTGCCCCTCTCCTGCTAGCGTTCTGTCTCTGTCTCTCTTAAAAATAAACGTTAAAATGGGCGCCTGGGTGGCTTAGTCGGTTAAGCGTCCGACTTTCGCTTAGGTCATGATCTCGCGGTTCGTGGGTTTGAGCCCCGCGTCGGGCTCTGTGCTGACTGCCAGCTCAGAGCCTGGAGCCTGTTTCAGTCTGTGACTCCCTCTCTCTCTGACCCTCCCCTGCTCACACTGTCTCTCTCTCTCTCTCCTAGGAATAAATAAAACATTAAAAAAAATAAAAAACAATAAACGTTAAAAAAAAGAAAGAAGAAAATGGTAGCGCTATATAAACACGAGTGAGTCCAAGCTGCTCAGGAGGCACAAGCAAACTGCATGAAGACTGAGTTTTAAACTCCCATGGCACTTGCTCCCACTGATTTACTTCTCCCTTAACCCACAGTTACGACTTCCCAGAGAGTTCTCTATGACTGGTTATCAGGTAAAGCACAGGCCTGGTTTATACACAGTTTGCTGGTACCAACTGAAAAGTGGGTGCATTCTAGCCCCTAAAAGACAGTAGTGAAGGAAACTATTCCTAGGAGCAAAACTTTGGGCGTACCTCTCATTGTCCACTTCACGTGGAAGGATAGATAGCCCCTTTTCTGTCCGGGCACACTATTGCTGGAAGGTACTATCTGTCACAGCCCACACCACCACTGTTTGTGCTTGTTTGACGTGTCTGGAATGCAAGACCCAGACCGCCCTTTACCAGCGCCACTTCTCAGGGCTTCGTTTGTAGGGAACTGCCTTGAGGGATGAGGCGACAGCTCCTTCTGAACAAATGATGGGCTTGCTTTAAAAGATGTGAACTCCCCAAGGCCGCTTTTCCTCAGCTGCAACGCAAAAGTACGTTATGTACACAGCGAATCTATCCGGGCTCCTCTGCATGACCCATGTGGGATTCGGGGAGTGGGGAACCCACACAAATATGCAGATGGCTGCTGGCATCCAGGAAATGGTAACAGGCTAACTTGTTAGCCTGTAAATAGGAGAAAAATCTCAACCCCCAACTAATATTTATTATACACTTTGCAGTTAGTTTTCTAAGTCTTTTTGATAGTGTGTGATGTGTACCTGATTTTGCATTGAGGGATACAACTTGGAACTGTTCCTCTGTAGCGTTGGTCCCTCAGGGAAAAATTTTGTCACTTTTATGTTTGGCAAAAGTCCGCTGACAGAGGTGTCACTGCACATCTGTTGGAAAAAGCAAGTAAGTTTTAATGACTTCATAAAATTAATTGAAAAAGTTTCAATGGCGACAGTACTAAGGACTAGGGATGAACGGATTGCCAATATAATCAGCCAGAAATTCAGATATTGTCAGTTTTTGCTATTCACACTGTAGGATGGATAACATTCCATGCCAGTATTCCAACTGTTTATAATTCTATTTTGCCCTTTTCCTTTCCATAGTAAGTTTTAATTTTCCTAGGCCTGTCTTTATTTCTTTCAGTTCTAATTAATGGAATTTCAGTATTTGGTCTGGAAACCCACAGGCTGTCCTAATTGCTGGTGTAAGGAATCCCAGCACCAGAATAAGATTTTTCTGGTTTTTTAATATGTCCTTGAAAATGTTATTACTAATGAAAGGGTCTTGTAAGACATCTGTAACTCAGAACTTATGGCTTGTTCTGTGAACGTAACTTTGGCCTTAAAAAGCCTGTAATTCTTTTTGTTTGTATTACTTAATAATGTGTTTCCCTGGTAATGATATTTAAATTGCTACCCCCATGTCCTAAAAGCTATGCATACCTACGAGTTTTCTGTAATAGCCAAGTTAATGGAAAATTTATGTGCACACAAAAACTTGTATGCAAATGCTTACAATAGCTTTATTCATCAGAATCTGCCAGATGTCCTTTAACAGGTGAATGGATAAACAAACTGGTCCATGTACACAATGGAATGCTAGTCAGTGATAAGAAGGAAAGATCTACTAAGTCTCTGAATAACATGAATGAGTCCTTTTTGTAGTGGTAAAATATATGTAGCATAAACACGGATGAATTGTAAATGCACTTTGCCAAGTGTCGGAAGCCAGATTCTAAGATCCAGAAGTACTGCATAATGCCATTCATAAGACATTGTGGAAAAGGCAGAAGTAGAGGGAGATGTGGTAGTTTCCTATGACTGCTGTAAAAAATTACCACAAACTTGGTGGCTTACAACAACGCAAATGTATTCTCCCAGAGTTCTCGAGGCCAGAACTAAAAAATCCATTTCACTAGGCTAAAGTCAAGGTGTTGCAGGACTAGTTCCTTCTGGAGGATCTAAGGGACGATTTGTTTTCATGACTCTTCCGGCGTCTGGCGGCTGCCTGTATGACTTAGCTTGTGACTCCTTCCTCACATCACTGCAACCCCTTGCGTCCATCCTCACGTCTCCTCCTAACTTCTTTGTCTGTCTTGCTGCTCTCTTTTAAGGACCTTTGTGATTACATTTAGGCCTCACCTGGATAATCTCTCCCTCATGAAATTCTTAACTTAATCACATCTGTGAAGTCTCTTTTGCCATTCATGGGTTGCCGAGATCAGGACTTGGATATTTTTTCAGGTCATTATTCAGTCTACCACAGTACAGAAAGCAGAGCAGTCATTACCAGGGCTTGTAGAAGAGGGAAGGATTGAGTACAGGATGGCTTTTCCAAGGGTGGTGGTGGACTTAGGGCTCTACAGTTGTCAAAAACCCATGAGTTAAGCGTCTGACTCTTGAGGCTGCTTGGGATTCTCTCTCTCCCTCTCTCTCTGACCCTTCCTCCTTTCTCTCTCTCTCTCTCTCACACACACACACACACACACACACACACACTAAATAAATAAATAATGAATAAATAAAAACTCAAAAAAACCCACACAGAATGTTACATCACCAAGAATGAACTTTATTTACTCTTTGCAAAATTTTAAAAACCATTCTGTCAGTGATCCCAGAATGGAATGCAGACTGTGACAAAAGAATCTGATTGTATTAAAAATGGATGTCATAGGGGAGCCTGGGTGGCTCAATCGGTTAAGTGTCCGACTTCGACTCAGGTCCTGATCTTGCAGTTTGAGCCCCACGTTGGCCTCTGTGCTGACAGCTCTGAGCCTGGAGCCTCTTCGAATCCTATGTCTCTCTCTTTCTCTCTGCCCCTCCCTGCTTGTGCTCTCTCTCTTTCCCTCTCTAAAATAAATAAATATTTTTAAAGAATTTTTAAAAAATGGATGGCATAACTTCACTGAAGAAGGCAGGCGGGAAAGTTAAGTAACTTGGAAAAACTGTTTTTAAGCTTATGGACACAGAGGATAGATTGGTGGCCACCGGAGGAGACGGGTGAGGTCTGGGCAAAATGGGTGAAAGGAGGCAAACGTCTCCAGTTATAAAATAAAGAAGTCATGGGGATATAATGTACAGCATGGTGACTAGAGTTAATACCATATTACATATTTGAACGTTGCTAAGAGAGGGAGTCTTTAAAGTTCTCATCACAAGAAATATGTGTAGGGTGGCAGATGTTAACTGGACTTATTGTGGTGATCATTTTGCAGTATATACAAATGTCACATCATTATGTTGTACACCTGTAACTGATGTACTGTTGTATGTCAATTATACTTCAATTAAAAAAAAGAAAAAATGGTGTTTTGGCTAGGGAAGGGAAGACTAACAATAAAAAGAACTGTACATAAATGTACTGCAGTTAGTAGATAATATATAGAGATACAGATATGTATGTATACATAGGGTAGTATACTTAGGTACATTTCCTGGCTCTGGCTTCTGCAGTGGTCTAGGCAGTGAAACACCAGCAGCAAGGAGCACACATAGCCCCCAGATCTTTGTTTCTCAATACCATTCTCCAGTAAAAAGATTCAGCGCTCCTGAAAGAAATGGCTGATGGGTTGGGGCAGGGGAGATATGAGTGCAGGACATTTGGTAGGGCCACAAGAAGACTGTAGGAGCCTGCACCTGGCCTCTGCAGCCCCCTGCTGTGACTCGTTTACTGTCATGTCTATTCTGACTTCGGTGCTCTTGCTATAACATGTCCTTCCCCTGTAATAAACTCTTTACATTTGTAAGCCATGTCACTTTGGGTCCTGTGAATCTTCTTTAGCAATGGAACCCTGCTTACATGCCACTGTTACTACAGCTGTATATTCAAGCTTTTATAAATGCTGCATGGGCTCTAGGAAACAAAAATGGTATATTATCTACCATTCAATACATGTTTTTTTCCCAGGAATCTATTAAAACAAGAATTATTAATCATATTGTTAAGTGATCACTATCCTTCATATTTTGGCTTTATAAATTTCAGTGTCATTTTATTTTGTTTATTTTTTTAAGTTTATTTCAGAGAGAGAGAGAAAGAGAGCATGAGCAGGGGAGGGGAGAGAGAGAGGAGACAGAATCCCTAGCAGGCTCCACACTGTCAGTGCAGAGCCCAATGCAGGGCTCAGACTCATGAACTGCGAGATCATGACCTGAGCCTAAATCAAGAGTCGGATACTTAACCAGATGAGCCACCAAGGTGCTCAATGTCATTTAAAAAAATTTTTTTATTAAATTTTTTTTCTTAAATAATTTATTGTCAAGTTGGTTTCCATATAACACCCAGTGCTCATCCCCACAAGTGCCCTCCTCCATCCCCATCATCCCCCTTCCCCCTCCACCACCCCCATGAACCCTCAGTTTGTTCTCAGCATTCAAGAGTTTAAAATTTTTTTAAATGTTTATTTAGTTTTGAGAGACAGAGAGAGAGAGACAGAGCACGAGCATGGGAGAGCAGAGAGAGAGGGAGACACAGAATCTGAAGCAGACTCCAGGCTCTGAGCCATCAGCCCAGAGCCCAACGCGGGGCTCAAACGCACAGACCACGAGCTCATGACCTGAGCCGAAGTGGAACGCTTAACCGACTGAGCCACCCAGGTGCTCCTCAATGTCATTTTTTAAATGTCAGATTGTACTAATGTAAGTACATCTTTTATTCCTTTAAATTTGCATTATCTTTTAGATATTTCCTCTTCCTTTACATTAGTCTTTTTGTTTCATTTTGTGTTTCACTTCAATAACATAAAATAGAATTCTTAATCCAGTTTGTGAATCCTAATTTTTATTTACTTTTAAAGATTTTACTGAAAAATTTTTTAATGTTTATTATTTATTTTTTGAGAGAGAAACAGAATGAGAGCAGGGGAGAGGCAAGAGAGAGGGAGACACAGAATCTGAAGCAGACTCCAGGTTCTGAGCTATCAGTACAGAGCACAACATGAGGCTCTAACCCATGAACCATGAGATCATGACCTGAGCTAAAGTCGGATGCTTAAGCAACGGAGTTACCCAGGTGCCCCAAGATTTTACTTTTAAGTAATCTCTACATCCAACATGGGACTCAAACTTACAACCCCAAGATCAAGAGTCACATGCTCTGCTGACTGAATTGCCAAGCATCCCTATGAATCTTAATTTAAAATTTTTTTATCGTTTTATTTATTTTCGAGAGTCGGAGAGAGAGAGAGAGAGAGACAGAGTACAAGTGGGGGAGGGGCAGAGAGAAAGGGAGACACAGAATCCAAAGCTGGCTCCAGGCTCTGAGCTGTCAGAACAGAGCCTGATGTGAGGCTTGAACCCATGAACTGTCAGATCATGACCAGAGCTGAAGTTGGATGCTTAACCCACTGAGCCACCCAGGTGCCCCTGAATCTTAATTTTTAATAGGGGAGTCGATTCCATGATATTTATCATGATCACTAACATATTTTTTATTATAAATGTCATATTTTAATGCTATTTTTGATGTGTCCTTACTTTTCAAATTTGTTTTATGAATTTTAAATTTCTTTTCCCCTTTTGTTTGCTTTTATCTTTTTCATTTCTTTTTTTTTTTTTAAACGTTAATTCACTTTTGAGACAGAGAGAGACAGAGCATGTGTAGGGAAGGGGCAGAGAGAGAGGGAGACACAGAATCCAAAGCAGGTTCCAGGCTCTGAGCTGACTGCACAGAGCCCGATGCGGGGCTCAAACTCACAGACTGCAAGATCATGACCTGAGCTGAAGTCGGACGCTTAACCGACTGAGCCACTCAGGCGCCCCTATTTTCTTCATTTCTTTGGAAGCCATATATACTCCTTTTGATACTGGTAAGTGTGACTTTTCAGTTTTTCAAAAGCATTCTGTGGGTAATGTACACAGTATGTATGTATGTATATATGTATTATTTTAATTCCAGTATAGTTAACATACAGTTATATTAATTTCAAGTGTACAATATAGTGATGCAACAATTCTGTACATTTTTATTTTATTTTTTTGGAGAGAGAGAGAGATAAAGAGAAAGAGAGTGTGCGTGAGTGAGCATGTGCATGAGCTAGGGAGCAGCAGAGAAGGAGAGAGATAATCCCAAGCAGGCTCCGCACCCAGCATGGAGCCTGATGCTCAGTGAGATCATGATCTGAGCCCAAATCCAGAGCCAGATACTTAACCGACCAGGCCACCAGGTGCCCTCAAAATAACTGTACTCTTAATCCCCTTCCTTTTGTAACCCATCCCCCCACTGACCTCCCCTCTAGTAACCATCAATTTGTTTTCTACAGTTAAAAGTCTGGTTTTGGGCTCCCGGTAAGGGACTAGCTTTCCGGGAAGGGCAGGCCGTCGGCATCTCTCATCACCTCCGCCATGTTGCAGAACCTATATATCCAGGTAGGTTCGAGGCAGAGGATGAGAGAGGTGCCATCCCCTGTGCAGCCTCCACTGGGGGACAGAAGTCCTACTGCATGTGCAGCGGGCGGCCGTCCTGGGACCTGACCACTCCTGCTCCAGCTTGCTCACAGGGCGCAGGTTCCAGGCCGGAGAAGAACGGCAAGAAGGGTATGGGCCACTATTCCCACCCAGTTACCCTCTTCTAACCCTCAAGAGTTACGCTCTTCTAACATGTGTCATCATCCCCTCTGGCAGGTCAGCTGTAGTAGTGCAGAGGTCCTCTTACAGGAGTGTGTGCCCTGGTCGTTGGTAGCCATCCCTGTGAAAGACAACTCGCGGAGCGTGTGAATCTTCCCTTACAGCCCCGTTCTCTAAAAACCCCAGCTGTTGCTCCGTTGAGACGCCGAAAAGCAGACGGACTCTGTTGCCTTATCGCCTAGCGGTGGAGAGTTCCAGATGTGTGACCGCGGGCACGTCACTTGACCTCCGCAGTCCTTGCCCCCATCGTCTGTAAGGTGGGGCAACCCCTAGGCCTCGCCGCCTCGGGCCCTTTGCACTTGCTCCAAACCATCCTTCCTCTCTTTTATGTGCTCGTGTTTCCTCACCGCGACCTTTGAATTCTGCTCGCACCTCTAACCGCAGCCGCCCGGCCTCTGGCCCGGCACCTCACTCCAGCCCCTTGGCCCCTGCCTGCCGGAGGTGGGGGGGCGGGGGGGACCCGAGGGCGAGCACGCGGCACCGAGGCCGCCCCGTGGTTCTGTGGCGAGGCCAGAGGACAGACTCTCTTCCGTCCAGGGCCACCGGGCTGCGGGGAGCCCAGAGCCGCCTGTGCCGCGACGGCGGGGGCCGGAAGAGAGCGGCGGCAGCTGGAGGGCAAAGGGGTCCCGACGGGCTCGCTGGGGACGGAGGGGTGGGGGGGGGAGGGCCGGAATGCGGCGGACGTGGAGGCTGGCCCCAGCGGCTTTACTGGAAGCCAAGGTGAGGTTCAGGTTCAGGGGAGAGAACTGAGGAAAGCAGCGAGCGGCCTGCAGGACACAGGGTGAGCCCTCGGTGAACGAGGTCTTCTCCTGCCTCAGTGGTTGTGAACCTTTTTGTAGTTAAAGTTGTAGTTACAAATTGTTGCCCGCTGTGTGCGTGGGTAGGTGGTTTTCCCCGAAGTGGGGTGAGCTCTTTCAGTCTGCAGGGAGATCTTCCCCAAGCTTAGGAAACCCTTCCCCTGCCCCACCCAAGATCAAAGATGGTTCAAGACTGTCAAGACTGCGTCTCTTGGACATGATACCCGACATAGAAAACCCGACAGACTCCACCAGAAGCCTACTAGAACTGATCCAAGAATTCAGCCAAGTTGCAGGGTACAAAATCAACGTACAGAAATCGGTTGCATTTTTACACACCAACAATGAAGCAACAGAAAGAGAAATCAAGAAACTGCTCCCACTCACAATTGCACAAAAAAACCCATAAAATAACTAGGAATAAACCTAACCAAAGATATAAGAGATCTGTATGATGAAAACTATAGAAAACTTATGAAGGAAATTGAAGAAGACACAAAGAAATGGAAAAACATTCCATGCTCATGGATTGGAAGAATAAATATTGTTAAAATGTCATTACTACCCAAAGCAATCTACACATTCAATGCAATCCCAATCAAAATTGCACCAGCATACTTCTCAAAACTAGAACAAACTATCCTAAAATTTGTATGGAACCACAAAAGACCCCGAATAGCCAAAGTAATACTGAA